>NC_087515.1:126633633-126933633 GCF_963921805.1 Phalacrocorax carbo
GACCTAAAACAACTATTGGAGCCAGAACTGTGCTGTGATTTCAAAAATGCCCTGTAAAGCCTTTTCCCTTCCTCTCCTTCCAGGACAGTGCAGAAATATGACATTGTATAAAGTCAATATGTATTAGCCAGGCATTTTACGGCAAAAAGCACTCCATTTTTAAGACTGGTAAGCCATAATTCAGATATGCATTGCATTTTAACTCAAAGTAAAAAAATAATAACACCCGGTCCGGAGCAGTGTTTGATTTCCTCTGATCCTACTGTTCAAAATTAATATCTTTGCCTCAAGTTTTGTAGGGTTTGGGTTTTGGGGTTTTTTTAATTCACGAAAGGCCACCCTTGATATTATGATCTTTTCCCAACACAAGCATTATTCCCCCTTCCTTCTGTGATTCTGTGGTTCCCTCGGTATGTCTCATACCCATCTAATTCACTACGCCTAATGCACCTGACTGATATATTTGTTGAAACATTATCCTGTAATTAAATTGGGGGGGTGGTGGTGCAAAGTCATGTTCTTTCTACTTGCAAAATGAGAATTAGACCCCACTGATTTCTGTGGTCTCTGTCCAGTGTCAAGCACTGAGTGCGACAACAGCCAAGAGCTCATCCGGAAGGTGCTGAGCGCTCGTGGCTTCCGTGGGTGTCAATGCAAAGACACCTGGTGAGTTCAAGACACAAAACCATGAACTCTCATGGGCCTTCAACATCTCTGCACCTGCAGGCGGACCCACAACCCCCCCAGCGATCAGCCCCTGTGGGTGCCAAGGAAGATTTCCACTCCAAGATGGAAGGATAGTTTTCAAATAAATGGGATTATATGTTTGCCAAGCCCTCCTTCAGCTGGAATGTGTGATGGATTCACTATTATACACAGCAATGGCAGCAGAAAATGATGCCTAAAAAAATGATGCCTATTTCTGTAGACTGTACATATTTAAATCACACAATCCCAGACTGGTGGGGGTTGGCAGGGCCCTCTGGAGCTCATCCCGTCCCACCCCCTGCTGGAGCAGGCACCCCCAGAGCAGGGGCACAGGGCCGCGTCCAGGCGGGGGGTGAATGTCTCCAGGGAAGGGACCCCACAGCCTCTCTGGGCAGCCTGTGCCCCTGCTCTGGCACCCACACAAATGATCATATATGAGTGTCCCTCCCAAAACTCACTCGGTAAACAACGTTCATACAGGTAACGTGCACCTTCCTCTTTTCCGGAGCAAAATATAAAAGCCACAGAATCCCCCCTTGTCATAATTTACAAACACCCGCAGGATAATTCTGCTTTATCTGCTATATAAAACAGCGCTCTGTGCTTTACACAAATGTGGACAAACAACTTTAGGACGCTCAAATGACAAGAAACCCGGTGATGTGTGTTGCACACAAAGAGAAAGGAAAAGCTCCTGCATTTCGTGCCGCTGCAGACGTGCTGCGAGGCCACTAGAGGGCAATGAAACAAATCAGGTTTTCCTCCAGCCCCGTTAAATCCCCTAATTCCGCGCTCGAAGGTTTTTGCCTATAATAATATATCACGGGATAATGGGAAAATTTATTTCCTATGATTGTTGGCACATAAAATAGCAACGACGTATATATAATGGCAAGAAGAGTTGGATGAAAAATAATCATCCAAGATATAATTAGCTGAGTGAGATAAAAATAAAAAATATTACAGAAAGTAAAATGAGGGAGATGATGATATTAAAAGCGCACATTTGTGTGTGTATGTGGAGAAGGAGGAGGGATGCTACAGTCCCTCACTGTGATTTCCTAACTCCTCTTTTTTCAGAATTTTTCTTTGGGTATTTTAATCTCCGCGAAACTTTACCTTTTGGGCTGAAAGTTGTCATCAAATAGTATTTGCTGGAGGCCATTAATTTTCCAAGTTTTCTAGGATAACTGTTCAGGTGTTTCTGTGAAACACAACTGGGAAAAATACTGGATTTTCCATATTGAAAAAAAAAAATCTGGGACACTTTCTTTAAGCAGTGCAAAAACTCAGCCTTGAAGTTTACAGTTGAGAGTCCTTCAGCATGAAGAACTGGCCAATAAACCCAAAGTTGTCTAATTTTTTTTGACTCTTTAGAAAAATGTGGTTTTCACACAATCGGTGGATGGTTAGTATTGAATATTCTAAAAGAGGGAATGAGCACCGGTTTCCTGCAGCACTTCAAAAGGGACAAGTAAAGCAACACACACAACACTGCCAATTTGTACCTGGGTAAAAACAAAAACAAGCAAAAAAAAAAAAAAAAAGAAACGACTTTCAAATGGTAAGGAATATAATTAGTGCCAATCAACATGTTTTTGTAGAAAACAGGTCAAATATAAACCAAACATCTTTCTTTGATGAGATTAGATTAGCTGACAAAGGAAACTTTGTAGATACAATATAGTTAACACTTCAGATTTGATTTAGTACCGTATAACTATCTTAATAAATAAAGAAGTGCTACACGGTATCAACACAGCAAATGGTAACTGCATTAAGATGGACTTTCACCAGAATTGTTACGAAGCGCAGTGACCAAGCCTTAGAAATAGTTCTAAAATTAGTGCTGGTAAAATTGGAAGATCCCGTGAAGCTCAGAGTTAGAGCAAATGCTGATAATCCCGAGGCGCCCACATTGCACAGCTGAGATCTTTGTTACATGGTTAAACCCCGAATTCTACATCTAGGGAGGTGAAATCCAAAAATTTTACATCTAGGAACAAAGACTAAAGGCATGTCTACAGAAACGTGTGTATAAACAGCAGCGTGCCCAGGGAGGTGATCTGACCTTTCTTTACGTCATAGATTAAGCTCGTTCTGTGATATTGGATCCAGTTGTGGTACCCATTTTTATTTTTTTCACAGAAAAAAAAAAAGAAAACTGATGTTAAAAGGCAAAAACTTCAAGGAAGTTCAAAACTAAGTTTAAAAGATTTTTCTGGCGAAAGTCACTGATATGAGAACACCGATGCATAAAGCTACAATTTTGACTACACACATTTCCTGATAAAAAATAATTAGTTGAATAATACTGACTATTCTACTGAAGAAATGATGCATCCATGGCTTTCACTGTCAGGCACCTGCTGTTACAAATATATACTTTCACCTAGTTTAAGCCGCTGGCTCAGGGTCTTCATTACACCTTTCCCTACTAGCTTACAAAGTGCCTTCATGTGTAAAAGAGCTTTTCTTCTGTGAACATCTTAAATACAGTTCCTTCAAAAATTGAAAAAGTCGTGGTTTAACTGAGTCACCTAAAAATAACCAAAACAAAGGAGAAAGGAACAGCCAAAATGGAAATGTATCTACCTCAATAAGCCATGGGAAGCTGGTTGCTTGGGGAAAGGTCAGGGCCAAAAACTACAGGGCAAGAAGTCCTGGGGGCTGGGAGCACTGTGTCACTTAAGATGATTTCTCAGTCTTTGATGACCCTTTCTGCAGTGGCTTGGCCGAGAACACACCTACATGGTGCTGCAGCAGGAGGCATCTTAGGATGCTTTAGGCAGCAGGAGGAGAGAATATATTTTGTCCGCCTTGATATGTCAGGTAGTTGGATTTACTTTTAGACCCTGTGACTAAATGGCATGTAATAAAGATCAGCTAGAAAAAAATACAAGTTCATCCTTGTCTCAAGGATAAAGAGAAGATTTTTTCAGAAACACGGGCCTGAGGAATGGAGGGGAAAATCTGAAGACTGGGGAAAATGTGGAGCTAGAAGGAAAGGGCTGTGGGGCAAGGTCAGCTGATAGAACCACCTGGAGAGCAAAAGAGTCAGGAACTAATGTGGGGAGGAAACAAACAACAACTAAAGGCTGAAATAAACTTGGGAGTGGGGAAATGAAGAGAGAAAGGCAGAAGAACTGATTTTTCTACATCAGCCCAACGGAGAGCTGTAACGTGGGCTTTGCTTGATCTTGCCTGTCAGCACCATCTAGCTGGTACTTCAGCAGTTAGGCTCATGAGCCCTGCAGCATAAGATGACAAAATTACTAGCTACAGAGCCACTGAATAAAATCAAAGTCATAGATGCAGAGATGCCTGAACTAAAACTTTTGTAAAATAGGACTGAACGCAGGCAAATCTCGTCCCTCCACGTCTTCAGACACACCCAAATACTGAGGAATAGCAGCACCCGTTATTTCCTCTGTGCTTCCCAGCGGCTCTTAACAAAATATCTTCAGATATTCCTGTATGCCTGTGTACAAATGGTTTATCTACAGGCCTAAGCCCATTGATACACCATTGAGAAAATACTGATGTTAGTATCTGTTGTAACTCCATGCTTTCTTGGAATGATGGGCAAGCATTAACCCAAAGAGAAATGTCTTGGCTTTTCCTAGCTGGGTTGGTTTTAATGCCTGCAATCCTACAAAGCTCTAGCACAAGAGTGATCATACAGTTGCGGGTATTGCCCACCAACCAAAGAGCCCCTTCTGACCCCTCTCTGCAATCTAGCTCTTACTGGAATCAGTAGAAATCCTGGATCTAAAAGAAAAAAACAAAAAAGGTTAGCCTACAAGTGACCTGTGGAAGTCAATAAAGGAGAAAAAGGTCTTGATGCAAAAAGATCACAAGATCAAAACAGACAGGACAACGTTGCTTGCTAAAGCATGCTCTGATTTTTCCTTTCCAGGAAGTATTGACTTGTTTTCTCAAAAGCTGAGAGCTCTGTTTGACTGAGTGGCATACTTCAAACATGAAATAATACACAGAATTCTCTGGTAGTATATTGGGGAACAAAAATGCTGAAATTAAAGGGCCAGATTTTTAACTCAATTGCATTACTGGAAATCCAAAGTAATTCCATTGATTCTAATGGTGTTGCTCTGGATTTGCAGCTGTATGGCTGATCTGCCTTGGGTTCTGTGAGAAAATCTTGCAAGTTATTTAAGCAAATGTTAACATCAGTTAGAAAACAACTTCATCAGGGCATGACAACTGTCGATACACGCTGTAGTACACCTGGTTATCAAATTGTTTGAACCCGAGTGGTTAAGTGGACACTCCTATGTCCATATTTAGATACCCAAGCAGTATATTTTATAAATGCAAAGTGTCTGTTGTTTCCATGTGTGTGCCCTGTGGAGCTCCGAACTTCCTGAAGTGCCATTATGTTCTTATATCTGACTTGAAGACCCTGTTTCAAATAAATTTTTGGCTTCACATTTTAGAGTTGGATAAACAGTGGAAAAGTACTCCACAAGTACTTGCTTGAATTCTGTGTGCTTAAGCACACTTTTGTCTCTGAGAAAACCTGAGGGTTCAGTACTGTCCTTTGGATCCCACAGCTTTGCACTAAGGATAAGCAAACTCTTTGGACAGCAGAAGTAATGCTCCCAGACTTCACCATGCTCATTAAAAATTTATGGGTCATTTTAAAAAAGAAAAAGGCCTTTTGTTTCATTTTTTAATCTGTATGGAAACTATAAACCAGGCCAACCCCTCTCCTCCTCTCCAGATCAATTCAGAGAGTCCCACTACAAGTCTTATCTTTCACCTGGACAGGGACAGATTGAAAGGCCAGAGCAGAATTAAGACACAACATTCTCAACACATCTTGAGACTCAGCACATCTTGAGACTCAGCACATCTTGAGATGATCTCTCAGTTTTCGTTTCCTGGAAATTTTTGCTTAAGTTAGTTTTAAGGGCTACATTTAACCCAAAGACATGAAGATCTGATACAACAGGAACACCTAATCATAATCATCTTTCTGTTGTCTTGACCTTCTTCTAGACTATTTTATCATGTCCTCCGCATAACTAATCTCTTAGTTAAACTAAACTCCTTCAGAGCTCCCTTAAGAGAAGAAACTATATCCTCTTCCTTTTAAATCACTGTGTACACTTAAACCATAATTATTAATATCACTATCAAATTTATACTCCTGCCATTTAATATGCTTGTGAAACTTTCAGAGTGCTATGATGGATGCATAGTCAAGATCAAGAAATTCATAAGCCTCAACTAGAAGCCCTTCAGAATGATCCTAGGTGCCATGGAACCATGTGGGAGCACATTTACAGGCTGATGTAAAGGCATTTATCCTCAGTGTGTTGGCATCACTACAGACTCCACTATGTTGCCTTACCACTGGTATGACCTAGGACCCATGGATGGAGCAGCAACTGGAGGCCAGTTCAGACAGGGTCGCACATCTCAAATGGCACTAGACTCTCGTAGGCAAGTCAACATAGCCCTTTAAATCATCATCTTCTGGATCAGCATGAAGATCTGCCCTGAAGACTGAGAATTCATCTGCCTAAGTATATGAAAACTTGATGTCTAGACAAACTTAGGGTGTTTTACATTACTGGCAAGCTGAACAGAGCAAGCAATACAAAGCAGGAAATGTTTTATTTACAACCCATTCTTGGAGTCAAATCTATTTGATATTTACATTAGTTTATTGTAGGGCAATTTCTAATATTAGTTTAAATGTCCAATATAAGTGTTAGCTTGAAGCACTGGCTTCACGTTCACAGTCCAATAAAGCAAATGGCTTCTTTGCTGAACCCCATGACCTCCCAGATGAAAAAATGATTGTAAAATAGAAAGTATGGTTTCATAATGTTGTTCATAGTTCTAACTTCAAATGCATGATTAGCTGTATTTGCAGCAGTCAAAGGGCTAAGTGAAACACCCGGCCTTTGATCAAATGAACAGTATATATGCAGAATCAAAAGCTAAAAAAAAAACCATCTTGCCTTCCTCTGCATTGATAAAAGCAAGCAACATGTGCTATCGCTGCATCCAGGGGAACAAGAAATAGTATGCAACTGGTAGCATGCTGCACTCAGCATAGGATGGTGGCATTTCTCTGCCTCAGTAAATTTTGAGGTGTCCTTAGTCCTTCCTTGCTTTCCAGGGATGCTCATTTGTGTTTTCATATGGACATATACACCCCGTACATTTCCTAGTTTCAGAATAAAGTCACCTTGGTGGTGATGTTAACATGTTTTTCCTCCCGCAACTTGACGTGAGATTCCACAGCATAGAAATGTAAGAAAATCTTTTAAGAAAGGAAAGTCAGATGAACAGGAACTGTAATATTGAGCGAACTCTCATGTATTATGTTATGGCTGCAAAGAAAACCATAGGGCGCTGACCATGTCTATCATAACAGAATTCCATACCAAAAAAGTAGAAAAAATAGACACAGCAGAGGACCATAAAACTTTATAAATGCATTGTAGCCATGTGCTTCAGCCTAAATTCAACAAAGAAAGCACAAGTGGGTTGTTAGTGAGTGTTGGCAATAGGACAGGTCATCTCACAGACATATTTATTCTAAAGAGCTCAGACAAGCCAGTTACAGAATACTAAGTTCATGCCATTAAAGCTTTTATCTTGTTGCCACTGTCATCAAGAAATGCAGTCAAAAGTGTGTATGAGTTTTGAGCTATCCTTCTGCTGCAAGGTGACCAAATTTTCTTGGAGCGACAAAAGAAGTCAAATTTTCTGTGGTTTAAGCTAATACGAAAAGAGTCAGCAACTGTTCGCACAAAACCTCCTCATCCGTAGCCTAATGCAGCTTTCTCAGAGCGGGATGAACATAAAAAGGGTATCTCTGTAGCACAGATGAGTGATTACAAAACAAATAATGGCTTAGCTTATCAGATCAGGTTTGCTTATTTTCATAAGAACTATCACCATCAATCAGGAATCAAGTAGCTCCTATTCACATCAGAGTGAAGCAAAGATAATTCGATATGTAAAGCCCTGAAATAGACATAATTTGAAGAGGAGTAAGCAGGTGTTATTTTTTATTGACTCTATTATATTGCTTTAATAACAACAACTTACTTTTTAAAAGAGCTATTTAACTTTTCCCAGCCAAAACACACGTGAAAAACTGTCTCCCAGCCAAAGCATATTCTGAACTCACACAGCACATTACATAAAACCACAGCTGAATGTTGTAAATTCGCTCCACAAGGCACTCCTTCGTGCAATTAAAAACCCCGACTGTCGATCCCGTAGGTCTGTAAACAGCCTTTCCTCCAGCCTGGACAAACACATTCCTGACCATTCCCTTGCAGATTTCTACGCCACAGCTCAATGCGCTAACCAGGAAACTCCAGCTTTCAGTTCTGCTCTTTTCTATGATTCCCAATACAAAGCTCTTCTTTTTGCAGCCGAGGGGTTTGTTGGTTTGTTCCCACATCGTCCCACAGCAAGCTCAGGAAAGCTTCACGGTACCTGTTAGGCTGCTGAGCTGCAGAGGCTGTTGCCTCTTATGCTGGCCACTACTAACTCACCATTTCCCTTATTCTGCAGAACGCAGCCATCCATCACAGCCTGGTTTATACCTGGCGAGGTCCACGCATGAATTAGGTATCTGAACTTCCATTACCGTCACGAGAGATCAGGGGGTGCCTAAAATCAGCTACCTAAATACAGGCATTTAGCATTATTTGAGGTGCCCAGTGTATTTCAGATATCTACACAGGACTGGCAGATATGATACTGCCGCGAAGGGATATTTGTGTGTTGTAGAGCAGCAGCTGTAGGTTGGCTGAGATACACTAGGGTTTCCCCAACAGCACTAGGTGTGAGCGACTGAATCAGGCCCTGGGAATGTGTCCCATGGCTGAGCGCACACTCAGTTTTGGGTAAATGTGAACTCCCAGGGCAGCGGTTAGTTGAGTCCTTCCAGTGGAGCACAGCATTGCTCATGCAGGCGCTTCTACTTGACAAGGATATAAGGGAGCTTCAAGGGCTGACCGGCAGCTGGTTTACAGCTCTCGGCTAAGACATGGTATCTGATGGTCCCGCCATAGAGGAGCTTCATGACAACTACCAAAGCCAATCTCAGTGTTAAGTCAATGTGTTCCCAGTCCTCCGGTGACCAAGTTCAGAATCAGGAGTGCTATCATGTAACTGTAGGCACACTGAAATTTGGCCACTGCAAATGAATGATAGCACTGTAAATCCACAGCTGCGTAAAGTAATTACAGAATCCCAGAATCCCAGACTGGCGGGGGTTTGGAAGGGCCCTCTGGAGCTCATCCCGTCCCACCCCCTGCTGGAGCAGGCACCCCCAGAGCAGGGGCACAGGGCCGCGTCCAGGCGGGGGGTGAATGTCTCCAGGGAAGGGACCCCACAGCCTCTCTGGGCAGCCTGTGCCCCTGCTCTGGCACCCACACAGGGAAGGGGTTTGTCCTCATGTTCAGGTGGAACTTCCCGTGTTCCAGCTTGTGCCCGTGGCCCCTTGGCCTGGCGTTGGGCACCGCTGAAAAGAGCCCGGCCCCATCCCCCTGACACCCACCCTTCAGATATTTATAAGCACTGATGAGATCCCCCCTCAGCCTTCTCTTCTCCAGGCTGAACAGACCCAGGTCTCTCAGCCTTTCCTCATGAGGGAGATGCTCCAGCCCCTGATCCCCTTGGCAGCTCCCCCCTGGCCTTGCTCCAGCAGTTCCCTGCCCTTCTTGCACTGGGGGGCCCAGAACTGGCCGCAGCCCCGCAGCTGTGGCCTCACTGGGGCAGAGCAGAGGGGGAGGAGAACCTCCCTCGCCCTGCTGGTCACACTCCTTTTCATGCATCCCTATTCTTCCCATGGTCATCCATGATTTATCATTAACTGTTCAGGGCTTTAAAGGTTAGGAAAATAACAGACAAAACAAAAAAAACCCACCCCAATGCTCCCCAAAAAACCATCACAGTAAAACTCATGAAGAACAAAACCCAAGAACCACAGAATCACAGAATGGTTTGGGTGGGAAGGGACCGCTAGAGGCCATCCAGCCCAACCCCCTGCCATGAGCAGGGACATCTTCAACCAGAGCAGGTTGCTCAGAGCCCCGTCCAGCCTGGCCTTGAGTGTTCCCAGGGATGGGGCATCGACCACCTCTCGGGGCAACCTGGGCCAGGCTTTCACCACCTTCATAGTAAAAAATTTCTTCCTTATATCCAGTCTAAATCCACCCTCCCTTACTTTAAAACTGTTACCCCTTGTCCTGTCACAGAAACACAGAGGAAAACCAATGGTTCTTCAGGTTCAGATGCTCCAATCCCTACAAATGTGAAACCAAACAGTACATTTGAAGTTACCGGTTGAAGGACTCCCTTCTCAGCTGCATGTGAGTACATACGCAATAAAGCACGAGGTAAAACTAACCCACGGTACACTAATATGAGCTAGTAATCCTTTGCTTGCTTGATTCAAAAGGAAATATTTGGTCAAATTCATGTTCCTCAGGCCAAGTCTTTTGTTAAATTAACAGAAAATGCTGTTTGATTAAATGCAACGAAAACTGACTATTTGACCAAGTTGAAGCTAGTTTCAGTCATTTAACTGAGCATCTTCTTCAGACCTTCACAGAAACATATTTGCTATGGCTGCAGTGTGATCCAGTCTCTCCTCTGAGCATCACATACTGTTCCCTTCAAGATCTCCAGAAAGTCTACCCAGCTACGGTTTTACAGGTCCTGACATTTCTACAAAGAGACTGTTCTCCAGACCAACAGGCTGGGCAATGGGTTAGTTTCAATTGCCTAGATTTCTTGTAGTAATACTAAATGGTAATTTTTAAATTTAATCCCTTCACCTCCCCTTACAGTACATTTTGGACGAGTTATACATATTTGCAGGCCCCAAAGCAAACAATTAGCATTGCTTTTTCCTTTTATTTTTTTTTTCCTTTGTAACTCTGGCTTTGGTGAACTTAATGGTTTTTTTTTATTCGTTTTCTCAATCTGTTGACCAGCTGGTTTAGATTTCAGGGAGGATTTCTACCAGCATCACAAGGTAGTCCTGCAAGATTATACCCTTACAGTCCAAATCATAAAAACAATGCATTACATTACTCCTAGCAAAGCTCCATCCATTTCTAAGAAAAAAAAAGTTACTTCTGTACCTCCTCTACCTTTCCTACATGTTCAGTGAAAAAGGATTCATTCCAGTTCTCTGGACTTTAGAAAAATCCACATTTTTAAAGTCTTCCTAAAATAACATCTCTAGACTCCTGCCTCTTTGAGCCCTTATAACTCTCTCCAGATTACAACTATAAGAGCAAATGACAGCAACTCTCCCCACCAACTTCTTGGCTATAACAAATCAGGAGCTTATTACCTGCTTCAATTCATTTATATTTATTCACAGAGAGGCCCTTTAGTTGCTTTGTGGAAGGATCTTCTCCTGCCAAATATTTGCTTTTGTAACAAAGTAATAGATCTGTATTTTGCCCTCTGTGCACATTTTTCACTGTCAGTGCTGTCCTACATGAGGATGCAGAGATGTTGGCATTTTGGGGATGCTACTTTAATATAAGCCAAGCATGCATAGGAGGGACTCGGTATATTCTTGGAGCCTGAAAACCCAGCGTTAGCACTTGACAAAACAAATACAAGCATCTGATTCAGAAAAAAATAAATACAAATGTCTTCCCACCCTTATTTCACTATTTGGATTATTGCCTAGATAAGTCATTTGAAAACCAAATCCAGCCTTGCAACTGCCTTGAAAATTGAGTAACCTCAGGTTCAACTGTATTAAAAAACTTCAGCTTCAGGCAAAACTGATGGAACAGCTCATTCACAGTACTTTCACCAAGCCCTGGCCCTCATTTTATGTTTTTCTGATTACACTTACATTGTGTCACAATTTACCGGCAGCACTATTGTATTATAATATATATTACCACTAGCCGACTCTGACTGCGTGCATTCAGCTTCATCAACAGCTAAAGACGCATGGCTCAATGCATATTCATTGCTGTACTGCCATTTCTCAGCTGTTAAAACAGCTGCATGAATCAGCAACAAGTTTCACAACTTAAAATAGATGTAACCCTGCAGGATACTTGGGCTTAGTGCACATTATGTTTCTCACTCGTAGGCTGGTACAGTTAGGGACATGGTGCACTTAACTACACTATTCCTCCACTTAAGCATAGCACTACCCGAAAGATGTAAGCTACATTAATGTTTCAGTTTGGAGCAGAATCACAGAAGGCAGGGGCTGGAAGGGCCCTCTGGAGCTCACCCCGTCCCACCCCTGCGTGAGCAGGCACCCCCAGAGCAGGGGCACAGGGCCGCGTCCAGGCGGGGGGTGAATGTCTCCAGGGAAGGGACCCCACAGCCTCTCTGGGCAGCCTGTGCCCCTGCTCTGGCACCCGCACAGGGAAGGGGTTTGGCCTCATGTTCAGGTGGAGCTTCCCGTGTTCCAGCTTGTGCCCGTGGCCCCTTGGCCTGGCGCTGGGCACCACTGAAAAGAGCCCGGCCCCATCCCCCTGACACCCACCCTTCAGATATTTATAGGCACTGATGAGATCCCCCCTCAGCCTTCTCTTCTCCAGGCTGAACAGACCCAGGTCTCCCAGCCTTTCCTCACGAGGGAGATGCTCCAGCCCCTGATCCCCTTGGCAGCTCTGCCCTGGCCTTGCTCCAGCAGTTCCCTGCCCTTCTTGCACTGGGGGGCCCAGAACTGGCCACAGCCCCGCAGCTGTGGCCTCACTGGGGCAGAGCAGAGGGGGAGAACAACATCCCTCTCCCTCCTGGCCAGTCGAGGTGTGCTTTTGTACTAAATCCCCTGATCATTGTCACTTATCACACCTCATTTCACTTTACAGAGTGGCCTTGGGATGAATGAACCCAATTCCTTTTGATGGGGCGAACCCAGAAACACACCACTCACTTCCATCTCCTATTAGCACGTGGTTCAGAGGTCCAAACTGCAGCTATGGAAAAACAAACCCTCTTGAAACGCACATAGTGTGTTCTGGGTCCTCAGTACAAACTGTTTGGTTCAGCAGAGCTGCTCCTCTCAGCCCATACTCTTTGCTAAATGTAGGCAGAGCTGAACACGGCGCTCTGGCTTCTAGAGAGGAGCTACCGCTTCAGGCTAGCCTGTCGTGGAGGCAGGAATTCATGATACCAACCTTGGGGTTGGATGGCTTCTATCCTCAGTGAACAAAAATATTTCCTTCAAGTTAACAATCATATCTGGATTTATGAAAAAAAAAACCACAACCCTCTAGGAAACACATAATTTTCTGTTTGGAGGACATTCTTGACTCTCTTCCAGGGGCTCAGCACAAAAAGACATCAAAGAGCACATGCTCAATTCTTAAGTCAACAAGCAAATAAACCACCTTTGCTTTTATTCATTTGCTGTGCCAAAAATCTCATCCACGTTGCAGTTATTGTACTTTTAATATTTGTTAGTCCCCTGTTTGGGGTATGCACCGCTGCTTATCATGGAAAAATCAAGTGTTACACCATCCCCACATGTTTTTACCTGTCATTATCAGGTGCATAGGTATGCAAGTGTCACTGCCAGAAGAGCTCGGCATTTGGTTTAAATTACTGCAATAATAAGGAACGTGGTTGTATTACATTTACATTAAAATAATGTAATGCAAAATATTTAATATAACAAGGGATTCCAGACTGTTTGCTCAGTTTGTTTCCAATACCACCATTCTACTGCTACTGCAATGCCACAGTAGATAATATCGTAGATATTGTTGTTGATAATACGTAGAAACCATATATTCTCTAGGAATTTCGGTACATATTTGCTGTGTTTCCTTAGTTGGCAACGCAGTCCCCTTCCTTCCCCTTACTTAAGTGCAAAAACAAACTCTACATGTGATCACTTACAGAGTTCTGCCTAATTATATAAATGTACTAATTATACACACTTTTCAAATGGTGATAGACTTCAAAGTAGGTAAATTTTAAATTGTGCCATTAAGAAAATCTATTTGATGATGGAAATTTCTGTAATATCATATTGCAATCTTCTACATAGTAATTTTGCTTTCAAGTCAGTATTAATTTAATGACAAATAACAGCAGACAATAATAGAGTTGTGAAAGCAAACTGAAAGCTGTAAGATTTACAGTGTGATATTGGTCAGCAGATGTTAACAAAAAGGATCAAAACCAATTTGGAAAAGCAATGGATCTAGAGTAAACAATGAGCAGAAAGAAGTTCTGCATGATAAATATGAATACCGAACCTTCAGAAACCACCCTGTTAACAACGATAAACACCTGCAAGACTGACTTATCCCCATGTGTTCAGCTACTCCTGAGAAAATATGTATGTCATTGAGCACTCAATTTACATGCACAGTTATCACACTGCTGAGAACGACTTGCAAATTAGTTCCTTGCAGTTCAGAGCATCTCTTTGCATGCAAAATAACGCCAACTGCACGTACAACCCAGCCCTACGAGTGCGCACATAGCTCAGCCCACCACTGCCATACTCATTTATGAAAACCAAACTGCCACACGAGACTTCAGCACCCGCACCTCCTTTTCGTACCTTGGCACATGCTTCTGAATGTCATACCCTTGCTCTCCAAAACACGGCGCTTTACCTTTAACGTTAGATACTCACCACAAACCCTGGGTCTTCAACATAACTCCTTAGCGAAGTTACAGTACAAGCAAATGCATGAAAGCTGATACCCTTTTAGCACTACTTAATAGTTACTCTGCCTATTGTCCTGATGTCCTAGGTGAGCAGTTTTTTTCATGTAAGATTTTATGTATCTCTGCTGTAGAATCGGGATCTTGCATTGTCGAGACCACTAGGCAGATCAGACAGCAATTACAATGCAGCAACATTATAGGGCATTAATCCCTCTGCCTTTAGTTAAATAATAGCTTATGTGGCAGGGAAGAGACAGAATCCATCTACACTGAAAAATAGGACTGTGTATAAAAAGGGAAATGGTCGATCTTCTCTCACACAAATCCTAGTGTCAAAAGAAATAGCCTTACTAAGTCACGAGCTGTCACATTTAATCAAAGACATTTATGGAATGGCTTGATAGAAGCATCTTATAAGCAGCAGGTGGGTGATCCTGAGTCACCAAGCTCAAATGTTGACCGGGACTTTCCCCCGGGGTTCAAGAACACCTAGGTCTGAGATTTTGGCTACACCCTTCAGAATATGGGGTCCTGTTACGCTTGAATAGCTTTAAGATCACAGACTTTTGCTCCGGTGCACCCACATTAAAAAACCTCTAGGAGAGATTAAAACTGCCCAAGTAACTATTTTTCTTTCTGCATAGTAATAAAATGAACCACATACAGAAAAAAAAAACACATTTCACAAAAGCTGGAATTTAAAGCAAATATGAGGCAAGTTCAGTTTTGGAATGAGAGGCTTCGATAGCAACACGGAGCCAACGCACAGCACGAGAAGTGATTTTGTGCTAATCGGTGATGTCTTTGACCTCCACTCATATGCGAAGCACTTCCACGCCCTGCCCAATGTTACCTTTTGATATTCTTCCTTAGATCTCAAGGCAGCTTCCATCTGTTCCTGAGAAAACGTGTAGATGGCTGAGCGATACTGTGTGCCATAGTCATTGCCTTGTCGCATTCCTGGGGAGAGAGAAAGCACAGCACACCGTGAGGATCATCCTTCTGCAGGCCTGAATCCAACACACCTAAATTTAGGCTGTCTCATACACCTGGATGAGCATGGTCTCGTACGTGCATACTCAGGAGGTATTTTTAGGAAGTCCAAGTCTTTCTTTGGTTAAATAGTCCTGAAGAGATTTAACTCTGATATCTCCTTTTAAATAACATGCAAATGAAATGTGAGCATTTTACATTTTCATACATCACATACTAGTCAAATACAGATGTAAAACCTTAAATACTCAAGCTGCAGTTACTGTCATCAAGGTATTCCTAAAATACTTATTTTGAACCATGCAAATGGCTACCAAAAAAAGGGTTTTTTACCAAGCGCTTAAAAGGTCTGTTGTGCTGGAGGAGTACATCTTCATGAGAGAAAGGTTCAAAAATACCCTTGGAGATAACTACCTATTCTTCTTTATTCAAAAAGCAATGACCTTGCTAAAAGACTAGTACTCTACTATACTAATACTAGTACTAGAATTAGCTCTGGAGTTATCAAGTCCTACAATCATCACCACTACTTATGGAGAGAAGGAATGACTCTTACAAAGCTCTCAGATCTGAGCTTCAAAGAGGACTCTGACAGCGAAGCATGCTAAAGAGAAGGTTTGGAGAAAGCCTGGCTGCGTTAGTACCGTTACAGAGTCAGTAATCCTTAAGAACAGCAACACTTTCACATTATTTTTGAGTCTGGGAGAAGTAGAAACAAAGGTAACCTCTACTAAATTCTGTTTGCAACCTACACGTGGGTAGTATGAATGGCAAAAGTATATAAAACTGTTAATATCTAACGTTAGGAAAACAAAAACCTAGTTATACATACTCAGTAACTCCTTGAAATTATATCATAAATGAGTAATTTTGGTACAAGGATTAGCCCCTTTACTGCTGATACACATAATCCCTTCAAAAGACTAGTTGCATGAAGTTGCTGATGTACAAATTCCCAAAATGCGAGATGTATTCTACCTACGAAACTATAAAATAATGGGCCAAAGCAGAGGGAAGTTTGCTATCCCCTTAGGTGACTAGCCCAGGTACGGTTCGGCCTTCTGCAGTCCTAGGCAGCCACGCCGGCCAAAGGCTTTGCTGCCACTCATCGTGATCCATTCCCATTCCCTCAGGCAGCAATACTGCCAGCCAGCTTTGCTGTGGATCATTCCATGAATTCCTGGGATCAGAGAATCAAAGAATCACAGAATCATTAAGGTTGGAAAAGACCTCTAGGATCATCAAGTCCAACCGTCAGCCCAACACTACCACGTCTCCTAAAGTCAGCCAACAGCCTTCTAGAGGAGCTTTAGCATAAAGAACGACCTGGAGGTGCAGTTTTGCAACTGCAATTACAGTTCTGCAGTTTGTGTCTTTTGTAACCTGCTAGCCGATTTCGCACTCCAGAACAGAACTTTTTGCTTTGCTGTAATAAAATGTATTAATTTTGAGTTTGCCTGGTGTTGTACACGAACTTGGGTGAGCGACAAAGCTGGAGTTTCTGCAGCAGACTCGAAGCAGCAGACTCCTCCCAGATGCCTCCGACCCAAGACAAACTGGAAATCATCAGGATTTGTCTTTTGACTGCCACCAGCCTACAGAAGCCCCTTTGATGATTACCATCAGCTCTCAGGACTACGGAGATGAAATGGAAAAAAACCTGCACATCCTGATCCCCCACTAGCGAAGGGCAGAGGGTAGAGAAAGAGGCTGTGATACTGGGGGGAAAAAGATGTTATCAACATAATACTACTCATTAAAGCATGATAACTTTTAGCCCTCTTGTACTTTCCAAGGAAACAGAAAAATTGTTTAAAGGCTAATACAATAAACAAATGAAATATTTATGAACTAAAAGATGCAGAAATGTTTTGAAAGATGCATTTGGGCAAAAAGTCCATTCAGTGACCAACAGTATACAGGAGCAAATGTGATGCCCCAAAATATTACGGAGTTTTTGGATTATTTGGGTTACTTTTTAACTGCTGAAATGTCACATTATTACTCAAAAGAACAACTACTTTCTTCATCAATACTTAATAGTGCGGTCTGCAAGGCAGACAATATTCTGCTCATTTCTTTGTAAGTTATTTTAGGGTGGTAGGGAGCTCTTGTAAAGCCAGTGCTACTGAATAGTTAGGCATCAAATGAATAGAGGCCAGTAAAGCATTAGTTTTGCCAGGATATGTTAATGCTGACTGATGTTTGAGCTTAAGCATTAGCATTCTACAAATCTATTTAGTGTTTAACAAACTACTTAACAACCGACTAGGGAGTAGATTACAAAAATCTCTATAAATGGAGGATCACTATACAATATGCCAGTTTCTAGCATGCACTTCAAGAGTGTGAATTTAGCACGAGCTCATGTGCATGGTGCTCTGAGTGAAAAGATAAACAAGATTATTTAATATATCCACATGCCACCATTACATACTAATAGGGAAGTGGTCAGCTTAGTTAATTTAATGAAGAGAAGGTTAAGAGGAGAACTATTCTGATTTATAAATACATACATAGAGAAATAACCTGAGAAATAAGGCTCTTTAGTCTTACCAGAGGCACTTAACTAGGTATGACTTTCAACTGAAAGCCAAAGTATACAAAATCCAGATGGGACATAAGGCAACTTTCAAAGAGCAGAGAGCATTTCCCGCTGTACCCTAAAGCCACATCCCTTTTTCTGAGGGCTTCACATCAAGGATATGCAGTTTCACCAAAGATAAAACAAAGCTCAGAAAGCTGACCGTATAAAGTTAAGGAGGAGGTCAGACTCTGCAATAACAACAGCCCTTCCTAGCACTCAGGTGTTGGCTTGCACTGCTAAACCATCCACTAGCTAAGGCGACGACTGAACAGGTATTTGTAACTACTACCCCAAAGTGTAGCTTTAATGTGATCAGTCATTTAAGCTAAAATGTAGTTTATTTGTACTTGTTACTTAAATTAATTTGTACCTAAATCTCCCGCAGTAAGTAGCTAATACATTACCTAAGCCACAAAGACTATGAGATAATAAACCAAAATAAATTCCACGTGTACAGACATAATCAATTGCCGCTGTTGCTGTTGTTATTTGTAATGTATCTCACGTGTACAAACTTACTTCTCAAGGGTCCATCACCGATTTTTTAAAACCCTCTGGCAAGTCTTACTTGTTGAGATTCACTAACTCAATGAGTAGCAAACAAGGCAAGAAATTCAATTTACTAAACAACTGTGGTAGGATGATTGAGCTTAACAATCTTGTCTTTGTCTGAAAGGAAGTATACTGAATCAAAAATGATCTCTGCTTGGCTATCTAAAAATTCCACAACGTCATCTGTAGTTAACTATCCTTCCGTTTCTGAAACCTTTCTTATTTTGTCTATCATGACATTCTGTCTCTCTCTGTTACCATAACACCACAGTTCTACACGTTAGGCTTCAGAGGAGAATGTGAAAATGTAAATAATTAATTTAATAAACCTGGTAAATGTATTGGAAGATATTGTGTACTGCTAAATCAAAAGCCATTCTTACAAGGGATTGTCAGCATTGCTGCCACTGATTCCAGCTCCACTGGATGCACATTAGACTCTGAAAAAGTTTTCTGCTGAAACAACAAACCATTTTTCTGTGCATCAAAATGGTTCCACTGGCAGCAAGAAATTTGTTCGAAGTTTATAATAGTCCAACTAAAACCACAAATAATCTCCGCAGGCTTCAAGTCATTCACCTTGCCTACAAGCTCCCAGGTAATTAAAGAAGACTTAAACACATTCGTTAAACACCCGTCCAAACCGGTATCTACCGCAAACTGCAATCAGACATTATAAAAACAGTGAGATTTAGAAGTCCTTTGAATGACCACTATTTTTGTTACATTTTCATAGGCAAAGGAACGAAGCCCTTGACATTATGGATTGGATGGCTTAAAGCAATATTTATTATAAATAATGGATGCATTTCAGGATCAGATTTCCCATTAAAAATTCTCTACAAAGAATTTTATCAGAATAAAACATTTGCACATGAGAAGAAAGGTGTTTCTTTCACCTGTGCCAAACTCCATTTTTAAGACACGCATAGGATTTTGCTTTAATTCCAAATCAAACCAGTGAATCAGACTTGCCTATATCTTCAGTACTGGAAGAAGGAATAATTCCTATAGAACAACAGCTGCACGTCTTCAAAGCAGCCGGATCTTCTAGGCAGGGAAATGCTGATTGCCTACAACTGTTCTTCTGCAAGATGTCTTAAAGTCACTCTCTGTGCAAAGGCTGCCAATTTAGGGATAAAATTTAGGGCAAAGCCAGGAGATAACTCTTCCTCAAGGATATAATACGCGGGGAAATCTGTCAGTAGGGTCTGAACCTCCTTTCCATTCTAGGCTGAGATGATAACCAGGTTGCTTTGTCAATATGTTAATAAAATGTATTAACACTGAGGAGTGAGGTCTCTGACAGGCAGAAAGACTTCCACCTACTCTTTCAGAAACTTTGCAATGATAGAAAGAAATAACACACAAAAAGCCTCCTCTGCAGCTGTAATGACCAGTAGATACGCTCTGAGTGATCTCAAGCCCATTTCTCTCCAACAGTTAGTTTGAGGAAAAGCTTCCAGAGGCCTGAAAGCAGAACGTCGTCTTACACGTAGCTTGCGACCAGTCCACTTTGCCACAAAGCACACTCAGAGGATTCGTTCCCAGTGTTGAGCAGAATTTCTGTAACTAGAGGCAACCAGGCAGACTTTCAAGGGCTATCCAATGTCCCTGCCGTGACACAGAGGAAGCCAAAGCTTAGCTGATTTACCTGACTTGTATCTGGTGTAAGAAGGGTCAGAGCAGAGGCAAGTCCTTGAGCCTCACATCAGGTCCTCCAAGATTCTGACAGCAGAACCCCCTTGGCCAGCCCAGGGTTTGCAACATCACCCCATTTCATCTGGCCCTACTTTACTAATGTCAATGGTGCAAGACAGTAACTGGCAAAAAGGCAAATATCTGTCTCCCTGACCAAGTGATCAGGAACACATCCAACAGTAACAAGAACAAATATAGCCTGGAGTCAAAAGGATGGCACCTGCTGTTGATACTAAGACAAAGAAAATCCACTGCTATGTTGAGAACAGCCACAAAATCTCTTGTGAAAGAGATGTTTAGATAGAGAGACTGAATTTAGAACTGATAGAAAAGCATAGAATTTGTACCTCTCTGGCAAGAGGCAAGAATTCATGTTTTTGGATACAGCTGCATGGTGCCAAAGAGCATAAGCCCAAAGCACAGTGCCTGTGTGAGCGCTGGCCAGTCCTTGTAAGCTCTTGTCTCTAGAGAACCAGTGAGGATGAGGGCATTTGGAGCTCTAAATGTGTTTAGATCTTGCGCATGGATCGTATTTAGGAATTTCACTTTGGCTGACCAAAGTACCTCAGTGGTTCTCAGCCTGGACCACTCTAGAGAACATAAAATTTCCTCACTGTGCCAGCAGAGACCAGAACACCAATTAATCAAAAAATGCCCTCAAGAGCCGAGCGCTTGCTCTGAATTATATGAAGCAGAAATTTGTGGCCACAGGATGGTAGATGGAAAGGACAGGGAGCTGTCATGGTCTCCCAGATCCTGCAAAAGGAACGATTCCCAGGTTGAGATTGCCATGCAATACAAACCATTGCCACTGGAAAAAACTATTATTTGCCAAAATGTAAATAACAGTCCAAGAAATAGCTTAGAGCCTTATTACCAACACCTTGATATCTTGTGATGCACCTGGATAGGAATGACTTAGTTTTGGTCTCCCCGTTATTCTTTGGCGTCAAAGTAGTAAATACTAGCTCTCCTTTGATTTGAATGATCAGAATATATAAAACCATCCCTGCTTCAATTCAGCTTTTTCCTTCGTGGGTTCTAAACCTTGTAAAAACTAGTGTCTGCTTGGCTGGGGCAAAGAGTTACCCCTTTAAGGCAGTTACACTGCTATTAGGCTACAGTTTGAGTTTCTGCTGAGATGCATCTTAGGTGGGCCATTGTCCTTCCCGTCTAACTCCAGAGTATCTTGAGGTTGAGGTCAACAAGAAATAGGAATATCCACAGCACTAATAAAAACACATATTTCCCAGTACTGTATCTTCTTTTTTTTTTGCTTTAGAAATTGAGCTTTAATTGCAAACAAGCAGATTTGTTTCAAAATGGTGATTTTTGAATATATTATCTACAAAAGGCTAAAGAAAAATATACTTTATTTATTTTATTGGCTAAATCAGGGATTTCTTTTGAAGACTCAACCCTCTAATGACTTGAAAGTAATACTTATACAACGCTTCTTATCTTCTCTCCATTTAAAAATAATAAAAAAATGTAATGGCATCATTCGTCTCCCTTGCTATTCTCAGAGGATCCCAAGCATAATGGAGATAAATGAAGAAGGTCTGTTAGACTCTTTTGTGCCACCCAGTGAAATTTTAAAGGGCAGTTCATATCTCTTATTTTTATCATAATTTTTTCTGTGATTTATGGACTTTTCTGCAGCTGTCACTTATTTTCTTATACCCGCAGAAACCTGATATACTGATTGGTCATTTTCTTTTCCCCAATCAATCCCTGCTGAGTTAAGACTAATAAAATTCCTTCTTCCAGCTCATCATATAATTATTTAGTAAAAATCAATTGCACCATGTCACCCTGGCTTGATGTCATCACTCACTGTAATGATTACATCTATACAGCTTAAAAGTTGCCAAGGGAAAGTAAAACTCTTTATAGCATATGATTAAAGGAGAAAAATGTTAATAGAAAAGAAGTTAGTTACAGCGCTGTGTATTGAGAGTTCTTGATGATTTTCAAGGTGCTGAGATGCAGGAAGGATAAATGAAATACAGAAGAGTTTCCTTCAGAACGTTACAATACATTCATGAGCTTGTACATATTAAAGAAAACTTTTATACCGTCAATAGACCGAAAGGTTTACAAAGCTTTCAGTATACATGGTTTTCAGTGTCTAGGAGGAAACTATAGTTTTGGTCTTCCCCATTTCCTTTGGGATCAAGACAGCAAATAGTAGCTTTCCCAATAAATTCTGACTTGTACACAGACTTAGAACATCATGGCTACGGCCATGTTCGTAATAATTTACGTCAGCTGCAGAAATGTCTGGTCTTTAACCTTCATCAGACCACCATATTACAGGTTTTCTGGTGTAGCTTTGAAGCTAAAACAGAATCACAGATTTGCTGAGGTTGGAAGGGATTTCTGGAGGTCTCTAGTCCACTACCCCTGCTCAAAATACTGTCAAGCTAGAGCAGGTTGTCCTTGTGCAGTCCAGTTTTGAATATCTCCAAGGGCAAAGTCATCACAAAATACTTACTTCCTTAAGATTTCCAGCGCTGGTGTAAATGAGCTTGTTGATGGTGGTCAGTACAACACTCACTGTATGAAATAACAACAGCTCTTTGAGTAGAGAGTTCTTCAGACAACAGATTCTTGATTAATGCCATAACATACCCAGAAACACTGACGGAGACACAGGAGAATGCACTCCACCACTCTTTTAGCAATGACGTTGTGTGGGAGTGGGATGAATTGCTGCCACCAATTTGCTGCAAGAAGAAATCGTGTCTGTTCCCACCACCGATGGCCAACACGCTGCTACAACAAAACCGAAGTAACTGAAAAAAGAGCAGCTTTATACAGCTTTGGTTTTGCTCAGACTGTCACAGCAGTAATGTCCCTTTCTCAGGGTGGCCACGCTTGACTCTGACTGATGCCACCCAGCTACATGACACTTGTGTCTTCTCCCCCGATCTGGAGCAGTGATACTTGCGCTACCTTTCTGTGCAGATGTGAGGAGGAAGGACTTCCTCCTCCTCTCTTCCAGCAAAATACCAAAAACTGGGATGCAGAAGGTGTGCAAACAGGTTTGTGAGACAAGGAGAGTAACAGCCAAGAAAAGAGGTCCCATGGGATTGGGCTAAAAGGAAATTGTCTCAGCACTGCCCTGTAATGAAATAAATTTCCCTGCCAGGCCTTCTACAGCTTCCTCATATCTTACGTAATTTCCCATCCCAACTTACTGGGGAAGAATGCAGTCAGTGCAGTGACAGAGATAGAGTAATGCGTCACTACCTGGACACGAGAGGGAAGTGTTTCACAGTGAGAACAGTCACCACTGGAATAATCTCCCCAGGGAAGGGGTTGACTTGGTCACACTGAACACTTTCAAGAGTCTTCTGGACAGGGTGCTGGGCCATCTTGTGTAGACTGCGCTCTTCCTAGAAAGGTTGGACTAGATGATCCTTGAGGTCCCTTCCAACCTGGGATTCTGTCATTCTGTGTGATTCTGTGACCCTAATGACACCCTGTCCAAAAGGTTTAACACTACTGTAATACCAAAAACCATCACAATACGACCACATTGGACAATACCCTTAATAACATGCTTTAACTTTTGGTCAGCCCTGAAGTGGTCCAGCAGTTGGACCAGGTAATCATTGTTGGCCCCTTCCAACTAAATATTCTATTCTATTCTATTCTATTCTATTCTATTCTATTCTATTCTATTCTATTCTATTCTATTCTATTCTATTCTATTCTATTCTATTCTATTCTATTCTAGACTGGACATGAGGAAGAAATTCTTTACAAGAAGGTGGTGAGGCACTGGCACAGGTTGCCCAGAGAAGTTGTGGATGCCCCATCCCTCGAAGCTTTCGAGGTCAGTTTGGACAGGGCTTTGAGCAATGTGATGTAGTGAAAGATGTCCCTGCCCAGGGCAGGGGGGTTGGTGCAAATAATTTTTGAAGGTCCTTCCCAACCCAACTGATACCATCATCACACCATACTAAATTAGTATGGCCCACCCTAGCATCTGCTGGGAAAAGTCACCCAAGAACTAGAAGCTGACAAGTGAAATGCCCTCAGGAGATTCTTCACCTCCTTCTTCCCCAGTCTGGAACAGATCTCTCCTGCCCCTCTGCATTCACCAAACCCATTTCCTGGGCATTGGTGTCTATCATTTTGGCAGTCTGCTTTACATCCAACATGAAATAAAAGGGCAACTTTCAGAATGCGTAACTCTGCAGTGGTAGGTTTTAAATTCGGTTCAGCAAAATGCCCACCATTTTTTTTCTGCTTCCAACTTTTATCTTGTGCTTGTCCATATGCTGGGATTTTTTTCCAGTAACGGAGAAGCACAAATATCAAACGTATTTCATGTAGGTGAATAACCATTGCTTTCCCCTTAGTCGTTCACAAAGACATTCCCATATGGTCTATCAGGGACTTTACACAGGCCTCCAACGTTAGCAGATTTGGGCCACGAAGAGTTATCAGGTCTCTTTTTAGTTCATTAGTGGAAATGACAGGCTGTCCTCAAGAAGGGGCGGTAGTATTCCAGCTTAGGCTCTATCTCTGACCAATTCTCTTGGCTTTTTATTAGCATTATTATTCAATAATTATAAAATGCATCTCATCACTTCTCAAGATTGTTCAAATATTTTACAAAACTAGAAAGTCGGAATGAAGACTTGGTTTGAAAGAAGAGTTGCCTGTATGGTTCATTATTTATTAATTCATTCACATATAACATTGCTTAAATGCATTTTTGAATGCTCTTTGACCTTTGAAGGAAGTGCATGATCTACTTGAGCCCACAAAAAAAACACAGGTTAGTTTTTGATGAGTGTCACAAAGCCAAAGTATTAAATGTCACTGGCAGACAGGAATTTTAATCCATTTCTAATTATTAATTGAAAATATGTCCTTACCAGTAGTGCACAGAACAGGCAAATAGAATGGTGAATATAGACAATAAGTCATCCTTAATGGCATTAAACTTATTGCAAGGGACTTTTTTTAACTTAACTTTAATCAAAAGTTAAATGATTAGTTTTAGACATGTTTTTAGACTACTTCTGTCATAGACAGACATTAGGCCCTTTCACAGGTGCCTTCTCTTAAAAAATCTGTCTCAGGGCTAGATGAACTTAGGATGGGAGTGAAATCTTTTAACAGTATTTATTGCTGCAGCTGGAACTAAGCTTCCAGGTTTAGGTGACCAAACGCTGACCAAACATTAGGTGCCTAATTTGGGGCAAGTCAACCATGTTGACTAGATCTCCACTGAAAATCGTGGGAGCTGAGACACTCCGTGCCTATGGAAACACCTACATTTCAGTGGCTTTTTCTCAGCCTTTATCCCACCTGACGTGTCTATGCTGGTCAGACACACCTGACCGAAGATCTTTGTAGTCTTCAAAACCAAATAAATGCATAGAGCAGGGACATCTGGAAGAGGCTGGAGGACATGACACAGGGTATAAGGGAGCCCCACATTTTCTCAAGCACAGCTTGAAGACAGACAGAATGCGCAAGAGGATCTGGCGTGGCGAAAGACAATTCTGTTTAAGCATCTGAATAAGACACTAATTGCCTCTATTCTTCATGGACTAGCTGTGTTGTGATGCTTACAAAAAGCTGGACAACTACTGATCATGTGACAAAATATAACTAAGAAAGAGCGATTCAGATCAGGTACTGCGTAGAGCTCAGCTATCTCAGGAATCGCACAAATTTGCTATCATTTTCTTTATGTCCCTTCTCCTTTCTCTTCTTTTATCTGTTGCTCACTAATGTCTTGCCTAAATTGAAGCATGTGTTAACACTATGAATCTAAACCTACTATGATCCACCAGGTGTTATTGCAATAGTAATAAAAATAATTAGTGATAATAAAAATAACAGTGTTGTCATTTGCTTTTATCAGCAGATAAACTCATGGGACGCTGCTCTCTCAAAACACAGACAAGTATGCTCTTATAAATATGCGAGAGAAAATTGCAGGCAGAGAAAAACAGTCATTCACTGAAAATATTGTTGTTTAGAATAGAGCCAGCTTTGACCTCTTGTACCTAATTATACATGAAAACAAAGATTAAAAGCCTACTAATAATCACCATAAACTATGATTAATGATGCCATGCTTCAGTGCCTCAGATTTCTAGACCCAAATTCACTAGTGGGTTATTTGAAGAAGAAAAGAATATTTGGTGTTACTTTGTTTTGACTTTATCTGTTGCTTTCCTTTTATAAAGATTAGGAACAGTCCATCAAAAAAGTCTGCAGAAAAAGACCTTCTGAGGTTGCTCTTTTCTAATTGTATAAATACACATGCAAATCCAGCTGCTGTTATTCACACCACATACCCATGGATATTTGGACTTCATGACCTTCACGGATACTTGAAAGCTACTGAAGACATTCCTAAGCATTGAGGAGTCCAGATTTTCCTTCAGAAGTTAAAAATCAACAAGCCTGAATTAAAACGAAGATTCCCTTCCTTATTCCTTCCTCTTCCTCCCCTCAGTCACAAACACTGCTATGCTATAATTACAAAATAACTCAGCAGTGATCCCACGGATGACTGTAAGAGAATAAAAGTGTTTTCCAAAGTTGTCCTTAGCAGATACAGGCATTATGAACAAAAGGAATCTCTTCAGGTTAGTGGTGGGTTTGTGCTTCCCACTGTGTCATCTTCAACGGCACAACAGACTGATGCCTTGGCTTTTCTCATCTTCAGGGAACTATTTTATTCCTGACTGCAGCAATATTGAAAGATAAAGTTAATTTTCA
Organism: Phalacrocorax carbo; assembly: GCF_963921805.1. Classification (NCBI taxonomy): domain Eukaryota; kingdom Metazoa; phylum Chordata; class Aves; order Suliformes; family Phalacrocoracidae; genus Phalacrocorax; species Phalacrocorax carbo. The sequence goes on from NC_087515.1 coordinate 126,660,611, forward strand.
GTAGTTCTGGAGAACTGGTTAACACACCATTATCACAAATAAATAAGCTAGAAGTAGTTTAAAGGTAAGAAGAAACCAGAGCCCAGAAGGGCTTTTGCCCTTGAGCCAGAATTGATTCAGCCACACTCACTTCATAACGCAAACTATTCAGCCATCTCAGCAACCACTGCACTGGCTAATAATCCCGTTCATTAAAAAAAGATGCAGAGTCAAATCTCAGCTTCTCACTGTGATATGGAAAAACAACATCTCCTAAACTGGAAATATAGGTCAGAGAAAGTCTATTCTAATTTATATGGATAAAAAGAGTTGAATATGCAAATTAGGTCATGACAGCTAAAATTCCTGGGGATGCAAACCAGCCTAATAATAAGTATTTATTTTTAATGCATATTTAGTTCTAGAGAAAGGACAAAGAACAGAAACAACACAACATTAGGCATTTCAGTTCACGAAAAAAATGAGGGTGCATTCTCAAAATGCAATCTTGGTTAGCACCACTGGCAAAGGTTCTCTTTGCTACTCTGCAAAAAGTAGAGACCACGGGTATTTATGAGGTGATTATGGGCAAGGGGACACTAAATTGGCTGCTGGTGGGATGGCTAGACATCAGTCAACTAAACCCCATCACTGCGATTTCATTGGCGAGAGCAGGAATTAGAAGAACCTGAAGGCAACAGAAGCTACCGTCTCCGATCAAACAATTCACATAGTGCATATTTCTGTTGTTGAGTATTCAGTCCTACATGAACCAATATACATTTATCTTTATTGCGTCTCAGCGTATCGATTTCCATGGCTTTTTTAATTTATCAACACAGAGCTGTGTTTTATTCGTTTCCTCCAAGAGCCTCCTAGCAATGTCTTTACCACAGATTTAATTAGCATCCTCTCCACTATATCCTCCAAGTCATTAATGAAAATATTGAAGAGTATTGGACCAAGAATGGCTCCCTGAGGGGTCGGTAATTCTATTTTGAATACATTTAATGTCTGGTGACAATAGATTATGTATTCCTACTGTTTTTTGTTACATCTTGTAATAACGCTGAAACCATCACGACTCAACAACATTTGAAATACAAGACAAGGGTGCTCCGTGCTTTAATCTGAGACTTGCAGATTTCATTCAAATTATAAAGGGAAGAGAGTTACAGAAATGTAAAGAAAAAAACCAAAAAAGGTTATATTTTACAGGGAGAGATTACTTTTTTCTCTTTAATCTCTAAATGAAGTTACAGGCCTGTAGCAGAATACATAATGCTGGTTTAGGGTCGTTGTAGCGTTTTTTATGTGTACAGCTGTTCTTCCACTGGTATAAGTAGACACATCTGCTCATTAGCAATACAATGTCATTTCTAGTGTCTAATTTTAATTATTTGCAGATGATAGATTCCTTATGCAATGCCTAAAAAAAGTACAGTCCTTCAAAACTGGTGAGAAATAAATATACCCTCTGCAACTAAAATGGGGCAGCACAATGAAAAACAGATATTAATCTGGAGAATTCATGTATCAGCACTAAGGCTAAATGCCAATCTGGAAGGTCGCAGGGAGGAGAAACAGCTCGTACATCTCTTCTTTATCATGGATACGCAAGACATATGGACTAAGAGATGTTCTGAATGAATCTGGCAGGTGATGAGTTTGTTGTAGTACAGATGGTCCTCAACTGCTGGAAAAATATCAGTTCTGCTTACATTTCCTGTACAAACACAGGCAAGATAAGGAGTCCTTCATGACAGAAAGGAGGAATGAGATTATTTACCAGTATCTTTGGTTCTTTGTATATTCACACTCAAAGACTCAATAAGGCTAGAAGAAAACTTCCAGAAGCTCCTGGGCAGCAGTGGCCATGGGTGCCTTCACCCCATTGTCAGAGGGTGGCCAAAACTATGGAGTCCTCACTCCCTCAGCTCCTTCCACTAATTCAAAAATCCAAACAGAAAGCCAGAAGAAGCAATGAAAAAGATGGGATTTGTGTACAACAGGGGCTCACCCCAGAGAACTGTCATCCCTAAGTTGTTATCTTGTGGGCTGGGAAGGATTAGGTACCCTTGACAAACATGGGGAGCAGAACCACTGAAACAAGCACCTGTTTTGGATCGCATTCAGGAGAGAAAAATGCTAAAGGAGGCAAGTGGATTTTTCATTTTTCCCAAACATGTTTTAAAGAGGAATAAATAACATTTATTTGTTTTCTGCTTGTCTGCTATACAGCCATTGAAAGCAAAAAGGAGCCTTTCTTTAAAGTTGCCATGGGCTGGGATGAAATCTCTGACACATAAAATCATAGAATCATAGAATCATTAAGGTTGGAAAAGACCTCTAGGATCACCAAGCACAACCCCCAACCCAACACCCCCAGGCCTCCCAAACCATGCCCTGAAGTGCCACGTCTGCACGGTGTTTGAACCCTCCCAGGGACGGTGACTCCCCCACCTCTCTGGGCAGCCTGTGCCAGGGCCTGACCGCTCTTTCAGTAAAGAAATTTTTCCTAATATCCAATCTCAACTTCCCCTGATGCAGCTTGAAGCCATTACATGTAGGACTTCAACCACACACAGGGTCAGGGGAATTATGAACAGTAAGACGCTTTACAGGAATCACATTTGCACTGTGACAATCACAGTCCTCTGGTATCAGATAGATTTTTCCAAAGGTTTGAAGAAATAGTTTGTGACACCCCACAAAGCGTGGCCAAACTTTCTGATCAGAAAAAAATATGACATCTTCTCCCCTGGACATAAGCATAGTCGGGTTTTGCAATTACAGAATTGGCTCACACACTACAGGACGGTGCTAATACCAGAAGGGTGGTCCCACTAGCAGTCATGCTCTTGGCAATTTAAGTCCTGGCTAAAAATTACATTTCACTTCAGTTCATGCAGGGTTAATTTTCAGCTTGATCAGAGAACATTGTGATTGCCAGTGTCAACACAAAGAAAGAGGTTGTATCCTGCCGACAGAACAAGGAGGGAGAAGAAAAATGCCCTTTTCCCTAACAGTTCAGTCAAAGATAAGCTTACAGCAATTGTGAAACTACAGGCTGAGGCACAGCACTGACAAACTTACGGTCTGAAAGTCCACATCCCTCTAGACACACAGCACAGAGGTGCCAGCAGAACCACTGTCAGGGCGCAAAATGAAGGAGACGGTGGGGCTTATACCTTAAAAATCCGTAAGGCTCTGAGGATGCCTTCACAGCGCAAAAACAGGGTGACACCAAACGTGCCCTGCACCACAATAAACTTCAGAAAAATAAAATGATGTACAAAGTGAACAGCAGTAAGATTCTTTTGCCGTATTTTCAGCCTATCGCATTCGTTCTCTTTTTCTGTATCAGTGACAAAAAAGCAACCACCTCAAGCACTTATAGAGCTATACAGAGCAATCCTCTTATAGATAGAATCATTCCTAGGAGAGAAGGAATGCTGTTCTGTGCATTAGAGGCTGAACAGAGATGACAACCATATGTCACTTGGCAGAAGTCGGGGGTTTGTTTGTTGCTTTTTCATTATCCCAAATGTAATGAATTATAAAATAGAGCCTAAATTAATAGTCAAGGAGGACTTTATCAGGGCCCCACACTTAGGAGATACTCATCTGGGAGAAGCTCTTTCAACTCATAGACTGTTTGACTTGATCAAAGGTTCTTGCTTTTCAATAGGCTTCTGTATAATACTCAGACTCAAGAGTTTCATAAAACAAGAGCCAGGCTGCCTCCCAGAGAAAATTTGAATCCCAGTGAGATGTCAGTCTCATCTTGAAGGTAGGAGGTCCAACTGTTTGGAAAGCAGGAACTTTTGAATATTAATACGCTCACACAATAATGAATGATAGGACTGCCAGTCTGTACTCTTTAGCAACTTGGTACCATCTAGAATGATGTTTGAAAGCTCTTTAACTGTAACAGAATGTATATTTTTGATGTCTAATGACGTTGGAACAATTAGACAAGGCCATTATCTCTGCTGGGGGTAGGAGGGCTTAAACGGTGTTAACCCAACTTCTGAGAAAAAAAATAAGACAGTGCCACAGACAAAGCTTTTATACTTTGGAGGGAGTGCTATAATCAAGAAGTCCAGCATTCACTGGCTGTATGACACACTGGATTCATCCAAAGAGTGTGCTGAATTTCATGAATACGAAATCTTCCTAATTTATCCGCTTAGTAAAAAACTTCTCTTTGACAGACTGAGTCCTGCATTCCCATAAGGCTGGCTAAATAAGACTTACTGTGTGCACACAGCTGAACCTCAGGAAAGGAGAAAAATATCATAGGTCAGAGAGATAACTCTCACTTTCAACATCTTTACATAAAACCACATCTCCCATAGCAAGCTAAAAGCAGGGAGTAGATACCAATAGAGGCAAAGAAACTATTTTACCTTAAAGGTCTTCTGCTAACTGCTCAAACCTGAAAGGGTATATAAGCATACCATCCCTATCCTACAAAACAAAGAAACTTGAAACTGGGACCTTGTGGTTTAGGTTTTCCTCAGATCAAGAAAGGTGGCAGAGATGTGATGAGCTTTGCAAAGTTCTTGCACAGAGATGAGCATTAAGCAACCATAAAAATACATAGGTAAAGCCACCTGTCCAAGTCCTGGGTACACTAAGTCTTCCAAGAAGACTGCCACCTTCTCTGTGGATAATGGATGCTCCCACTTTTAGCAAATTATTACAGAAGAACCATCTGGAAATGCTACCAAGCCAAGCTTAGATAAAGGCTTAGGTACGTTTATACCAAGCACCGCAGTGCCACATAGGTGCCTGAGACAGTTGTGAATGACTTGGGTATCTACACAGCTCAGTGTCATGCGGAGATATTAGCTCACATCCCAGAAGGAATACAGCCACATTAGCGTGGCTCTGTGCCCGGGCTAATTAGGTGATGTTTCCCCAGTTGCCAGAAATCAAAGAGTGAATCATACATCTGCCAGCATCCAACCTTCTTCTGAAAGCACAGACTGGAACTATTTTGAACCTCAGTTATGTGGAATGCAAGGTGAAAATAAAGACATAATGTCATCATTTTACTTTGTTTTAAAGCCAGAAGGAATCACAAATTCATCTGATCTGACCTGTTGTCACAACTAGTACACTTCATCCACATACCATTGTGTCCAGCAGATGAACTTCAGTCAGCCTAAAGCACTGAAGTCCTTTAGAGACTCTCCTATTGTATGTGTGCCACAGGCAGAGCCCAACCATACTCTGCCAAAGCCAAGACTACAGACATGGCAGAGAACTGATTAGGTGGGTAGTTGCCCAGATCGTTTCAGCAGAAATCCATTCCTCATGCTGGATTCCTCCTTCTGGAAGGTTAAGAATCCTACAGCCCTGCCCATTAGTTCCCAGCTCTGGCAATCAGGATGAATCCCAATGTGTGAGCAAGACACAGGAACCAGTTATCCTGCAATAGGACTCTCTGCTACATCAAAACAATGAGCCCGTTACAAATCAGCCAGCCTCTGGTGATGGCCAGTCTCTGACAATCCAAAGTAAAAAAGAACAACAAAAAAAAAGACCTAAAACCAACCACTGGTAGGGTAGGGAGAAAGCCTCCTTCCTGACCCGTATGAGCACACCACAAAGGCTCTGATGCATGATTTGAAGACGGTCATTGTCTTAATGCAGAGCTGCAAGTATTTCAAGGATGGTGCAGACAAATTACTGTGAACGCAACTATAAAGGAAGGAGTTGAAAAGGGAGGCTCATAAATCAACAGTATAGGCCACCACACTTGACACACAGACATAGAAATTCTTCTCATGACTTGAATCAAGCACCTCTTTTAAAATGATGAATTATCTCATCTTAAAGACTTGAAAGGATGGCGATGGAAAAAGACTCCAACGTTTAATTACACTGAGAGCTGTGAAACTATTTTATTCCAAGGTGGAACTTTTCAAACTTCAGTTTCCAGCTACGGGAACTTGTTACGGCTTACCGGCGGTTGGGTTGTCAGCCTCACTATGAGGAATCGGCTCCTCACATAAGCACAGGCAAAGATTACTTGGTCAAAGTGTCATCTCTTCAACTAGTTGAACGTGTTTATTCACAGTACCAAGCCAGTTTTCTAGGCACTATATCCTTGTTCTGCCCCTCCTTTGAATCACCAGCAGTATCTGGTATGTCCACATAGAAACTGCACAAAATGTTCTGAGATTTTACTGCCTCTGCATACAGAAAATGGCTCTCACGCTCCTGACTGAGGCTCCCCTTTTCTTATAGGTAGGCGTTGCAATAGGCATTTTTGTCTTCGCATTGTGCTCTGGGCTCACTGGAAGACACTTTATCCACAGTAGCCTCTGGATCCTTCTCAGAGTTACTGTTTCCCAGGATAGTATCACAATTTGAAGGTATCATCTGCATTTTTTTTTGTTCCCAGATGTAGTAACAAGTGGCATAATTATGATAGCTGTTAAAATATTGAAATGAGTTACTGTGTGTAGTATTTCTGGGAAATGGTAGAAAGGATGATGTTTATTGAAACTATATAAACATGTAAAATGTTTTCTCAACACAGTTTCCCATTTATGTTTGCACAGATGTGTGTAATGTCATCACGAAGCCTCTTCCAAGAAAGATAAATTAAATCAAAAGGTTTGAATAAGGCAAATAGCTAGAACGCTCTGCTCTAGTGCCTCTGCACACCATCTCTTACCTTTTTTTTGTTCCCTCTATTCTAATCATTTTCACTGCCATTGAAAAATATATATAAAAAAACCAAACAACAATTTTATGAAGGATAAAGGTCTTCAGCACAAATAAAATGACCAGCTCTGAGGCTGCAAAGAAATATGCTTTAATTTCAGAGACAAAAGATAGCATTGCAGAAGAAATTGTCATAATCAAAATTGAAAAAAATTTTCTATTGTCTGCTGGGCCTCTCTGTGGGAATTTTCCCAGCCCAGACAGCTGTAAAGGAGGAGGGGTATTGTGAGTTTCTGTACTCTCATTCTCTCTCTCCCTCTCTTTCTCTGTCAATAAATGTCTGCAATCATATTCTTGAGCTCCAGTGTGATTTCAAGGTTCATCTCTTCCATGCAGCTCAAACACTAATTATCCCAGCTGTAATTAGTAAGATAATTAAATACTGGCTCACTCATCACTCTACCTTGTGTCGGGTCATGATTCTCCCAGAAGACCTTGAGCAGTTTCTCAAAGCTGATGTTTTCTGGCTGATATACTACTCGTACAGCCTCTGTGTGGCCAGTTTTACCTTAAAAGAGAAAATAAATTCAGATGTTATTAGTGAGAATTAGCTAGTGCGTATCTGGGTTTTCATATCTGCGATTCAAAGCACAAGCCTGCGTTTTCCCCTTTCTTTCCCTAAAGGTGTTTTGATTTACCATCACTTACACTTAAGCCTTTTTAAACAATATTTTATATACCTGCCAGCTCTAAGGTTTCTGCTAGTTGGGACAAGGCCATCATGAAATCAACTATCCCGAGAGGCAATAAGGTAAGACAGTGATGTTATTACAGCAGTCGGTCAGCTTACAGGGAAAAAAATAAATGAATAGTTCTTAAATATTTCTAAGTGATAACTAGTAAAATACTTTAAACTCTTCTAAATACAACATTAACATATGAAAACTTGGATGTCTAAGTTGTCTTAACAGTGTAAAACCTTGTTTCTGTGAGGTAAAATACGGATAAAATAATTGATTATAAAAACACATTTCAAGGGCGTGTTTACACAAGACCACACAAATAATTTCAAACTATTTCACCCAAAAGACTGATGCCAACGGGCTTCAAAAAGAGTCAGAGAGCTTGACTGAACTTCATGACAGCACATGAAGCTCGAGGAAGATTAGCAGGTGTTTCAGCACATTAAAACATATTATTGTTATTTTTCAGTTACGTTGTGGGAATGATTTTTTTCATTCCTTACGTGTCTAATCACTCACAGTATTATTGAAAGATTCAGCTTGCCAAAATGTGAAGGATCTGGCATTTCAATTGTAAATAATAGTTAGACTGACGACTGCTCAGGCATCTCAGGGTGAAAGTCCATTGCACTGAGCACTACACAAGCATTTTATAGTTTATAAATATTACACGTTATATATTTTTACAATTTATAAATGTAGGCATATTTGTTGTCATAATATATTCATTAATGGAGAAAAAATTATCCTATTTTTCCATTAAATAACAATAAGTAAATATTAAACATTAGTAAACTGGACAGTGAGATCTGCCTTTTGGTGAGAACGTAATAAGCTCCTTGATCACACTAGACCGGGTTTTTATTTCATTTATACCAGCATAAACCTCAGATTTACTCAGCTGACTTCAATAGAATGGTTGAATTTCAGGCAGTGCAACAACCAGCTGAAAATGGCCCAGTGATGGGCTCTGAATTAGCTGTCACCAAACAAGAAAAATCAGAGTCAATGAGTAACTGAGGAGTGTTCAGCAGAAACACCAATTCAATACCAAGAGCAAATTTAATTAAAAAGAAAAAGTAGAAAGAAATAAAAAGGATGCTAGGATATATTAAAGAGACATAACAGGGAAAAGTATGAGAGTATTATATCAGTTAATGGGGCACTCGAAATGAAGAAAACCTAAATGAGGCACAGAGGGGTGGGCTAGCTATTAAAAGGGATTTAAAAGACTGGGATTAAATTTAGTCTAGAATGCAGAGGAGTAAAAAGGGACACATCTGGGCGATCTATAATGAAAATTTTGATAAAATCAAGTTGGTTCCTATCCAGTCTGCTTCACAATACAACAAAGACATTCTCACTGAGATTAAAAGACAAAAATGTACAAGTTTCGTGTAACCTGTAGCTGAAGTCATGTCATCCTGTCCACCAGGATACTGTCCAGGCAAACGATGGCCCAATTCCTCTTTCACACGCGCTACGCCTATTGAAGTCCATGGAAGTAACTCATTATCTGAAGTCAAATTCTGATGGTGGGTTAGCAGAAAGGGATCATACATTTAGTATAATAAAAATCCAAGTCACAGATAATTGGCTTAATAATGAAGTGAAATGGCCTTTCTATATTACGGCATGAACTGATGGCCATCTTAGGTCAGGGGTGGAATTTATTCCAGATTTCATGGTTTAATATGGACTTTCAGTGAAAATAATGGGGTTTGCCTTAGCTGAAGCCCAGGTCGGGAATTTTGTTGTTGCTTGAGATAAAGAAGGAGAACAAATGGACAGTGGTTTGTCCAGCTCTCACAAGCCTCCATCATAGAGCTAAAAAGAGATTAAGGAGTGGCTTCTGAATTTCTTTTTTTTTTTTTTTTTAGGCCAATGTGCACCTTATGAAAGGTTCTTATCACTCAGGAGCAAATTGCTTGTCTAAGATGACTAGCTTTAGATTACAAGAGAGTTTCTTAAACAACTTCAAAACAACAGAGGCATTACCTTTCCTCTCAATTGAAGCAGCAATTACATCTTGTCAACACTGTCTGCTCTGACTAATCCAGAAGTTCAAAGGATCAGCTTTCTTCTTTTCCTCTGAATAAGGAAATAATGGTGCGACTCTGAGAACTACAGCCTGACCTCGAGAAAAAAAATCCTCAGATGTGTGGCTAACAGACTGTTAGAACCTAGAGCGTATTTAAAATCAATATTCATCCTCAGAGGAAAAGCAAGGAGGTAATGCTACTGGTCCTATCAGATTCACCTCTCATTTTCCTCAAAGCCTTTCTACAATCTAGTAGATTTTCTTTCAGAATATGGTGTGGTTATTTCTCCTAAGAACAATCTTTGTGGTGAGCACTCCTACTTCCCAACAATTTTAGTGGAAACTAGACCAATCAACTGGGTACACGTGAGCAAATAGACAGGTAAAAGTCTCCATGTGGGACACATTAACCACAAGATTTCCTAGAAGAAGCACAGAGAGAAAACGGTATCAGGGGACAGGAAAAGAAAAAAAGAGCGATCTCTCCGCAGGGGCAACATGCCTCACAACAAGGAATCAAAAGATGCCACGAGGTTACCCTACGTAGCATGTTGAAACTACCAGCTCATCGGTGCCGAACGTGACTCAGCTGCAGCCAAAGTGGCAAAAGGAAACGGAAATTGAGTTCTCCCTGACGATCTTCTTATCTCACCTCTTGCATTAGGCTTAAGTTTGACTACAAAAACTGCATAATCACATTTCAAACTGGGTTCCATGCATTTGGTACACTACAGCGCCAAAAGAAGAGAGCAGGCATCAAACCAGCTAACCGCTCCTTTGTATTGTCAAAAAATATTGAAATATTTCTAATTTAATCTTTTTGTAAGATTTCTTAAAATGGAGAGGGAGTAATCAAAGAGAAACAATAAACCCACTTGTTCTCGGAAAAGCTGCATGTCTTTTAATGAGAGATTTAACAGGCTAACACTGCACAGCTGAAACGATTTAAAATGATCAGTGATAGATGCTATTCTTTCAGTGATATTCAGCTCTTCACCTTAGTGCCTCCTTCAGAATTTCTCATGAAAGATCCATTTATATTAAGTCAGAGAGTCCTGGTGTCCTCAGTTCACCTATTGCTTTTAATTAGCTGATCTTTAATACCCCACAGTAAAAGCAAGCTTCGCTTTAACTTCCAAAAGTTTTAACAAGTATGAACATTTCTAGAAGCCTCTCCCCAAAAAAAGCTCAAAGTTTGAACCATGTTTTTTAAATAATTTATTGAATCACTAAATATAATTTCATTTGCTGTTAACTGTGCAAATAGAAATCCTTTATTTATAGGTGCCATTATCGGATTTCCAGTTATGGTGCTCAGTTCTCCTTCGGCTTTAGAAGGAGCTTAGCCATTGAAGAACCTCGCTGCAGATGATAAGACTTTATTACACCGTGGCAGAGAGGGCTGTGTGCCAACAGCAGATTGTCTGTTTATCCTGTATCCATTTCCCACTTAGAAAACATAGCCACTCTCAGAGGATTAGCTACAGCGAGCTCTTTCAGCGGGGATTCAAACTCTGGCAAAAATGTTCCTGTAAAGAGCAATAGAAAAAGACATCTGAGTGACACCTCAGTGCTCCTTTTCAATTTTTTTTCTTCCTAATAGTGTTTAGATTTTCACCTTCTTAATCATCTCCCAGGTGAGTGCCCAAGCTGACGGATTATAGAAGCAAACTCATTCTTTTTAACTTGCTGTATCCAGTAAGCATTTAATTATTTCTGGCAAAGTGGAACGACTTCAAAGGGCTGGCTTGAGAGCACCTCACCTGTGAACGCCCAGCCACCCAGCAGCTACGCCGCTGCTCCATCGCCCGTGGGCTTCACCTCCAGCCCGGGGTGAGTTAAGTTATAAAATTCAAGCAACGCCAAAAGCATTCCCTCCTGCCCCACTTCTTCAAGAAAAAAAGGACTTGCCTCTCTTTACCCACTGAAATAAAGGGCCTAAATCCAGTAAATGCCTAAATATAATTTCAAGAAATAGGTGGCAGACCTTCAGCTGATGCACTTTGCAGAGCTTATTGATCTTGGAGCTAAAACAATTTGTGCTAGCTAAAGCCTAGGCCCCAGTGAAGATGCAAAGTATTACAGGAAAAAGTAGTAGGTCTTTTGAGCATCTGTTTCTCCAAACCACCCTGGGAATTTTTATTATGTTGCAGTTATCGTTAATAAAATTCCCAGTTTCTTCCTAAAATAGCAATGTGTTAAATAAAGGGTTCAACACTGACAACCCACACTTTGGGGATCTACTTAACTTTCACCTTTTTACCTTCAAAGCAACAAAATAATCACAGATCGATAGATTTTTAAGAAGGGTCCATTATGATAATTTTATTTGACTTCCTGCCTAACACAGATGAGAGACTTTCACCGGAGCAGATCATATTTTGTACTTAGAAAAGTAACGGCTCTCGACTCAAAGAACCCAACGGACAGAAAATCCACCAGAAGTCAAGGTAACTTCATCGAGTGGTTAATACCTCTCGCTTTTGAAAGAAGCAAAGAAAAACAACAGAGAGTTTATTTATGATCTGAGCTTATTTACTTAAAGGCCTTTCTGTACAGACAGAGATTACTAGGAAGTCATCCCTTACCTCTTCTTTCTGAATATTTTAAGTGAATCGATCTTTCAAATTAAACCGTTGGACACTCATCTTTTTTAACTCTTTGAGAAGAATAAGAACGTAATAAGCATGTACTAGTTCAGACCTCCAGCCCTTCTCCGGCCACAGCCACAAGCAGATGCCCAGGGAAGGGTTGAGAAAGCATGTGTGATATATCTACCACACCACACACGAAGAACCAACTGCCTTTATCTCAACTTGGCTCCCACTGGCTTCTTCTGAGGTGAGCAGCCCGTACCTCCACATCTGCCTCCTGCAACTCCTGGTCTCCTGACTACTTTTCAGGTTTTCAGGGTGATTTTCCCACTGTTTGGAAGAGACTGTAAAATATATCAGGTATAAAATGCCACAAGCATGCGGCTAGTATTTTTTTACCTTCTTTATATTTCCAGTAACTTTAATGGCTTTGTTAGCATTGAACTAGAAGATAATGTTTGGTTTATTATCCACTGTGGATTTCTGCTTTACAAAATATAATGTTTTACCTTCTCAGTGTGATCCACGCTCTTTTATACAGTTGTACTAAAATATGTCAGCCTTATACAGCAATAAGCCAATTTATCACTGTGGGCCAGGCAATGCTGCAGTTGTTCATCAAAATAAATTCTTCCATAAATTCTAGAAAGTTCTGCCTGGAAGGCAGACGCTTCTGCCTGGACCAAAGCAAACCATGTCGCTTCTGGTGTCTATAGAAAGTAGCACGTACAGGAGCTACAATGTGGTGCATACCTCTAAAGAGAGAATTTTCTTAGATTTTATTCATTTGTTTTGGTAGAGGGCAGGTTAATTACAAAGTAAATGAAAATTTTAAAATATAAGAAAACTTGCTACTAGAACAATGAACTGCTATAAAATGCAGTTTTGGTGACTGTTACAATCATTTAGTTTTTTACCCCGTCAAATCAAAATGAAGAGAATAAAGGTCACAGTGAAAACTGGGATACAAAATGCTGTTACTGACTTCTTTTTCACAGAAATTCAGTCATATTTTTCAGCAAAACTAGTTGAATGAATTTAAGATAAAGGAGATTGTCAGTTTGAACATAGAATATTGCCTTTTTTCTAAAAATCTACAAAACTACTAAATGAGCTGGTTTCTTATTTGCAAATATTTAAAATTTCCACGGTATAGCTACGAAAAGGTCTTACTTTGGTTTGCCAAGATCCTATGTATTATTTAGCAGTGATTTTTTTTCTGATAAGACGCTGAACAGAATACCCAAAAGCAAGACCACTACTACCAACACTTTCTCCATCCTTATTTTAAAATAGCTGTACATTGAAGAATCCATAAAAGGAAAAAAATGAGCTATATAGCCTATAGTACAACAAAAGGCAGCAAAGCTTTACTATCTTGTTCACTGTCCTTATAAGTTATATCTTCTATAGGCTGAATGTCCACACCGCAAGCACTCCAGGAGGGATTACTTTAGACTCGCTGTGGACCCAGTGCTTTTCTCAGTTGTGAGAAATTACAAGAAGTGTGCTCTGAGGGAGTATATTCTGATTTAATTTCATTCAAAAGGAATCTCAGATTCAAAACCAATTCCAGTGATTTCTTGCAGATGTCGGTGGAAAGCTTCCTTGCCATTTGTATGGGGAGAAATATCTGCATCCTAGGGAGATCGGTTTGGTTGCGGTACGGGATATGGGGTATCTCCCATTTGAGTTGTGGTGCTTTGCTAGCCAGGGTACGGCAGGCATCACAGCACCGGATGAACCACATCATCTTAAGGATTAGTCTGACATTGCTGCTGGACAATACGACAGAATCTCTCATGTGGCATTCAACTGAAGAAAAAATGTGGAAGATAGGCGTATATAATTAATGCCAGTCAACATGGCTGTATGGAATATAGGTCTTGTCAGCCAAATTCGATTTCATTCTCTCATGAAATTACAAGTCTAGTTGTAATAAATGTAGGATGTAATAGCATGGATGTAATAGACTTAGACTTTATTAATGCATTTGACTTATTACTTCATGACAGTCTGATTAAAAAATTAGCACTATACAATATCAATAGTGCACATGTTAAATGGATTAAGAATTGTCTAAATGACAGTTCTAAAAAAATTGTCTAAAGGGAACAAGCGTTGAATGGCAGCATTTTTATCTGTCCTCTGCAGGGATCGGTACAAAGTCTGTTGCTGTTGAAGTCTTTCATTAGTAATTTTAAAGAAATAAAAAGTCTCAACTTACAGAATCTGTGGATAACTCAGATGAGAAGCCTGATAGGATGGTCTTATAAAGTGATTACTTGCTGCCCTGGGCCCATTCCATCAAAAATACATTAAAAACAGTCATACGTAAAATCTCTACGTAAGGGAACAAGTGACACACACGACACCTGCAAACGGGGAACAATCTTTGATGGAAGTGCAAGGGTGGCAGTCGACAAGCAAGTAAATATGGAATTTCGTTGCGGTATTGCAATAAAATGGAAGAGTGACTGAATTGGGGTGCCTCGGTAAAAAAAGATGTGGTAGGAACAGCACTGGAGAGATCAATCCTGACATTAAGTAGATCCTCAAAAATAGTTTCAGTGACAGGCAAAAAGAGCGTGATATGTTTAGCCTTTCAAAAAGGAAAGCTAGAGGTTTTTAATTAAAGGATACAAGCATCTTCTCAGGAAGTGAATGACTAAGTGCAAAAGGGATCTTTGAACAAGCAATGAAAAGGCATATCAAGAGCCAGTGGGAGGAATGGAAACCAGGGAAATTCAAATGGAAAAGCAGGCACATATTTTAAATACTGAAGATGGTAATGTGCTACAAAACACTACACTGCTCAATTACACCAGCAAAGTGGTCGATTCTTCGTCTCCTGATGTTTTCAAATCAAATCAGATCTCTTTCTGGGAGAGACACTTCAGACAAATACCAGTTAAACTTAAAGGAAAAAGTTACAGGGCTTACTAAAATAGTGGCTGGATGAAACATAATGACCTATGATATAAAAGATGTCAAATTAAATATTGCAGCGAGCCCTTGCCAGCCTTAAATGCTGTGAATATATGAGTGAATTGCCCCTCTTTTTCCTTTGTCCACTTAGCTTTAACAAAGCCTTTCTATCCCAAACAGTGTTATCTGAACAAAGAGTTGGGATTTTGTATTCTTTTCATCACGGTTGATGAGGTAGACTCTAACCTAACTACAGTTTCTATATGATCGCTATATAGCTGAGTTAAAATCTTTCAGCTACAGCACTGGGAACAGGAAGACCTTATATCACTGCATTTACAAAGTTCTCATTTAACAGCTCAAACTTAACCCTAAGCTTACACATCAGATGGACGGAGCCTTTACGTGTCAATAAATTACGTTTACTGACAAACTAGTTATAGTTCACACCAAGGACATGCAATGCCAGGCTTCTAACGCCTAGCCTGTGTGAATCTGAACACCAGATTAGGTGAATATCGAACAAAACAAGTAGTCACACAAGGGAGAAATGCTAGCTTTAGGTTAGGACGCATTAATTACAAAGTTAATTAATAAAGTGAAGGATTAAATACGGAAGGAGTAGTGGGAACCACAGAATCTTAGCCTCATAAGTAACAGCAATCTTGTATTATTGACAGTATCTTCCATTGCCATGAAACCAAGAATAAGGGCATAACTGGTTTATACTCTATGTTTTCTGTAAAAATGGCATCTTAAAATAACCATTGCTCTTACAAAAATTTTAAGCTTTGCTCTTGGCAACAAAAACATAGTTTGTAGGCTTTCAAATACTGAAAAATCATGATGTGTCTCATGAGAAGCAGTTTGGAGAGTGATAAGAAACGGAAGACAGTCAAAACTGTGGCCATATGAATACACAGCGTTACAATGAAGACGTTGCACTGAAGACAGGTGGTTTTGAAAAACATAACTGAATTTTTCACTTTCCTGGCTGGGACTGAAACACTTAATAGCATAAGTGATCCTAGACTAGGAGCCAAGCTCCGGAAGAGTACAACAAAATACATAATTTTTCATTATTTTATGATTATTATAATATATTTTTATTTATTTCCGTTTATTTCTTGTGCAAGAAAGCACAAGAAAATCCACTACTTGTTCCAAAGCCTTCCTAACAGCACAGTAACAGCACAATATACAGCTTTGACTTAAATGATTATTAACACTATATTTTTTGTTTATATGAACACTATATTTTTCATTTATATGATGTTCATAAGAGGAGCTAAAATCCACAATACATTTATTATATTTTCCCCGCTCATTTTATATGGAATACCAGAATTTTCTTTAATTTTCTCACCTTGTACTTTGACATTTCCCAAAGTTCCTGCGTTCCATGTGTGTATTTCTCTACCCCTTATTAGATCATAAGCATACCAGTAATACAGAAAAAAACTCAAAACAAGGGAAGAAAGATGGCTATTTTTTTTACACAAAGTCTCCTTAGGAAAAAGTAGGTCCAAAGTACATGATGACCTTGCTATTGATAGAGCAACACAACATGAATGCAAAGGTAGTCTCCTGATCAAAAGTAATCCTATTACGGGGCAGGTTTAGTGGTGCACAATGTTAGATTCTGTGTTTGGGGAGAATTCAGTCTCGAACGGCTCGGTTTAGGTTTCTATGGGATACTTCGGATTGAGTGAAATTAGGTTCCTCAGAAGAAGAAAATGTTGCCATTAAGAACGTACGTCCTTGTATTCTGCAGTCCCGCTCATTCAGTTCGCCTGAACTAATTCCTTATCGGACATACTTGTGCCTATTGGGTCAGATAAGAAAATGTCTATTAGGGAATGTAACAAGGCTACAAAGCTGTGAGAAACTGAAATACCCTAAAAGACTGTCTTTTATACATTTAAATGCTTTTTTATAATTATAAACACATTGATGTATTGATTGGCCTTAGGTATACAGGTCATTCTTGAAAAACATAAAAAAAGGAGCATGGCAATAGAGAGAACTGGGGACAGAACACAGCAGCGTAAGACCTTGGGGCATCTGACTTAAACTCACGGCCCTTCGCTTGGGAGATAAGACCCGTACCGAACTGCAACTCCAACATCGGCCACTGACTGAAGCACGGGAGTCATTATCCCACTGCATTACATTCCACACAGCGTGAGCCTACTTCTAGCATCATCGCTTTCTGCTGTCATAGAGTTATGAATTTAGTAGCTCAGAAGATTCTCCCATTGCAAAGCCTCTTTGAAAAACTAAATTAATGAGATTATCTTGACGTTTTTTATCAGAACAGATAAACACAGTGAATAAAGATCTGCCCACGAAATATATCTTGTTATCCACGGGCATGAAAAACTTTGAGGATAAAAGATTAATATTACATCACAGTTGCATCACCCCTTTGTCCTAAAGACTTCAAAGTACTTTCTAAATTTGGATTCCATTATCCCCATTTTGCAGAGCATAACCCACTATTACACTGTGTTCTTCATAATTAATTTTCCATATATGTAACATAATTTCTCTGACTACTACAAGCCCTGGGATGACAGCATTTCTGTTCTTTTAAAACCCAAATGCAAAACCTTACCTAATATAGATATTTAGTGTGGGGCTAAGGGAAGCAATATTATTGTGCTTAGATAATGTCCTGGTTTCAGCTGGGATAGAGTTCAATTGCTTCATAGTAGCTCGTACGGGGCTGTGTTCTGGATTTGTGCCGGAAACAGCGGTGACAATGTGGAGATGTTTTAGTCGTTGCTCAGTAGCGCTTACACTGGCCAAGGCCTTTTTCAGCTCCCCGTGCTCTGCCAGGGGCACAAGGAGCTGGGAGGGGGCACAGCCGGGACAGCTGACCCCAACTGGCCCAAGGGATGTTCCATACCATGTGACGTCATGCTCAGCACATAGAGCTGGGGGAAGAAGAAGGAAGGGGGGGATGCTGGGAGTGATGGTGTTTCCCTTCCCAAGTCACCGTTACGCGTGATGGAGCCCTGCTGTCCTGGGGATGGCTGAGCCCCCGCCTGCCCACGGGAAGGGGTGAATGAATTCCTTGTTTTGCTTTGCTTCCGCGCGCAGCTTTTGCTTTACCTGTTAAACTGTCTTTATCTCAAACCATGAGTTTTCTCACTTTTACCCTTCTGATCCTCTCCCCCGTCCCACCAGGGGGGAGTGAGCGAGCGGCTGCGTGGGGCTGAGTTGCTGACTGGGGCTAAACCACACAGGTAATAAAAAATTCAGTTATGACATGGTGCGTGGAATATATATGGTGATACAGTTTTGACTGCAGGTAAGAATTTCAGAAGGTAATAATTTGCCTATACTACCTACCATTTCCAATAAACATACCTTTTCTGACAAGCTCAATAAATAGGATGCTATCTCCAGCTGCATGAAATTAAGACACTGATTCAGTTGTGCGATGAAGACATATAGCTTGTTTGAGATGGCTTAGGACAAATTGCCTGGGCTCTAGCTCCTGCTCCAGAAGGCAGCATCGCCTACGCACCCAGTGAGAACTTGTCAGCCCTGCATGGATGTCTCAGAAAGAGCATCTAAGTGTCTGTCCGCTTAAGCAACTAAACCATTCCTTTAACCTCTACTTATTGTAGTGTAAAATCCACTGACACAAACTGCAGCCACAGACCAACCATGTCATCTTTTGCAAATATCCTAATGTGTCCCTCAGGATTTTGCGTGTAGGATATGTGGAGTTGTCCCCAGATATAACCAACTGCCACGTGTGAGGTGACGGACTGTGATCATTTCAGAAATGGGATTCTGGGTAATGATTGAATCCTGACTAAGTTATAAAAATGCCACCTGGTGGATGCGAAGTCAGCCAATGGCTTTAGGACTTGTGTCACGTCCTTCTCTTGCCAAAGACAACATAGAGCCATAAAACAAACAGCTTCCAAAGTGAAGTACCCTAGGACGAGAATATGACTGCAAAATGAGGGGAGACGGTGGAAACACTGACATTTTCCTTAAAGAGCAGCAAATACACCCAATGTTAATACCATCCCCAAAAAGCTCTGAGAGCCAGAGAAACGAAAGGCAAGCCTCTGAAGAGAAGGACCCTTCTGACCACTGCATCTGCCAGGAACAGAGAAAGCTGACTGTAGAGAGCAAAGGACGACTCGAGAGCGATTTTTCCAGAGCCTGTCCTAGTAGCACAGATTGTTTGAGTGGGTGCAAGAACCTGAAAACCCTCTAAACCACAAGTTCACAAACGCTTGGGAAGCTGAGACCATTATTTCTAGATTGTATTTCAGTTTGCGTGAATTGAGTTTATGCTTATCGTAGCCATTAAAGCAAAATAAAAAATTTATGTTTCAAAAAGTCAAAGAATAAAAGTGTTCACTAGCCTGACTCTTGCTGTCTCGGGTAAGGCTTTACTTGTTTGCTTCAACTGTGGCTTGTTCCTGAGAAGGCAAATGGAAACCAAGAATTCCCTTTTGGTTGGAAGGGGACCTGTGAGCAGGTTCAGGATAAGGAGCTACAGAGACCCAGGTCTCCAGAAGAGAGTCTTAATGGGAGGTTTGTTCACAAAAATGGCTGTAATTTCCCAAACCAAAGCAGTACTGGGGCTCTGCTCTGGTACAGAATAAATAGATGGAAAAGTGGAGAATATATATATAAATAAAATACCTGGATTCAGTACTGAAATCCAGCCTCACTCTAGAAAGGGAATCTCTTTTTAATGTCAATTTAGCAGAAAATAAGTCCGATTTCTTGCTTAAAAGTTTACAGCTTTTAGCTGCAAAGCCCCTGAACTACAGTTATGCAACACACACAGAATTTCCTTAAACAGATGGGCATAATGGAAGGCAAAGAATAACATAAATGTGAAGAATATGCCATGCATTGAGTACAACTTTGAAAAGGGATAAATGGAGGTCAATATAATACCTAGGAATGTCTATTTATAGCAAGCTCAGTGTAAGGAGTTGGCAAATGTTAAATAATCTGGAATATAAAAAAGAAGAAATGAGAATAAGATATTTTAATACCTATTCTTTTCCACTAGAATAACAAAAATTGTACTTTTATCCTTTTCTCTCCAGAGTGATTTCAGTAAGAGGTTACTACTCTGAGGAGACCTGTGAATGTGAGGTTAGATTTCTGAAATATGCCAATTCTCACTCTTTGTCAATGTGAACACCAGAGTTCTGAACACTGGCTCAACAACAGGACTCGGAGGGTCGTGATCAATGGGGCAGGGTCTGGCTGAAGGCCCATAACTGGCGGTGTTCCCCAGGGGTCTGTGCTGGGCCCTGACCTGTTTGATAGATCCATCAGTGGCCTGGACGATGGGACAGAGCGTAACCTCAGCAAGTTCGCTGACGGTACCGAGCTGGGAGGGGCGGCTGATGCACCAGAGGCTGTGCTGGCACCCAGCGAGCCCTGGCCAGGCTGGAGAGCTGGGCCCGGGGGAACCTCAGGGAATTCAACCAGAGCCAGTGCCAGGTCCTGCCCCTGGGGAGGAACAGCCCCCCGCACCAGCACAGGCTGGGGGGACCTGCTGGAGAGCGGCTCTGCTGAGAGGCCCTGGGGGTGCTGGGGGGCAGCGAGGGGACCCTGAGCCAGCACCGGGCCCTCGGGGCCAAGGGGGCCAGCGGTGTCCTGGGGGGCATGGAAAGGCGTGTGGGCAGCAGGGCGAGGGAGGTTCTCCTCCCCCTCTGCTCTGCCCCAGTGAGGCCACAGCTGCGGGGCTGCGGCCAGTTCTGGGCCCCCCAGTGCCAGAAGGGCAGGGAACTGCTGGAGCAAGGCCAGGGGGGAGCTGCCAAGGGGATCAGGGGCTGGAGCATCTCCCTCGTGAGGAAAGGCTGGGAGACCTGGGTCTGTTCAGCCTGGAGAAGAGAAGGCTGAGGGGGGATCTCATCAGTGCCTATAAATATCTGAAGGGTGGGTGTCAGGGGGATGGGGCCGGGCTCTTTTCAGTGGTGCCCAACGCCAGGCCAAGGGGCCACGGGCACAAGCTGGAACACGGGAAGCTCCCCCTGAACATGAGGACAAACCCCTTCCCTGTGCGGGTGCCAGAGCAGGGGCACAGGCTGCCCAGAGAGGCTGTGGGGTCCCTTCCCTGGAGACATTCACCCCCCGCCTGGACGCGGCCCTGTGCCCCTGCTCTGGGGGTGCCTGCTCAGGCAGGGGTGGGACGGGATGAGCTCCAGAGGGCCCTTCCAGCCCCCACCAGCCTGGGATTCTGTGGTTCTGCAGTGCTTGGAAAAAAACTGTACATGTCTTAATACCTGAGAATGGTAGGCTAGAATGCAAAAAAAGGGATAGATTGCTATATTTGTACTCTGAAAGAATCTCTTTCACACCTAACTTTTATTAAATTAATCTGACAGTTATATGATATACATAAATATGATTTGGATCATGATTTCCCTTATGATTTCCCAAAAACAAATATGCAAAAGGCAGTACAGGCAACCTGGTTTCACCAGAGACCTCTCACAAACATCAAACTGAAAAGAGACAGCCACAGAGCAGGGAACTTCATGATGACAGACAGACGCTCAGAGGGCCTCCAGCTAAAAGAGTACTAGGACGAAAATTCAGAAATAATTTATACTCAACAAACACTTTTAAGTCCACCAAAACTAATAAAAGAATTCTGGAAGGAAAGTTCTAAAAATGTCCAAGCAACCTGTTTTCTGTGAAAGTCTCTAACAGAAATGAATTGTGTAAGTGGATAAGAGCTTAAAAACATAGAATTCTGACAATTTATGTATCTAGAACACAGCTATGAGAACGCTGGGGGAACGTGAGTCAGTAGACGTTGCGTGTAGCATGATGAAAGACCAATGACTGGGCACAGAGACAAAACGGAGCAGACCCTTCAGAATGACACTAGACTTCAGATGTGACAGAGGAACTGCAGAGAAGTACGTTAAGGATCAGGAAAAAATCTCCAAGCTAAAAGCATTAAAATTATATTTAGTTATTTCATTTAAAGTGCCTTGGCAAATCCGTGCCTTCCCTTTAAGAGCTTTTGATATCCTAGTATTTATTTTAAATATAAACTATAGCTCTTGCCCCTCTTGAAGTGATAATCCTGAAGATTATTGAGGGAGGGGGCTAAAAATCTGCCCAGTAAAAGTATTAAAAATTGCCGTGAGGTCAGAGACTGATAAATCAGAAACGTGTAGTCTTCAGTGAGTGGTACAAGTGTCTGCAAAGAGCAAGAAAGGGGTGTTCAAATAAAAAAAAAAAGGTGAAATGGTTGGCTGGTTGATAAAAAAGGGAATTTAAATAACTTCAAACTATGTCAGCGAAACGAATCTGAACGCAGAAGATTGAATTGGCAGACAATGTCAGGACACTGCAGAGAGCTCGCTGAAAGCGGGTTAGCTGTTGTACAACGTCAGGTTAACCAAGGAACTGTTGTTGCAGTCTAACCTGTGCACTTATATTCCCTGCCTCCCAAAGACTCACTGCCTGATGACCAAAAACCACAGAGCTCTTGTACCTGGGCTGACCTTTGACATCACAAAGCATTTTGACAAATGATGTCATAGCCTACAGCCTGGTCATCAGGATATTGTGAAGGCTAAGTCAGCGGAGCTGTTCCGGCGTTACCTATCAGCCAGCTCCAGGCAGCCCTTCGTCCACCTCGAGGGAACCAGAAGTTGCTCTCCATTAACTGTGGATGGTGATGAGGCACACTTAGGAAAATGTTTGATTTTCTTTAATCATGAATATAAAACACCAGCAAGGGGTTCTTTGCAATCACAGCTCCTCCTGAGGACCCTACTGAGTGTACATTAGACCGAATGGTTGTCTTTCTGCTAGAAAATAACATCTTCTCCCTTTCCTGCCTTATTTCATTATTACAGTACCTGCGCATTACATTGCAAATTGTAGCCTCCATCTCACTGTGCAAGGTGCTGTATGAATAGAGACCAAGAGACAGCCCTGGCACCCGCTAAAACTGCTGGAAAGAATTAACAGTGCCTTGATTGCAAGTTTATTCTTCCCAACCGTCCTCATGGAGGTCCCAGCAATGAGAAGAGGCGGCTTGTCCCATGGCCGGCACCATCTGAGGCTACTTGAACATGTTAGAATATCTCATTTCTGATTATGGTAAGTGGAATTCTTCATTCCTAGAATCTCACCCTGAGCATAAAACCCCACTTAGTGATGACAAGCATCTTCTTAAGGACACCGTGAAAAATATGCTGCATAGTGTCATAGGTTTCACAAAGACCATTAACCGCTGGAAACAGATCAAACGCCAGCTAATATATTTCTACAGCTGCATGACCCACATTTGAGATCAGGTTTAAAAAATAAAGGCAAGTAGATCAATCATTAGCCTCTAATAAATCTTTACAGATATTTCACTTTTTTGTGGCAAACCTTTTAGACATTATTAATTTTCACCCCAATTTTAATGAATGGCCATGCCAATGCTTAACCTCAAGAAGTCACGTAAAATGAATTATTACCGATGATTAATTATGCTGTAATAGGCCAATAAGAGCAACCTTTATTTCAGCCACCGATAAACTTAATTAAAATTAGCTCCAGTAAACAGTGTACTCTTTATACTGCTACTTACACATAACAAACAATATTTTGGGGGGTTTATTTGCTAAATGTAAATGTTATTTTACACCCCACATTAGACCAGTGAAAGCATTTACCTCCTGCTTAAACCTAATGAACATTCATTGCATTTGACTCCCCATTATTTCTATTCAACCAGTCACAAATCAAGAGTTTTAAATTACAGGTCACTTGTATCCTTTCTAAAATTCCCATTTAAATGGGACCGTATAAGAAAAGCAAAGAAAAGATTTTAATTCAAGTGAAACCAGTAGTCCTTGACATTAATTCATCCAAAAAGAAATGCCCAATTTGTACGCCCAAAAGTACTTAGGAGACAACAAGGAAAAAAAGAGTAATTGTTAATCTATTAAAAAACCCCAAACTCAAGGAAGTCGTATGTTCAAATAATGTGAGTCACTGAGCTCGCGTTCATGTTTATTGTACAGTACCTACTGCTGTGAGATCTGTTTGAACTTAATAACATCAAATCTGGCAAAATGAAGGGCACAAATTTCTTCCTCACAGATACCACTCCTTGGAGATAATTTTTTCTCATACTGAGAGGAGCTCCAGTCTTGCCAAGAGAAAGAGGCACAGGAACACCCTGTGGCTAAAAAGCTGAGGTTGGATAAATTCAACCTGTAATAAAATGCAGTTCCTTAGCGGTGAGGGATAAATGCTTTACATTATTTATCTTCTTTAGATGTTTTTAATCCAAGCTTCGGTGCTGAATTTTGTGGTCTGCAGATGCAGGAGGCCAGCAGGGATGGTCACGGTGCTCATCCACAGCACCATCCGTCTCTGTCTGTGATTCCTTTCCTTCACAAGCTTTACCGAGAACATCACTTCTGTAACGCTCGGCCCTCACAATAGTTTCCAGCTCTCATTAAAGCAATTACTATAGTCAACTCTTAGACTTTGGAGCTTTGACTGCTTGGAAAGTAACGTCCCCCATGTCCTTCTGTATAAGTAGCCAGAGGTGTTCTCTGTCTTTCTTCCATTTTTGCCTTCCACTGAAGCACAGATTCCCCTATGGTGAGGACATGATGGCCTGGTACTCTGTGTCTGGCTTACGTGGTCCACATTGCAGATGAAGGAATGGGAGGAGATATTGCTCCATGACAGACGGATGATTAATGTGTTTTGCTCGTTCCTCTTCATCTCTCACTTTAACTGCAGGAAAGTGAACAGCTTTCCCCTGTGGCCATCTAAGAATATTTAGTGAGTTCTTCTGCCACTACCAAGGCCTCGTATGTTAACTGCACTTTTCCATTGCCTGCTTCTTGTATATGGCACACAGTACTACGGTTATCTGAGCTTCAGTGTGGAAATACAGGTGAGCTGTAGAAGTGAGCCATAGCCCGACGATTAGATTATGTGATGACCCCTTTAACCATTACCTGTGTGAAACTGTAACTACATATAAGATTACATTTTATTTTCTTCTGTACAAAGAAAGCCAGATGGTTGGCCAGTTCAAGGAGATTGAGAAACTAAGCAGGTCCACAGCAAGCTATGAGAATGGTAAGGGGCCTACACACACAACCTGCAGGAAGCTGAGTCTGTCAGAGAAGATGCTAGAGGGGAAGCTAATTTCAACCTAAAATATTTGAGGGGGGGTTACAGGATCACAGAATCCCAGACTGGTGGAGGTTGGAAGGGCCCTCTAGAGCTCATCCCGTCCCACCCCCTGCTGGAGCAGGCACCCCCAGAGCAGGGGCACAGGGCCGCGTCCAGGCGGGGGGTGAATGTCTCCAGGGAAGGGACCCCACAGCCTCTCTGGGCAGCCTGTGCCCCTGCTCTGGCACCCGCACAGCAAAGGGGTTTGGCCTCATGTTCAGGGGGAACTTCCCGTGTTCCAGCTTGTGCCCGTGGCCCCTTGGCCTGGCGTTGGGCACCACTGAAAAGAGCCCGGCCCCATCCCCCTGACACCCACCCTTCAGATATTTATAAGCACTGATGAGATCCCCCCTCAGCCTTCTCTTCTCCAGGCTGAACAGACCCAGGTCTCTCAGCCTTTCCTCACGAGGGAGATGCTCCAGTCAGGATGATGTAAACAAAGTCTTCTTTCTTCAGCAGTGATGGACAGTATAGCAATGGCCAGAAGCTGCACCATGGAAGGTTCAAAATAGACATTAGGAGAACCTTTGTTACCAGGAGGACAGAGCTGCAGTGGAGCACGCTACCCTGTGCACTGTTGTAACCTCCATCCTTGGAGCTTCTCCTGACTTAGTTAAACAAAGCCACTGATGACCTCACCGAGTGTTGAAGATGGTCTTGCTTCAGATGAGAGTTTGGAGTAAAGACTTGCGCACAACCCTTCCAACCAGCATTTCTATGATTCCGCACCTTGACAATAAATATGGTAATAAATTACAGCTAATTGTCTTCATTCTCCTCTTTTAATTTATAGACTTATTCTGGATGAGGTAGCACAGTCTGAACATGTAAAGCAACTTTGGCATCTTAGTTACCTTTAGCAGAATTTAAGACTGTGCCTATAACAGCAAATTAAACAATACCAGGGAACATTCCCAGGTACTGGGATTAGATCTCTTCAACTGCAAATTGTTGGAGCGGTCATCTCCACGGCACTGGGTCATACCGTAAATGCCTCTCTCCTCCCCCTACCCATGTGTGTGCATGTATACCTTTGCACATATATAATTAATGCGCTGGGAAATAAATAAGGACCTCATGAACCCTCCCCAAAAATGGAGTTTAAATGTGTGTGTGATGGATTCCCTGTATTATAGGTCCTACATGAGCTAGCACGCGCTCCTTCAGTACCTATAACGCCTATAGGATCAGAAATGTGTGTCGTTGGAGGATGCATGGGTATATAAACTCAAATAAAATTAACCTCTGCTACATTTTATCTTTTCCTAAGCCTGACAGAAGTCTTGACTCCACTATGCCCTGGACCAGCTGTTATCATTCACATGAGAGACTCTCCTTTATAAATGCACTGATCTTGTATATCAAATGCAGACTTAAAGAAGGGATTAACAACAAAAACAAAAAAAAAAAAAGGACTTTCATTTAGCGGGCTTATATTAAAAAATAAAAGATGTTAATAAATACTGTGTCTATAAGCTGGTCTACATCTATCTAAAATGCCCCACAGTGAAGTCTTACATCAGTTATTATTGAAACATTAAACGCTTTTCTTACAGGCTTACAGCAATCAATTTAACTTTCAGTCATCTTGTACCCATATGTGCTGCTCCTGTTGATGAAATGGCTATTAATAAAGGAATAGATGGCTATGAATTAAAGCAAGCTCTACTTAATCACATTAATCCAGAGTATGTTAAAGGCTTCAATTTTCTAAATAATTTTGGGCTTAATGCCTCTGAGATGGGCAGACTGTTCTATTGATGCAGCATCTGGTCCAATTTAAGCTGCATTGTGAAGGAGGAATTGTTAGGCCCTTGCAAAAATAAGGAAGACTGACAGTTTTAGGGATGCAACCAAAACTGCTACAGCTGAGACAAAAGATACTGCAAGATATTGAAAAAGACCTACAACAATTAAAAGGCAGCCCACTGCTCTGCAAATGCAACTCTACTGTTCAGTGAATTGTATATGATTAACTTACTCTTACTGATGGGATGAGTACTCCATACACTTAACCATCACTGTATTTTCCAGTCATTGAACATCCAACAGCTGCTGCTGTGAAATATGTTCACTTACCCATTACATTGGGTTACCAATTAGAGAGGAATTATTTAAGAGGGAATGGCACAACCACTAACACTATCCTTGCATAAGCAGTAATTTCTGGCTTCAGGGTTTTTTCCCCCCCCAAGGGTTTTTTTTTTTTATTATTATTATTTTGGTTGTGTCAAGGTAGTAGTTTTACAATGATATAAGATTTACCTTGGCTTGTAGCACTGAAATACTGCTGCATTCAATTAAGGAGATACACAGAAAAAGTGTTTTAAATACTTCTGGGGGAATACAAACCTTCATAGGAGAATTCGGTTTTCTTAGAACATTTCTGTGGGAGAAAGATTTTTTTAAAACCCAATTTCATAGAAGGTCTTCAATGAAGGAAACAATACGGTACAGTCCATCCACTGGAAAAAAAATAACATTCCCTTTGCTATTACACTTTTTTTGTATTTAGTATGTCAAAATCACAAAAGTTTTAGGGGCAGATCTTCTTGTCAGTAACTTCATTATAAATGAAAACAGTAACTGCAATGGATTTAGTGCATTTGCACCATATATGCAAGTGCTGAATGAAGCCATCAAGTCGCATTCTGCACAGCGGTAAAAATCTCTGTCTGAAAGCTTATTTCTATTAAAAGTTACATTTTCGTTAAATATACAGAGCAGGTTTGTGGGCAGACATTGCATAGAGTATGTATTATCATATATTGTGAAATCTGGACAGTTATAAAATGCCCAAAGAAGATTTTATATGATACACTACAGTATCTACTTCTGCATCCTACAGGTCTAGAAAGGAATCAGAATTTTAAAAGGGAGTATAAAAATTATGTCGAACGTAAAATATTCAGATACATAGTTCCTTTCAGATGAATAAAACAATTTAGATATATAAATACCTAACTACATCAGTTGAAATTCTCTACGCCTACAGGAGAATGAAACTTTAGATTTCCCCTTGTTACCTATGCTTTCCTCCAACACTCAGTACCAGAAAAAAAAATCCACATAGCTATAGATTTCAAAGCACTTCATAGGAAAAGATAAAGTATCTCCTTTTTCATAAATGAGGACAATAGGCAGGAAGAACTGAAGCTCACCCAAGTCAGCCTTGGAGCCAGGAATAGGAGATCAGCTGAGTCTCAAGGTAACAGCCCAGCTGAGGTGCTCCTCCTTCTTTCTGCAAGACGTTCTGCTCCAAAGAGCCGCCTGGCAAAGCCCAGCATTAAAACCGCTGCTGAGGAATATGAAAGGCAAGAGTAACAAAAGGGAAGGGAGCTCACGCCAGCCAAGGCTGTGGCGCTCCACGAGAGAAACTTCTGTCGCCCGTTTTCAGTACGAGTGTAATTAAATGGGAAGATCTTCCCCTGCTGCAATTCAGGGAGAAATTTCATTTCTAGGAGGGGTTTCAAAAGAGGAGAGGAAGGTTGCATTGCTGGTGTGACAACTGCAGTGGTACTTTAGGGATTCTTGGAAGAGGTGAGAAAAGAGGGAGTTATTTTCTTGTAACTTTCTGAAAAAAGCTATCCAAAGAAGTTTTATCTGATCTTTACCAAATGCACTGTGAGCGGTAGTTCTAATAGTTACGTTGTTCCTCAAACTCTGGGCCATTCTTCTAATTAAGAGCTATTAAATAGGCCTAAGTACCAATAAATAACCGCTTATCATGCCACCGATAGAAAAAGAATTCATATCTAGGTATAACGCTATGGCAACAGCTTTTGTGAGAGACGCTTTGAAACGGCAGCAGAGCTCCTGTTTAACAGTTCAAATGCAGAAAGATGAGAATAAAGGAGGCAAAAAGCGACTAAATGATATCCCTGCTCATAGCTCAATTGTTTTGATGAATTCTGCCCTCACACGTTATATGAACATATCATGTGTAGACAAATTCTATTTCACTGTAACAACGAGTCTGCATGGAGAAAAGTCTATTATCATATTGAAAATAAAGGAATTAGAGAAGAATCGAAAGTGGAAAGTGGTAAATAGATGAATATGCAGTAAGACGCTTGGCTTTATAATCAGTTGGTCTGAAGAATTTGCCTTCCATATCTATTGTGACACTGCTTATTTCTGCAGCTTTAGTAGAAGACCAAAACTGCCTATTACAAGAGCAGAAGCAACAAATGCAGTTTTGCCACAAGATTTTTCCCTTTTTAATTAATTATTTTATTTTCCTTCGCTGCCTGAAATAGTCATCCTTCAAGCAGGCTTTAGAAATAATTCTCTTTATTATGCAAAGTTCCTTAAATCCCCACTGCTATATAAAAGATACTGTTAATCATTAGAGACTTTGGTGAGGTTCAGAGTGTGTGAATCTCTGGGAAAGACCGGGAAGAGTATTTTGCTCTTCCTAGTTAATTAGATCCAAAACAGTAGGAGCTGGTACCAAAATATTGCACACCTTTGGTGTGATAGCGCTCAGTCCAAACACCTCCTCAGGAAGTTTGAAGGCTCGATCCCAAAGGCTCTCAAATTAAGAGACATACATCTCTTGAGAGCATCCTGCCAGGCTAAAGGAAGAACATTTGTTGCTTGTCCTGATGACCCAAGGCCACTGTGTGACCACAAATGCAAAAGTCATAAAACCAGATGGCAAGCTTGTTTTCTTCTACTGATTAGGTCAATCTGGGACAGGGAGGAGAAGGAGGGAAAGAAGGGTAAGGTCTTGGAACCTATTCTCATGGTTAACATCCTTTTTTATATACTTTATAACCGTTTCCCTAGTGAGGCCACAGCTGCAGGGCTGCGGCCAGTTCTGGGCCCCCCAGTGCAAGAAGGGCAGGGAACTGCTGGAGCAAGGCCAGGGCAGAGCTGCCAAGGGGATCAGGGGCTGGAGCATCTCCCTCGTGAGGAAAGGCTGGGAGACCTGGGTCTGTTCAGCCTGGAGAAGAGAAGGCTGAGGGGGGATCTCATCAGTGCCTATAAATATCTGAAGGGTGGGTGTCAGGAGGATGGGGCCGGGCTCTTTTCAGCGGTGCCCAACGCCAGGCCAAGGGGCCACGGGCACAAGCTGGAACACGGGAAGCTCCACCTGAACATGAGGACAAACCCCTTCCCTGTGCGGGTGCCAGAGCAGGGGCACAGGCTGCCCAGGGAGGCTGTGGGGTCCCTTCCCTGGAGACATTCACCCCCCGCCTGGACGCGGCCCTGTGCCCCTGCTCTGGGGGTGCCTGCTCCAGCAGGGGGTGGGACGGGATGAGCTCCAGAGGGCCCTTCCAACCCCCACCAGTCTGGGATTCTGTGATTCTGTGTTTCATGCCAGATATACTGTGAGAAGCCAAAGCTGGGACCTCTGCTTTTTCTTGTGCAAGGATCTCATCTTGTGTGCTTCTGTACCCACCACATCTCCATTTTGGTTCATGTGTTGCTGCACATTCAGAAGCAGAAGGAAGGAGAGGTTCTCTCTCCATCCAAAATCTGACCTACTCAATTCATGAAAATTAGATCCTACTTTCTTTGTGCCCTCAAGCTAGGTGCCTAAATTCAGGTCACAGACTAAGGACACCAAATCCCAGTCTATATTTTTTTCATTTAATTTTAGTTTCACTTAAAAGACTTCTGAATGGATCACAAAGGCAGGCCGGGAGACAGCACTGTGAGTGGAGAACTCATTACACATTTCTCCTGTCTGAACATCTTTGAACACCTGCAGAAGGGCTAAACTGTCCCTGAACAGAGAGGAATGAGGCAAGAAATAAAATGAAGCCATTTGTTAAACCAAAATAAATGAAGCGGTGAAAAATAATGGTCCCATCTGCACCTACCGCTGGTTCAGGGTCAGTTCTGTTGAAGAAAAGTGCACTGCCAAAAATTGAAAGGAGAAGAATGAAATAAAATCCTGACCATTTTCCTCACCATACAGTCCATTCAGAAAATAATAACAACAACAATATTTAGCACTCTCGCAAAGCTTTGTAGCTTCAGAACATTGCACAAACAGGGCCTAATCAATGAGATTGGAACTTCTTTTTCCAGGACTTGTTTACTACTCAGTAGCCACTTTTCTCTCGTATCTTATCATCGTATTAACAGACTGAGACAAATTTCTTCCTGACGTAACACCATCGACATCAGCAGAATTATGTCTAGGATCAATTTGGCCCAATTTATTACTTTCTTAATAGATGATAAGGGTATTATAATGGTGTTCCACTTGAGATGGAACAAAGAATTTTCACAGCATTCAGCACACATAATGACATGATTAAACCCTGTATCTCTTCCAGGAAATCTAAAACACTATAATTATAACACAAAAATGGAAAAAATAAAAAAGGAGCAAAAAAAAAGGAGTAAACAATGTATAATCACGGTAGCTGATGAGAATGCAAACTTTCAGTTTAGTACGTAGTACCTGTCACCTTTCCAGGATGAATAAAGGAAAGTTACGGCCAAAATAAATTATGACCTCTGTAATAACACGGGCTGGAGAGGCTCTTTAATCTAGAGTCTCCTTTTGAGGAGGAATGTATTCTTTCATATCAGTGAGGTGGAAAACTCATGGCTAAGCTGAACATATTTTAGAAAGTAAAAAAAATCCTGATTTAAAGCTTCGCAGTGATGGCAAATTTCTACCTCATTTTAGAACCTCTTCTAACCTTTATAGTTCAGCAGGTGCCTCTTAGTCAAGGCTGCCAGCTATAATGCATGCTTTAGCCTCGATGCATATTTCTGCTGTTCAGCTGCCTCCTAAGCTGCACAGAACAGTCACTCTGCTTGCAGAGAAGCAAGACAAAACAATTGCTACAGCTCCCTGCAGCAGTTTGTTGCACGAGTACCTGTAAGTACTGGAAAGGATCTCCATTTCCTCCACCGTTAGAAGGCTTGAACCTGAAAGGAGGCACAACAGGGGAGGCAGAACTGTTAGGACACAGGCCTGAAAAGCTCAACGCCCGTGGGCCATGAAGCTTTTTTCCCCAGACAACTCTCCAGAGAGTCCCATAACTTGCCTAATGTGCATAACGACTCCCTGCTCCCAGCAGCCTCCTTCTCACGCTGAGCGATTTCTGCCATCTCCATCTAGTTGCCCCTGAGATGTTTTGAAATGTTTGGGAGAACATCTCTAGATGTTTGGGAGACCTTCTCGCTCTCTGCAGCTGCCTGAGAGGGGCTGGAGTGAGGGGGGGGCTGGTCTCTGCTCCCAAGTCACCAGTGACAGGACGAGAGGAACCGGCCCCAGGCTGCGTCAGGGGAGGGTTAGGTTGGGTGTGAGGGAAAATGCCTTCCCTGCCAGAGGGGTCAGGCCCTGGCACAGGCTGCCCAGAGAGGTGGGGGAGTCACCGTCCCTGGGGGGGTTCAAACACCGTGCAGACGTGGCACTTGGGGCCATGGTTTGGGAGGCCTGGGGGTGTTGGGTTGGGGTTGGGCTTGATGATCCTAGAGGTCTTTTCCAACCATAATGATTCTGTGATTCTAAACTGAACCTAGGCATAGATTGCCATCCCTTTACCACAGATGTATTGAGAATCACCCATGATGGTTATACTTATTCCTTTGACCTCTTCAAATTGAAATGCTACTACCTAAGGAGAGCCAAAGCCACAGCTCCCGAGGGACACCGCACACGCTCGGAGAGCCAACCTCATCCTTTTGGTGACAGAAGCCCTCTTCTCCCTACCTCTCCCAGATATTACTCCCGGATACTACCAAATGCTCTAGTACTAGGTAACAGGAGCGCAGCTCTGTTTTTCATGGCTCACGAGATTCCTGAGAAGGACCGTCACAGTCTGCATCATGCTCCAGTTTAAAACCCAACAACAGCCTGCGAATCCAAGGACAGTATAGTTGAAACTGCTCTCTGTTCCCTTTACTTTCTACTCAAAAACAGGCAGTAGCATATACGTACTAGTCTGCTGAGATGATGGCTTATCGTATTAATTAAAATTCTCTTACAGTTTCTTTGGATTTTTCTGACTGTCTGCAGCAATCTGTTGTCTTTTCTCTCAGTCTTGTACGGCACGCTTTGGGAGGAAAGGACCTTATTTTTTGCTGTGCTTTACCCAGCAAGGTCATAGTCCATGCCAAGTCTAGCATTCAAAACACTAATGACACTTTTTTTAGTATTTTTGTTCTACTGCTGTACTATTTTAGCAGAAAGCAAACTGCATAGACTTTATGGAAATGTGACATTAGAACAGAATCACTCGAAGGCATTTCAGCTACAATTAACATTTTTCACTCCTCAGAAAGAAAATAAAAATAGTTTCTAATTGAATCGCTTCACTGAATAAACACTGGATAAACCCAAGTGGGGAAGTAGTAGACAAAAAATAAGGTTAGCCACATGTCGGGGTTGTGGGTTTTTTTCCAGGCTGATTTGGTCTGTGTGTTAGCACTGCGGGCGCGTGTGTATGCAAGCACTGCCACAATATATTTTTGCGCTCAGTAATAGGTACAGAAATGTCTCCAGGCATGTACTGCATCAGACTCGAGGAGGCAAAGCTGGTAATTCCTTCTTGCTTCTTCCCAGCCAGAGCACTTCAAGGATGCACAGGTTTAAAGGGCTGTTTGTGAATACCAGTACCAACAGTACACCTCAAAAAAAGACTGAAAACAAGAGTAGGGAAGTTCAAACAGTCCACTGAGTGTCTCAGTACAAAATACTTGCTAGTAAATACAACAGGTCTAGGATTACCCTCTGGCTGTATGGCCAACTCCACAACAGAACTCACCCCGTAACTAAACTTTTTATCCTCCAGACATGGTTTGTGCATCCGCATTGGTTATTGGGTTTGAATATCTGTACCACATTAACCATCAGCCATGTCTAGGAATCATCCAGGATAGGCTCCTCGCCTGGCTACGACCATGTCAGGGACTACCAAAGCAACCCAGCAGTATGACTGATAACACACCCATGCCCAAATCTCTGCTCTGTTCAGTTTACTGCCACGGATACAGCCTATGCGTAGCCATGACAGCTCTTCTGGGCATGTCGCTAGTGTTGATAACAAAGCAGCTTCTTCAGAAGCCAAAGAGGAGGCACCCTTTCAGGAGACTTTAACCTGCTGATTCTTTTAAGAGTATCTGCAGCTCCAAGTGGACTCTGTCCAAGGCAGGCAGTTTCTCCTCCTTTTGAAGTACAGGTTTAAGGCCAGATACCTACACTGGCCACCTTGTCCATATCAACAGGCTGAAGAGATCTCACTGATGTGGAAATGAGGTATGCTCTTGGTACTGTTGGTAGTCACAGTTCACAAACAATTTGAATCCAGTGTAGATGAATGACAGCAACTATTGTAACTACGGGGTAAGGAAAAACGCCTCCTGCCAGCAGCGCTGTACGTGAAGCACAGCAGCGAGGCTGATGCCATACGATGTGTAACCACAAAGAAAAATCTCCTTCCTGGTGCCAAAGTGAGAGCCTCCAAAGATGTATTACAGAAGTGTTTCAAAGCAGTAACCATTTGGAAGAAAAAAAAATTAAATTCTGATATTTTCAGCTCTCCTATGAACAATCTGCTGCTTGTTTTTTCCCCGTTTCCTTGTTTTTCCTTCACTTCCCAGTTTACCTATTGCTTTGAGCTCTACTGGTGGTACAACATGTCACTATGGAATAGTTATTAATAAGGTAAAGTGTCAGTAAAGCAAATGAAGCTCTTTTTACCTACTCCTCAGAATAAATACTTCATTCCCAGATGTATTGATACCTAGCGGCCATGAAATAACCTTTAGCAAAACATCACTTAACTGTAGCAAGCTTTCCTTTAAACTTCCCGCACAGGTTCACCACTAGAGTCAATGAAACCACCATTTTCCCCTCATATTTGTGAATGCCAGAAATAAAATTATATTAAGCAAATGGATAGACAAATTAATACAGAAAAGGTCATCTGTGATTATTAAACACTAAATCACTAACACCTGGAAGCTGTGAGCTATATGAAGACAGAACTCATGCTAACTTTCACCAAAGTAGATTGTCAGATTAAATGTATCCTTGGCGTGAAACAACACAGCAGTTATATTACAACTAGTTAAACACCTTCCCTTTATTTTCTCCCTTTTTTTGAGATTGTATATCCCAGAAATTTCTAGAGAGATAGCTTAAATAAAAAGGGGATCTGGAAGTTCAAAATAAACATTTGAGTGGCCCAATTAGTCAAGCAATGGCTAACATATTTCATTAAACAAATCTTAGATCCTGGGGTCGAGAAAAGAGTGATCCACCCTCCCTCCTGCCCGTGCTGTAGGAGCAGACATGTCCCACACAGGAAGACACAATTTTTCGAAAGGATCTTGAAGTCAATGAACAAAAAGCAAAAGGAGCCCTTGTATCAATTGTACCTCATTTATCTTTTGTCAGAAGTCCCTTGTGTGGCCTGTGGATTATCCCTTGAGGTGGTAAAGATCTCTGCTGGGGTGTTAAACAGGACTAGCTGAGTCCGTCTACACATCAGTTATGAGGGCTGTTGCGCCCAGTTACTGTGGGGAAGCTTCCGATTGATGGAAATGGCAGATTTCCTATTATTTGGGGTATTCAAATAAAAACTGGATAATCTTTTCAGTAGCTTGGGCTTCATAGCTTCCTACTGTGATTACAGTAGTACTTAGGGCATGCAACCTGACAGCCGACAGTCAGTGAAGGAGCCCACCTAGCAACAGGTTTTGATACTTCGTGCAGAAATTGGTCGATGGCATCCTATACCTTCTCTTACACCAGAACTGTGACTTGAACATAATTTACAGCTTATCCTAGCTTTACAGTCTCTGCCTTTTTTTAGTGCACCAAAGCATATGGAAGACTTTTCTCTCTTCTAAAAAGAACACACCTACAATGGATGTAGTGAACTCCTAGCCCACAGCCAATCTGTGAGCAATTCTGTAACCTCCCTTGAGCCCGGGCTTTCCCCAAAACCTTCTCAAAGGTCCTTTGCCCTGTTGTTACTTCATGTCAAATGCAGAAACTTTTGCTACAGTGCGCTACAGCCATGAGGGCCCCAAAGGCTCTGCCTCCATCACTGGACCAACTTCTTCTCTTACTTGTGGACCAAATTCTTCTCACCCGAAGAAACGCATGAGAGTGCATGAGTCTGCAAATGTAAGACAGAGCGGAACTTGACTATCATAATTTTGCGTATTATAAACTGAGATACAATAGTCTTCTTGGGCACAGCTGAGCAAAAAGAAGAAAGTTAAACTCTTGTCATTAGATATTTTCATAATTCATCCCAAGACATAGAAGCTATGCAGGTGACTTGTAGAATTATTCAAAATCTTAATTGTCTTAGAGAGACAGTACTCAATTTACAAATTTATATGCCAGCATAGGAACATGTTCCATAAATGGAGCAAGTCAAAGTGGGTTATGTTTACACATAGTAATTTCAGTCCTATCCCCATTTCAGGAAAAATATATTCTCAGAAATATCCATATTAACCCTACGGCACTTCAGTCATGTGCCACTAAAGGAATGAAGATTTCACCCTGGGGGAATAAGCAGTAGGAGCAGCAAAATAACACCCACGCACCACAATAAACAAGAAATACAAGGAAAACACAAATATGTTCTACCTTCTGCTTTCCTTCCAGAGTGATGCGCTCCCAACAGCTGTAGCTGCTCCCTGGCTTCTTCCATCTCTGATCTCTACCCCTCATTACATTCTTTTGCTTGCCGTTTTCCTCTTTCTTTTGACTTGTAATATCAGTTTGTGCAAAATACTTCAAATATTACGTACCAAGAACAGTTCTCATGGACACGAATAGCCACAATGAGCTCAATGGAGTTACCACTTGTAGTAATCACTAGTTCTGGGAGGACAGTTTAGTAGACTGAGGAGACTGGCCTTGTTGTTTTTATATTCTTTTCAGGTGTCTCCAAAAACAACATGTAAGAAAGCCCCACCAGCCACAGGAACAACAGTGAGCCCTTTGGTAACATCATCCTTTCCACAAATACCTATGTTCCCATGCCTAAGACGAGAAGCAGCCTCTTGCTGCATCTTCTTCTGTTTGCAGGCACAGTGACGTGGTGAACATCACAGCCTAATCCTGCACGGAGTCTCTTTTGAAAACGATGGTCCTTTGGGAACTTAGTGCAGGCTCCAGGTCAGAAGCTTTTGTCTTTGACTTGTTCTGTAATGGCTCTTTCAACCTCTGGGGCTATCACATTTTCATCTTATATATATCTTTAATAAAACCAGGAGATGAGAAAGACGGAAACAACTCATCTCAGTGGAATACAATTCAAATAAAGTTGTTAATAATAAATAATATATTTAGTATTTATACTGCTAATACTACCTAAGCCTGTGATTATGGGCGACGCTGAGGTAAATAGATAAAAGGAACAGAGGATAGCAGCGAGGCTATTAGGATTTTAAATTTGCCACAAGGCACAATCAGGTATCTAAATAATAAATATCAGTTTAATTTCTTCAAGCCTGAATCAGCCAAGATATTAACCCTGAGAAGTCAAAGTCTGAAATGGAAATGCAGACTTAACCTTGATTAAAGATGTAGCAGAACTCCCTAAGCAGAGCAGCTACCATCCCTTGCGGACGAGGAGCTTTTGGTTTTTCAGAAAATGATTGGTAAAAATATTTATTCTGCCTTTCATTTTTAAACGACGAAGCCACCGAATACGTTTCCGTATCCTGGTTTTCTAAGATATAATGAAGTTTTCTTGGTCAACAAGAAGCTTTTCTGTTGAAAAAGAACATGTCAATAATGTCAACGCAGACAATTTTCTAGGTAGAACTGCAGTATAGCAGGTAACTGAAATTCAATGCATCTGTCATATTTCTTGTTGCCAAGGTTTTAACGTTGCAGCAGCATCTGCTATCACCTTTCCAAATGATTTTTTGAAGTTAAATTGGTACATTCATTTTATTTCATGACTTAGCAATTGCATCAAGGACAAATTGTAGTTTATAGGGTTATATCAAGGTTTTGTCGGCACATCTAGGAGGCTGCTAGGACTATGGTCTCACGATTAGAGACACAACTTGTTCTAACTGTGGCCTAGTTAATAAAAATTATGTATTTTCTACAAAATCTTGACCTTGGATTGCTACAAAAAATATACAAAACACTAATACCCACCGTACGTGCATCAACTTTGATCAATACAGTATTTTGTACTTTGATTGGCTGACCTTTCCTTCCTTCCTTACAGGTGAACGGGGCAAAAAAAAGGGGAGAGGTGGAGCAGTTGGCCAATCGCATCAAGGCAC
The DNA here is from genome assembly GCF_963921805.1 of Phalacrocorax carbo. Taxonomy (NCBI): domain Eukaryota; kingdom Metazoa; phylum Chordata; class Aves; order Suliformes; family Phalacrocoracidae; genus Phalacrocorax; species Phalacrocorax carbo. The sequence continues at coordinate 126,699,031 of NC_087515.1, forward strand.
ATTGTACAGATCAAGGGCATGGTGAACACTGATATTCTTCACAGAATCTATAAGTCATTAAAATTCCTATATCCTGTTCTTATAAGAAAAAAAGAACAGACAAAGGCACAACAGGAATCTATTCTCTTGACAGCGATTTAATAATAAAAGAAAATGTTCTGAGCCATTCTCATTACTGCTTGGAAACTTTAATCTTGTGGACTTAGTTTCTGTTCGCGAAAGCCTTCAGATCCCTTTATAAGCTACAGAAAGGGAAAGGAGTATTTGTAGTTTAATTATACATTTAAACATTTTGGAGAGTCAGACCCACTTTGGCATAGTGTTGTGATGTCTAAATGAAGGGCTTTTCAAATAATACAAGACACTGTCTCAACATACTGATAGTTTGTCATAGGACATTCATCTCTATTTTGTAGAGAATGGGGAATCTGAGAAGGAAAGAAATATTTTCCCATATTACATTTTCTCTATATTGCTATTAATAACTCATGAAAAATGCCAGTCAGATATTCTGGGGTTGGCTTTAATGATTATGCTGTTTATGCATACGTACGCCAAACAAGCCCCACGTCCTGGAGCCAAACCCTCTGCACATGTTGCCATTCCTAAAGCAAAAACATGCAAATCACCAACCTGTTGTGGACTTTACTGGTTGTCTCGCCCTCTCTTTCACCTGTAACTAAGATGAAGCAGAGATGGAATTAACTTTGTAAAGCACCAGCTGACCAAAGGGATAGGAGGTAACAGAGCAAGAAATTAATTTCGCCTTTCTCCATTCTCTTCCATCAGCTATTTAGAAGTCTTCCGGATGACCTTTGGGATCCTAGACACTTTAAGGAGAACTGGAACTCCTACGTACAAGAATCAGTCAAAAAACTAATTGGTATGTAAAAGGCAATAGTATCCCTCAGAAAAACGTGGGTTTGCTGCATAGGAAATGTGAAACAACTTCACAATCAAGTATTTTATGTAACTCAACACAGAAACTAAGTCCATGCGGCATACTTTTATATTGCATTGTTAATTATTAAGAAATGTGACTTGCGTACAAGAGAATATGCTTCAGAAAGGTTCTGAGAATTGACTAGATTATAAATTGGTTTAACTAACTAAATATACTGTTATGTTCACTAAGCCTTCTGACTAATATTGAATAATAATCAGGCTTATTCATCTATTTTTCTTACACTGTAGTCGCTGAAGATAAACAAAGAAAACAACCCAAAACACAATAAAATGACCTGCTTAGATGTTAACAGCTTGAACCATAAGCCTGTAAGTTCCCCGCTTTTTAAGAAAAAAAATCGTTAGCCGCATATTTTATATGGTAATTGTACACAACCAGTTTATGAATAACAACAGCAGAGTTTTTCCCTTCTGATTTCAGTGCCACTTGAGCTATGCAGATTTCAAAAAGCTTATGAATATACAGATAAACAGAATTGTTCTGAACATCTGTAAGCAAAATATGAAAAGATGTTTTATACTGAATCAACATCCTGGGTTGTCTAATGCTGGCCAAAAATGGTGTATTTATGTATTAGGCTAATGCACCGAAAATAGCTGAAAATCCTTCACGCACTCCAGAATGCCTTTTCAGATTTTCATCTGTATGGTTGCCACCGCAAAAAGTAAAAATAATTTTCCAGCACTGTATTCATAAGCTTCGAAGTAACTCAATTATCTCTTAAACCTCAACTTAGCAAGGCAATACCACATCAACTGATAGGAGAATCTTCAAATGACCAGTCCCACCTCTGAACGGGATAACACTGATCTGACCCTTTTAAGCAGAATCATGACTTCTCTACCTCCCCAGCGAGGAGGTGAATCATGCTGCTCTTCAAGGCTTGTGAGGTTGGAGGTTTGCCCTCAGAGGCTTAAGTTTTCGTGGGGTACCAACACAGTGTTGTAACGGTACTGCCATCACCTGGCTCCTGTAAGAGAAACGGTGTCCCCCCATGTAGCTTAATACTAGGTCTACAGATCACTTTCGCTTCTCAGTGAAGTCCATCAAATGAAGATCACGGCAGAAGACAGGAACACCACGGATGTGGAAAACAGACCTGTTTTGAAGCACCAAAACAACCGAAACCGGTTGTTTTGAGCTTGAAGCAACACAACGCTTTCTTTCTAGAAAATAAACTGAAATCGTGAAGAAAGAAACCCTAAGCATTGTCGTGTTTTCTACAGAAAATACTTACTCAAGACTAAAAGATTTAGTACAAAGAGTGAAGCAGAATGTCAAATTGCAACCAATATGCTCTAAGCCTCCATCTCAGTAATTCCTCAATTTACAGGTATTTAAATACAGATGTTAGTGACATGTTACTGTAGACTTTAAGATCAATTATAATTAAGGCAGTGTTGTCCTCAGAAGTCTCCAAACAAGGCATTATTTAAGATCATTACGGAACATCCTAAATACACAAGAAGAGAAAAACCTTTGTGTACATGGAACATATTCCTGTCCCTTTGGGCTGCTGGTACATCAGCATGCAGGGGCTTTATTTCTTGCAGTGTAAGAAAGAGCAGCTTTCCAAGCAGAAAGCCTGACTGATTGGTCACCTGACTAATGTGGTGGCCTTCTGCCATGGAGTGACTGCAGGGGTGGATAGGGGAAGAGCAACTGATGTCACCTCCCTTGACTTCTGTAAGGCCTTTACCATGATCCCACACAACATCCTTGTTTCTAAATTGAAGAGACATTTAGAGGACATGACTGTTAAGTGTTTACCATAGATATGATCTTGCTGGAACAGATGAATAAGAAAGTGCGTAACTGAAGTCTACTATTTCATAAGAACATTCTTCCCAATGACAGCTATGGCAACTAGATACAGCAGCCAGATAGCAAGATCTTAGGGGAGCTTGTGAGAGCTCTCTTTAAAGAGACTTCCGAAAAGTATGTTCAAAGATGAAAAAAAAAACCTCCCCCCAAAAAATCAGAATAAAATCAGAATAAAATAGGGCTAGAGGAAGTTAAGTAGGAAAAAAATAGCATGCAGAAATCAGTAAATTCTCCAACTCAGCACAGCTGCACTAGGAACAGAAACGTGTAGCACATACACATCCTATTTATGTTCACACAGACAAGGCTATGAAATATGTGCTTATGCTTCTGGATATCTGTGAGCAAAAAATCCTCCAGTGTCCAGCATCTGGAGGCATATAAACATCCATAATGCAAATATGTATAAAAACAAGCACTAGAAAAATAACCTCAGCTGTGTTTTTGCACTACAAATCTAACTAAAAAAACTATCAGAAAACAGACTTCAAAGATTTTTCCTATTTATTTATTCCAGGATTCTTATTATTTAATTACCATTTTTATTTTTGATCACTATTGATAAAATACAACACATAAAGCAGCTACAAAAAGCTTTCAAAGTATCTCAGTCAAACACAAATCTCACAATACTATGGAGCTATTCCAAAATATATAAAACCAGACTATACTGCAGAAAATTAAAAGAGATAATACCTTTTTCCTACTTCCCCAGCTACACCACCTTGTCCTGTGTTCACATCTCCCCTTGGCCAACAGCCAACACTCAGTATCTTTGGAGGAACCCTCAGCAGTCCATCATAACTGCCCTTGGTGTACTGGAACCATGAGTGCACTGGGAAAGAGAAGTTGGGCTGCACATCCCTATTCTGTACAAACGAACTAATTATTTCATACCCAGCCCATTAAACAGAGTGGACAATAATTACCAGATAGGTCTTGGACCATATATGCCTATAAAAATTACAGCCAGTGCAGGCAAATGATGAAAGTACCAAATACAAGAGTGCAGAAGTATTAGGAAGTAACGGACCATTTGGATAAATACGACAGGCGTCACCGATCCTTCCATAGATTAAGCTTTTTCTCGCTACGTTCTTCAGGAGTTCTGGGTATCTATGCATCAGTTAGTGCTAGAGGCATGGCACCCTTCTGCTTTGTTCTAGATATTTTAAAATTTCTATCCACTAAACATTTGCACTCAGGAGCATACAGACTGCTATACATTCCCACTGGAAATTCTCCCGAATCGCTATGTTTTCTTCAGCATTTGTAAGGCAATTTCTTATTAATTCATTGTTGTCTATAAAACACCACCTTAAAACATCTCTTTTCACATTTTTAACCGTTTCCAGAACGCATCTGCTTTTTCAGGTGCCTTGCAGCACTCCTCCACAGCTGCTGAAGTGTCCGTTATTTGTGCCACTGAACTTCTTACACTCTTTCTACCAAGCCCATGTGACAGATTGTCAGAGAGAACAGTACATCAACTCAGCATTTGGCATCAGAAGTGTTAACAAGAAAATAAACCAGAAGAAAAGCTCCCGGCTGTTCTTACTAGCAAGTATAGGAAAGCAAGAATTTGCTTTAACAGAAACGTTAGCCAGTTGGCTGCCAGTGGTCCTATGTTTTAGATCACAGAAAGAAACTGTATTGGGTTATTAGTACTGTAGAAGGATTAGTATAAGAGTGCAATGAAAAATAAATGCAACGGTTTGGTGTGGAAGTGATCGGATGCTGTGCATTGAACTGTATCAAAATCTAACAAATTATTAATAATACCACAAATGAGAAATTTAGACTTTTTCATACAGCCTTGTGGTTATACGGAAAGAAAAAGAAAGAACGTGTGCCTTTTGATTTTTGTTCATACTCAAATACAGACAAAAGTAAAATCAAAACTCATGTTTTTTTCTAAAGAACACATTTGCATAATTTGAAACAGAATTCACTTCCTGAAGAAACTAGTTTTTCTTTTTCCTCAGAATATCGGTACAAACGTTAACTCAGTAATTAGTAGGACATAACGATGGGATGGGCACACCATAGATCTCATTACAGTTTAGGATGCAAGGCCCATACCAGGGCTGACCAAATACCCAATCTCTTTAGTCGCTGCAGTCACTCATTTTACTCTTCATTGTCAGTCATAATCTAACAGGGTTCTACTCACAATCCTTAAAAACCAAAGAGAAAGACTTACCCGAACAGACCTCCTTGTAGGTAGGATTTGGAGTATACCCTCCTGCGTAACCCACTTGAGTGGAGTAGACTCCCTTCTGTCTCCAAAACTGCCTCTCGGCTCCCCAGAAACAGCCCATACCTGAATATTGCAGAAAGCACATATCGTTATGTCAAAATCTGTTCAATATTAAATCACTTATTTTGATACAGTCCATAGTGGAAGTAACATCTACAGCCAGCACATGATGGTCAAATGTCTCCCAAGATTATGCACAGAGTAACTATACTGAGAAATCCATTCTGCATCAGAGCACATCTCAAATAAAGCTTTAGTTATGCTTCCAAATATTAACATATCACAGAGGACAAATCCTACAAGGGTTCAAAGGCCCAAACAAGAAGAATTCTCACGCACATAAAAAAAAGTTACTTAAAAGGCAATTTAGCTATTTGTACAGCACCATTTTTACTTTAGTTGATTAGCAAGCTGTCAAAACACAATAATTTATATTAATAGCAAACAGTGATTTAATTTTCTGCTTTCAGGCATATGCCTGAAAGGTGGCAGTAATAATGGATTAAATTATATGCTATATAATGAAAATGCTTTGGTTTAACAATTTATGCATGCAGATATTTGATGTTTAGACGGAATTTTGGTAGTCATTCACCCACGTAGGTGATTATCAAAGGACATCAGACTGTCAACAGGTGTAAATTAGCAAAACTCGCCTGGTAATAGGAATGGAGCACATTGTATGAAATCCAGAGGAAAGGAACAAACAAGAATAACATTGGCAATCCTCTGATGGCTTAAATAGTTAAGAGATATTAGCTACAATTTGGAGGACTCTCTAAAGCCAAAACATTTCATGTACATGCCAGTATTGTTTAGCTTATCCCAGATTATGAGCAATGTATTTTCTATTTCAGTAATAGCATACTTCCTTTTATTATTCCCTTACTAAACATTTGAAATAAAAGGCAGTAAAAAATAAGCTAAATATTAAACACACTTCGAAATCAATGTCCATGATGGGTTTTCTATTGATAACACTGCGGATGACAGGTTAAAAAATTACAGAGATGTTCCTTCAAAGTACAACTAGAAGAACAAAACAGTCCCTTCTATCAACCGCGATGGCTCACAAAGGCATATTCTTTCTTTGAAACTTCAGAGATTAGCTTCAAATTAATTTATGTTGACCAATGCCTACCTCTGCAGTTGTAAGGCACCAAAAATACAGAAGGACCCGGATTTCTCCTTCTAATTCAGGTGCTCAAGCAAGGCGCATAAATTAGGAGCCTAGCCTGCTCCTGGAGACCACGGAAAGAGGCCGGCATCTCCTGAGGACAATTCGGCCCACAGAAGATATAAATTACTGATCAAATTACAGTGATTCTCCCTTGACTACGGAGATAGCTATGGCTATTAGACTTGGGTTCACCAGCTAAATTAGACTGGCGGCAAACTGCTGTAGGACCTGTCTTGACATTCCCTCCCAGTTTTGGAGAAAGAACAGTCTAGAATTCTCATTTGAGAGAAATTTTTCAGGCACTCACATATCACCAGCCTAATGGTGATGAGAACTAGAGTGCGTTTCTGTACCTGATGTCACTACTTTATGTCAGTTAAATCTGGGAAGTTCTCCAGTAATTACGTCCCTTAGTCAACTGATAGAGGGTGAGATAGTTTTTACACATCACTCTGGCTATGTTGCACGGTGCGGTCCTGTCATTGTCCAAATCAAGAGCGTAACTAGAGAACATCAGCAATCCCTGATGCTCCGGTTTCCTCCCCACAGAACCATAGAATGCCCTGAGTTGGAAAGGACCTGCGAGGAGCATCGAGTCCAGCTCCTGTCCCTGCACAGGACAGCCCCAAATTCACACCGTGTCTCTGAGGGCCTTGGCCAAGTGAATATCGCCAGGCTGGTGCCGTGACTACCTAAAGGGACAGTGCATGCCCATGTGTCATCCCAACAGTCAGGTCACAGATGCAATGAGCTGGGAAGTGCTCCTTGGTCCACTGGAAAGACAGCCTTTAAACAAATAGTTCAGACACAGCCTTTGCATCTTTAACCAAATAATTGTTTAGAAGTACAGTTTTATCCATGTTTCTCATACGCACATGTAGAACTGCATGTGAACACAGGTACGTTCCTTGTAAAAATACCACATGCATCCTACCAAAATTCGTGTCGCAGTACCTTGGAGTGATGTGAAGCATGTAGGCAGTGCTCATTAACAATACTTTGACATGGAGGGCATGCAAATGCTTGACTCTCTTACTCTGGGCTGGCATATGGTAACAAAGTTCAGAAGCAAACACAAGCATACTCAGCTTGGGGTAGGAGGGCAAATTTCTGTTAAAATAAAACCCTTGAGCTTCATCATTCCTGTCTGCAGTTCTTTACTCCTTATCCCTAGCCTTAGAGATGTAGCTAAATCTTGACTACGTCTTCACACTGCTTTATCCATGAGGACATTTGGGAGGCGTTACAGAATTAGACTGTGATGAAGAATCTATTTGAAAAGTGCATCTGATTTTGCTAAAGTCAACACAGAAGGGAAAGCGTAATTTTTAAAAGTCATGACTGGAACAATTGTTTAATTATGTAAAGGCCTATTGTGTATGAAGTCTGTCATGGATTCTAAAAAAAAGGTATTTCTATTCCATTGCAAGATAGTGAAAAATTAGGAACACTTTCCCTTTAGCTTTTCCATGGCTATGCAGTCTGCTCTAGCAGACTTCGTTCCTTCTGATAATCACAATTTACTTTGTCAACAGAATTTTGTATTTAGATATGCAACCCCAAAAGAGGAAGGAGGCAGGATCCACTTAAATGTCATCTACCTTAAATTTAGATTTTTAACTACACACGCTGCCCAGCTATTCTATTTATTTTTTTGGACTGTCTAAACTTGGTGGTCTCAGAAGTCATTAGGCTCTTCTCTACTGCCATGGCAGTGTTCACCCAAACAAGTTGTTGTGAAAAAAACCAGGCACCTCACAGTAGATTTCTGATGGTTGGATTCAGGTGGACAGCAGAAGGTGGCATCAGAACTCACACAGAAGTGGGCAGGCTTAGGCTATATTAGACTGCTTCCAATGGTGCCTTCAATTTGCTTTGTGGGTTGTGCGTTAGCTCCTAAGTCTGTGTATCTGTATGCGAACCACGGATAATAAAGTTCAGGCCAACACTAATACCTCAGTGCTGCACATCCTTAATATTACAAGGGAAGTTTGAGCCCCAGCTACCTAAAATGCCAGCTGGTTTGGCAGCAGGTGACACCGAGACCCTCGCAGAAAGGACTCGGTAGCCAATTTATCAAACTAACATTGGTTGGACAGGCATGCTGAGGGGTGGTGAAGGAGCTAGTTCATCTATGCCAAGGAATAGCACAGGCCCACAGTTTTTCCCACAACATATCCTAGGCCCACACCTGAGCGCAAAGGAGTAACCCAAAATTAAGGACACAACCCAAATTCAAGTTTGAGTTCAGATATAGGCCCAACTTCAAATATGAGGTCGAAATGCTCATTCTTTTCCTATTTGTTTCAAGAATTTTAACGCTCAATAAATCCCTAACTGCACTGTCTGAAAATACTGATCATCAGGGCAGTGGTCACTGACTCTCCTTAATCAATAACTAGTATTTAGGATTCTCTCATTGATAGCCCTCTCAGACCTGTTGACTTGACCTAATGACCTACAGCCTCATCATGGTTTCTTTCACTTTTTCTTCTCTGAAACCAGTTTATGTGAGAATTCATTCTGCCCTCCTTCCTCTGAGGCAGACATTTCATTCTCTTGGTGAACTATTCTCATCATTTCTCAAGTATGCTGGCACCTTGCACAAACAATAAATCCTCACATCCGCGAGAACAGATAAAATTGAAGTCTTTGTCATAATAAAACAACCTGCTAGTAAAGGGACATAATTTACAACAATACAATACTAAATTGCTTTCCACAGTATTAATCCATTCAGCGGTTGATGTTTGTTATTCTGTTAAAGTGGTGCTACGTTCTACAGAGAAACTGTCACAAGGAGAGAAATATTAACAATAAAACCCCACATAATATCCCGGCGTTAAGACACATCAGCTCATGGAACACCTATTCTTCAGAGCACTGGCTGCCTTAAGCCATGTTTAACGTGAACGATGATTACTAAAACAGGGAAATAATCTCAGTTCAAGACTTCACATGGTCTTGTAGTACAAAAAAAAAAGTTTACTTCCCCTAATTATTACTACTCTAGTAAGAAAACAGAAGAAATAAATCATTCCAAAAATTAAATAATTAAACAATACTCGGCGGGGGGGGGGGAAGTAAAAACCGTAGGAAAAGAAACATAAAAGCAAAATAAGCCACTCATATTATACTTTGAAACTAGAAAACATGAATGTGTTTTTAAACTACTCATGAAATAATTTGCATAATCCCCAGTACTGGTGAGTGAGTGCAGCTTTAGAGTTAGATACAGAGTTTCCAGAGGCATTCCTAAGAGAGAATAAAAAAAGGAAATACTGGGGAACATACTCATGTTCCCAGAAAAAGTATTATTTGAACACAATGGGTATTGCAGAAGTGTGTTTAAGCACTGAAGATATTTGTCACTTTTTAATTGCTAATTTGTAAAACAAAAACTATTCTTTTAGTGATGGGTTTTGACTGAGTCTTAATTGGAATTTCAAAAGACATTTAAAGATTTTTTGCTTTTGAACTTCAAAACCGAACAGATTCAAATGGCAATCTTTCAAGGTTCATTCGTCCCTATAAATAATATTAATCATACAATTTGGGAATAAATGCTAGTACCCCTATTCCCTTCTGGCATCCGCATTAATTTTCTCAAACTATTCTCTTTATATACCCACATGCATATATATCTTCTGAACAACTCCTTCTGTACACAGCCTTACGCTCAGCCAAGGAATGTGTGTTTCCATAGGCAACCCAGATCATTTGCATATTTGTGAAAAATAGTTAGTATAAGCTGAAGTATTTTTCTAAAATAATGAAAGCAAAGTGTTACTCTGATAAGAGAGATAAGCATCGCATTGTTAAAGATAATCTGTAATAATATTGAAATATTCACAGAGCAGAATGGAAGCCCATGTGTTTACTTTCTAGTGAGATGAATAGCTTTACAGATTACGTTAACCATATTGACTAGGTCTCCATTGACTGCAACAGGAGCTCATACATTCAGGGATTAATTTATTTGCTTAAACAGAGACATCCAGGGTCAGCTGAGATGCCCTGGGATATCCAAGACATCTATCTATGTAAGGCTGACATAAATGACACAGGACTCGGAAGAGACATGTGCCATTCTTGAAAGGCATGCTGAGGCCAGGCAAAACGCTTCTGGACATCTCGGGTGTAACTGTGTGCATATTTTAAGGCAAGAGGAACAAGCCCATACCCCATATGCAGACATTACAAAGACCTAGAAGTCTCTGAATCTGTAGTGGAATCCAACCCCCCAAAATACAGCGAGTTGTGTCTGAAAGTTGCCTATTTCTCTTCCACAAGTTGTAGAAGTTGTAGAAGTCTATGCTGTAGCATAAGCTAGACGAATCCTAAGCAAAATTGCTAATTACACAGGTATCTAACCTCATAATAACGTTTGTGCCTCGTAATATTGTTAGATTCTTTAGATTCAACAACCAGGTTGGCAACGTGTTTGAAAACTATGCAACGTTCAAGACGTGTTCTCCACTCATACAAGAAACTACCTGATCCTGCAAAGGTCACCTTTACTCGCCTTCGTTCTGATCTCATTCTCCAACGTCTCTTCCTATCACATCTTTGAATAAAACCCAGTTTCCACGCAGGTTCCCTGATGTAAATTCCTATTTATGATTCCATGATGTAAACCAGCAGAAGCAGTGGATTTGCATCAGAAGGGCATGCGTGAGCCAAACTAAAACCTCACAAGATGCACCCATTCTGTACTAATTAAAGTCTATTAAGTTCTGAGCTCAACAGTTGCAAAAGGAGGCTGATGCTTCAGGGACTCTCAGCTTTCCATTTAGAGAAACTCACAGCAGGTGTATTGTTTCTATATATGGGCTAATTTTCATATTTTCTCTAGAACATGTACACGTGTACGGTATTTTCATTTGTGGAACATTTTTTTTTAATTCCTTTGTCCTTTGCCTTGGTGGTATTTCCTTCTCTGCTGGGCAGCAGGTGCATACACAACCTGACTTCTGCCTGACTACCCAACGACCTTTCGCTCCTGCCAGCATTATTTACAAGCATTCTCTCTCCCCTGCCCTCCCGGCAGCCCAACAGGACATCCAGAAGACTCTTTTTGTCATATTCTGAAGAATGAATGCATTATTTCATTGGCATGCCAAGTTTTTTCTGGCCCACCGCCTGCAATCCCTACACCCACACTTCAAGGCACTTTTCCATGCAGCAGATTAAGAAGCTGTTTCAATGCCAGGTTGATAGCAATGCTTCACTGCAGAAGATGAACTGCAAAGGATATGGATCCTGCTCCTCCTTCTGTTAACAGGATTTTAGAACGTATGATTCCACTAAGTAGAGGGAAATGTCAGTTTTAAATATATACGCAGAAAAATAAAAGCGTGCTGGTACACTGAGAGAACAAAGAGCGACGTGCCCTGGAAACCTCTTCCCTAACCCCAGATCAGAGTAAGTAGCGGGATGGGATATCTCCAAAGCTCGGGAGCACACTAGACAGAGGAGTCCAGCTCTTGTGCCAGCTTATGTTCTGAAACCCTAGAAGCAATGATGCTGCCAGCTGCTCAAATGCTACAGTACCCAGCCAAAAGTAGCTGGGGGCACAGGCTGCTCCTATACATTGAAGCAGTAAAGGACAGCCAACAGTACATCCCACCGGCCCACCTCAATGCATCTTGCTCTAGCCAGCATCTCTCCGGGAGCTGAAGACACAGCTGCCAGTATCCCCGCTTCCCTTGGCCAGTATAGGACTTGGCCCAAATTTTGAATACGATTGATTTAGTTACCTCTATAAAATCTGGAGAAGGAAATGCTCAGCTGCTTTGAACTGAAATTATTTTTTTCCCCAGTTGGAAGGAATAAATTGAACCTCAGCAAGCTATATACCTATATAATAATGCTCATTTCATACATTTCCGCCAAATACTGAGTGGGATTGGCATTTTTCTCTTTAAAAAAAATTTATAGAGCAGTTGGTACAGCTGACTGATTGAAGTCAGTCCAAGTACTGATATTTCTAGGTACTGAGCCAAAGAGATATTTATTTACGCTGTGTGCTCCAAAACTGTGGGGACCATTAATTTTCAGTACTTCAGAGGTTGAAGTGGGTACCTTGGCTTCACCATGAAAGGTCAGGAGGAGACCTTGGTAGGCACCATGGTGTTCCCTCCCCCAAAGAGGCAACGAGGAAGCTGTGATGGGACCCAGCAGCCTCCCAATTTGGGCAATAAGGAGATCAGGACACCCTGGTAAGCCAGGAGAACATCCAGCCTGTATCTAGTCTGTACAAAGTGGTTGTACACCCGGTTACAATAATTTTTCTTGACTTTATGTAACTCAATAGCACCAGACTTCCAGAAAGTTACATTTTGTTCTCTACAGGGAAATACGCCAGTCCCTTTGGCTTCACCGCGATCGTGGACGCAAATCCAAAAGTAGAACTGGATCTCACAGTCATCTGTAAAGTGAGTGAACACGGCTTTATTGAACACTTTCAAACTGCCTGTACGCTTACACAACAGTGACTAAGGGCCCGAAGAGCTAAAATGATCAAAGCCATGTCCTCACAAGCACCAAGATAAAAATACAGCATGAATTACCCCAGAGTCTTTGTTCTGAGTTTTGTCAAATTCTTGCTGAGAATCTGGAAAGAATTCCAGATTCGGCCTGAAATGCAATATCATCTTTTACATAACACTGTAATATGTAGGGTGCTTTGGTGAGCCATCTGGATGCATATAGGATTAATGTTATCAATCAGATTTAAAATGAAATTGTATTATTGATGTCTTTAGGGGTTTAACATGCAGCAACCACAGAATATTTGAGCAATCACAGAATATTTGAGATCACTGGAAAACAATCAACTAAGAAATGGTTGGGAGAAATATTAAAAAAACCTGAAATGGAGAACAAGCTCAGCTGAAAGAAATAAAACTCCTGATGACAGATGGCATTAAGCGGATGATCTTCCTAGATAAGCGTTGGCTCTAATGCTACAACAGGGTTGATAAATATGTTGAACAGCTTGCCTGGGGCAAGTCAAACAAAGCCCTCGGCAAGAAATTTAAAATGCAGTTTGCCTAACAGAGCAACTAAAGAGGAATTTCTTGGCTCACCATTTTGCCAAGATGTGTTCTGTTCACACTGCATGAATTCCCAGGGAAACTGTTGGGTTTGCTTCTTTTTTCCATAGGAGAAGCAGAAGCCTCGTGTTCATTCAAATTAGCAAATGCCCAGGCAATTCATTTATGCCTCTATGGTAGCTGCTGACATCCGAAGTGCGTGCGGACACGTGTTTGTGTATGTGTGTATGTTTGTATAAAATCTGCACAACAGATTAGAATTATTGTAAGAGGAGAAGCAGACTATCATAATAGAAAAGGAATATTTTACTGTCAAGAGAAAAACTGCCATGTTTTCAGCGCAACAGAAAATATGCCTAACATGTCATAAGTATAAGTATGACTTTTGCAAAACCCTGTAGGACAACAGCACTCAAACTGGGAAAAGCAATAGAGAGATAAATAGATAGAAAAATCTTCTTAAAGTGTGTTTATTGAATCCATCGTAAATGCACGTTACAAGTTTTAAATAATATAAAATCAACAGGATTTAAATTAATCTGAAGCCAGTATCAGGAATGTTAATAAGGCACAAACTACAGTTGCTCCAAACTTCACAGTTATAGTATGAGAGGTTCCAGATTTTCCTATTTAAATGCAATTTTGATCTTAACCAGCAGAGAGCAGGGATATACACAAGTCAGTGTATTCAAATACTTTCCAACATGGCCTTATTCCCCATCCAATAAGCTGGAATATTTAAACCAATTTTATCCTGAAGGTCAACAAAACTGTTTTCCAGTGCGTCCAAATAATAAGAAAATTCCATCATCAAAATCCTCTGTTGGAAAACTTCTTGCCTTTAATTCCCAGAAACTGGAAGATACGGCCAACCCAAAAACTCATTTATGCTGATCCGGAAGGCCGTCATCACACACTGGAAAAGGAATATGTAAAAGCAGCAGAAGCCAAACTTTCCGACCTTTGAGAGATGCACCAGAATGTCCCGGTACCCATGGCCATGACACACACCTCCACCTGGCAGAGCTGGGAGGACAACTGTGCAACATAACCTCCACCCGTGAGCTGCACCTGAACCGCTCAGAAGTTCATCCTGGGTCTAAATAGTCAGAACTAACACTGCGAATCATGCCTAAAAGTGAATAGGAAGAGAAGCAGACCTTGCAAGAGTGAAGAAAGCCAACCACTTCTGCAGCGCTGCCTTTTTCTGCAGCCTTGGGGTACAGGCTTTATTCCCAACCACTGTTCTGCACCTATTTGTTCTGCATTAATCACCGTTAATCGATTAACCCGGTAGGCGGCACTCTGAGCAACCTGACTGAGTTGAAGATGTCCCTGCTCACTGCAGGGGGTTGGACTGGATGGACTCTAAATGTCCCTTCCAACCCAAACCATTCTGTGATTCTGTGATGATTCTATGAATCACAGTCAGCCTTTTCTTAATTAGGAGAGAAAGGTTAAAAGGAGTTGGAAGATGCGCAGGTTCATTAGGCCCAAATGTATAGGTACAACTCATGGGCTTTAGCTCCCAGCTCCCAAAAGGACTTCAGTGTGGGAACATGCCATAGGAGGAAGCCTGGCAGCAGACGTTTGCATCTGGGGAACCATGTTTTCTGCCTCCTCTAGAAAGCAAGTAATTCACATGTATTTATCTCCTTTCATGCAAAAACATCGAAGCATTTTGCACACAATAATTAAGCCTCACATGAACCATAATTTGTGAATTATTACTTTAAGTACTCCACAACTGAGGTATGAGTGGTCCCAAAGCAAAGCAAAGAATCCTTTTTGGAAAAATACCAAAGGATCCCAACTAACAGGTCTTTGTTTAAAATATCTCTTTTTCATGCTATGACTATTGGGTGATAGAAACACCACTTGATAAAACTAGGTATTTTCTTTTTCCTTCCCGTATTTTGGTTGGTTTGCATTCTTCAGTAAAACTTTGTCTAGATAAAATGTAGCAACTTTCATCTTCTGTCAGTGGAATATAGGTGCAATAACGTCATGTGCAAAACAAGACAAAATAAAGAATTGCTTCCTAAAATACAGAAAATATATCGGAACATTGCGATTGCTTTAACATGTTGAACCAGATATACCAACTGCTGATCTTGATATTTGTTAGGTTGAGGACAGAATCACTCAAGATTAGGCACGGGAAAAGAGAAATCAAAAATGGTTAACAATAAATAGAAAATTCATCCAAAAAATGGTTCAATGTCTTATTCCGTCCTATAAAAATTTATTTCGTTCTTTGATCAAGTTTCATTCATTAAATGGAACTAATTCTGTTACTTGGCATTGTCTGAGCAATCCATTCCATTATATTTAGACAGGTGTAGAACTGGGAAAAATGAGATGAGAAGGAGGCTTCGGGAATTCAAGCCTGAATGCAAATTGTAAAGGAGTTTCTCTCTGAGGCTTGTTGCTATCATTAGTGGTATTGCTATTTTCAAAACCACAGCACATGAAAGCCTTTGTCACAGATTTGAATTCCATTTTGCTGGGTTCTGGGTACAAATGCAGAACAAAACAGCAACCTCCCCAAAAGTTTAGTTTTCTATTTACAGGGCCATTCATATTGGTACATTCCATAAACATGAAAGAAATCTGACACAAATTGTACAATTCAGGAACTGGAAACCAATAAACATATGTTTTCTTTCGTGTTTGGGGATTTGGAAACGCAACTGAGTGAAAGCTCATGGCTGGCAACAACTGGGCATCATTTTCCACAAACAACTGAATCACATGCAAAGCAATATCGCACCAAAAATGGATTTGACCTGCAGAAAAGAAGTGCTATTCACAAAGTAGGAAAGATCAGTCCTTAAGTGCAAAATATTTGGATTAAAACTGCATGTCTTTCATGTCTAATCGATGAAGAGGGATATTACGAAGTACTGTAGGGACCATGGCCACAAAGATAATGGCTGAAGTGTCCCAAAGACACAGAGGAAAAATGTCAGGGTTTATGGTCAAAATTCTGTCTCCTTTAACTCTTTGCTCTTTTTAATTTCTCTTACAAAATAAACTATTGGATCAATGAAAACATGGTGAGTATGAATAAGTGTCAGAAGCTCTTTGCACACCTCTGAAGTATCCAAAAATGGAGCTAAATCTTAATCTGAATTAACACAGCAGAATGCCCAAGGCCACAGTCAATAAGGAATAAATTATGCCAGCTTGTGCACAGATAAATTCCGTCTAGCCACTTTTCTATCACCTTTGAAGAAGGGAGTAATTTCTTAACATATTACCTTTAAAAAGTCTGTTAGGGCTAAAAAGAACCTCTGCTACAAGAATATGTGAAAGAGCTTGAGACAGAGCTACATGGTCCTATCATCAACCTGATTATTTGCTTCATTGCAAAGCACCACATCTTTAGTTCAGTCATTGATTTGAGGCTTTCAAATCATTTTGTGATCTTCCTTTGCACTAAGCATTCCAACACTTTGCAGAGACTCACTTTAGATCATCCTCGGTCATTTGACACACTTTAGTGCTCTGCTACTCAGGTAGAACTTGATGTACACATAAAATAAGAGATGTCATCAGGGCTGTGTAATCCATTTGATTCTCCTAAAACTGTATCTTTCACACAATGCAATACTAGCGAAGCCTTACCCTTGTCTTGTCAAAATCTCTCTCATCTCTCGGCAACCTTAGGGAGCTTGAAATACACAGAAGCGAAACAAAATGTATTCTACAATTATAAAAACAAAGCACCACAAACACTTTGTTACCAGCAAAATAAGAATCACTTTCAGGGCTACGCTGCAGAAAATAACTTGTTTACAAAGTTTGTTTACTGCAAGGAATAGAAATCTTGCCTTTTCTTTCCTTTTTTGAGAACTATGGCTGAGTTAAATTAACTGCCATAGACACATTCAGGAAAAGTAATCTCATATTACTTATTTTATTTATAACCTTAGATTTTAAATAACAATAGAAAGCTGTAGGCACCCTGACAATTATTTAAACTTGCAATCTATAATTGCTCAGGAGCAAAAAATAATTACATTCAAATAACAAGCCAATTCAACAAGCAGCCCTTTAGTCCTCCCTTCCCCAGCTCCACAGAAACACCCTTAACCTTTTCCAATAAAAGCCCAAACTAATAAATGCCTTCCAAGTGTACCTAGAAGGTCATTAAAATTAATCTATTTTGAACCACAGCTGTCCTTAATGGCAAGATAGAATTTCCAAGAATTATTTTCTCATCTGGTAGTAGCCAATAAAATGCTGGTATGTTCTTACTTGCAAAAGAGAATCCTATCCACCCCCCAGAAAAAGATAATTACTCCAGAAAATACCATAGAAGATTGTTATAGAAAAACCAATTTATATCCAGAGGAACAGACAGAGGCCAAACAGATATGTGGTTAGTCATTTACCATTTATGCAGTGTTTGACGTGCACGCATTCCCCAAAAAACATGGTATATCACTGTTGAAAATAAAGTAACTGCACTAAGTGCTGAGGCGGAGTGTCTGCGCTGCATCGGTGGCTCGGCAGAGGGATTGCCATTACACGCAGGAAAGCCCACGACCTGCTCGCGCTCCAGCCCTGCGGTTTCCTGAGACATCCTCTAAACGTCCTGTGCTCTCTGGCTGTGGGTGGCAGGATATTAAGCTAGAGGGCATCGTGAGGCATGCAGCCTCCGGCTGTTTTAAGGGCTCTAGTAGCATGCTCTTGCTTAAATAAATAGCCTCTCTAACCTTGAGGCTGGCTTTTGGGAGAGCCTCATGACATGCTACCGACATACGCGCTGCCATTTGTTAAAGAAGCACCATGACAGCAGCACAGCAGCCATGGAAGGTGGAAATTCCCATCTTCACCATGAAGCTGGACGTGGCCGTTGTACAGCAACTCTTTGAACAAGCAAAGATACACTTGGTTTTGTATGCAGCAGAATTTCCCTCTTTCTTCACAGGTTCTGAATCAGCAATTATTAAAAATGTTTAAAAAAAGCAATGCAATATGTATCACCTATGACTAGTGCATTTCAGAATGATGCCATGGTCGTAAGTGATACACGGCAGACAAGCCTGAGAGGCAACAGAGCGAACGCTGAAGCGGATAATAAATTAGCTTATACAAACCATGGTCAGAGATCCTCGTGCAAATGCATTTTGAATAACTATAGCTATCCGACCAGGCTTGGAGAGCTCACATTAGTCATAGAGACAGAGCTGCGCTGCCCCAGGGCGGGAGCAGTAAGAGGTCCCTCCACGCTACACCTTCAGCCCACTTGCTTCCCAAGCACGGCGGCACGGACACCTCTCATATCGCTGCCACGCGAGACACGGCTTCAGAAAGTCCTGGTGTCTATTTTACATCATTCGCTGTGCAATCATTCTGCCTGCTTTGGGGACTGGGGGGGTTTTCTGACATGCAACTTCAACGCAGGTTAGGTGCGATAAGTAGAACGCACACCAAGTTTGCAAAACTTGCCCGACCTTATTGTCCACCAGAAGAAGATTCACGTGCATCTTTAATTTATTATTTCTCATTACAAATCCTTCTCAACAGGAAGCTAATGACAACTGTGGCTTGCATTTGCATGGTTTTCAACACCGTTTTCAACCACGACTCCTGTATTTTCAAATCAGCACGCAAGTTCTAGCTATGTGACTCCCCACAGCTTTAATTAATTCACAGTAGAAGAGCAGTCGATGTGATATGATAGGTGATACGCACACATCGTGGTCTAGCCCCAGTTGCCACTACCCCAGCTACAGTGAAGAAAATTAACCCTATCCCAGCCAAAACCATGAGAATACACGATATATGTGACCTACGGCATACGGTATGTGGCACAAGGTGGATCCACCTCACAGCTGACCACAGCAGGCGCTCAGGGAAGAATAAGAAAAGGACAAACACGCACGCTATTTGCCAGTACTACGGTCCTAGTGTCTGACTTTTGCAGGATTTCCTGAGCCTGCTGTGGTTTGAGTAACTCTCAGTGGATCTCTCTTCCAGCTAGTTCTCCTGGACCCATTTCAACCTGAGAAATCTTCTGTATGCAGGAAATCCTTTGGCAAGGAGATCAACAGTCTTTTACTTTATTCCAGCTTTTCTGATTTACTTTGAAACCGGCTCCTCTTTGCACCCTTTCTTCTGGCCCCTACTTCTTGTGAGGGGAGATATTCTGCAAAATCAATTCCCTTTCACATTCCCCAAGCCTATCATCGTCCTGTAGACCTCTCATACCCCACTAGGTTACCTCTTTTTCACACTGTACCCTGTCGTTCCATGTATAGAAGATGGCCCATAGTTCCGATCACTCTTTTTGCCCCCCTGAACCTTTTCCAGTTCTGCTACATCTCTTTTGAGCTGAGCGGAGCAGAAATGCATACAGTATTCACTGCATGGGAAAACCATGGCCTTATACACATGAATAATGTTTCTGTTTTGTTCTCTTTTCCGTTCCTATTCCACTTTCCACCAACAGGCATCAACAGGGAAAGGAATTGCAAACTTACACCTCGGTTAAAATCCATATATCGGCCTCCTCCTAAAACTCTGCATAAGAAGGGAGTTTGGGGGCAAAATATGACCGATGGAGATATCAGCGAAGTGCCTTGGACGCACAGAAGGCTGCAGCCAGGGAGAACACAACTGGTTGGGAACTGAAACACTCTTATAGCCTTGAGTTCCAAGCAACATAGCACTTCTGTAAGCTCCGGCACATGCTCCAAAACATTTTGGATCCACACAGTACCTTGAATTCTTGGGAGAATATTTGTATAAAGTCAATAAGTCTGTTAAAGCAACAAAACTGCCTCAAGGCTACAAACATCTTTGATTTACCCTTGGGTTTGGTCTACAGCATCGTAAAGCACAAATAATTGCAGTCTGGAACAAACAACTGGAGGCGACCAGGATTAGTTTTAAAATGAGGTAAGTAGCAATATTTTAACCGAAGATTTTTAAAAATTCAAGTATAAGCATACCTTATAAAAATATAAATTCTGCCCCTGTCACATGCACCAAGGAATTGGTGACCTATTCAAAAGCCTGTTGATGAAAGCAAAAGGAAAGGATATAGAAGATACTGGCCAGCAAGAGGTAATCCATATTAAAAGCCTCCGCTTATATGCAGTCTTCTTTGTCTGAAGGTACGCTACCAGAACAAGTAAAGTCAGGAATATTCATGAATTCTTCACAGATGCTAAATGCTCATGCTATAGTCAGCTCCAGCTGGCTGGATATGTCTGCACCATACGTGGTTCATGGCCTGGCTTCATTTATTCATGCAACACTGCCGTTCCCTGCTTTCAGGATATACCATGGCACGAGACCTAGGAAACTTAAGAAAAGCTAAAGCTCTGAGATGGGAAATATGGTCAACAACCTTGTTCTTCCATTTACCATGAAAAACACATTTCACCTATGGCACCAAGGCATAATCAGTGTTGTGTGTACGTGTGCACATACATTTTCTCCTTTTGGGGGTTTGTTTCAAAGCAGTGTCAGGCCATTAAGAGTGGTGCTTCTATAGCATAAGACCAAGGGGTCTGCATGCATTGGGGCATGTCGTGAGAGCACATCAGGACATACAAAGCCTGCCAGGGAAATATAGGGGGATAGTATAGAGCAGAGGGAGCGAAATTTCACTCTGCTTCACAGCACGCCTAGGGGGAGTTGGCACCCAGGATGAACTTTTCCCAGAACTACATGCAGGTTTCACCTCAAAGGGAACCGATCGGTTCTCTCCAGAAAACAGCCTGGGGACAAAGTAGTATGCAGATAGTAAGGACAAAAAACAGAGAAGAAGCAGGTGTGAATGTCTGTAGTAGACTAGAAATAACCACCACAGCCAAGCAGCACACTACGCAATGGTTTGAAGAGGGACCCTGTTAGCTACCAAAAGCCCTTCTACATCTAAAAAACATGCCCAGATCTTTAATGTAGCAGCACAGTAAAATGAACTTGGGTTTATTTGTCTTCAGAAAGCAAAGCAGTTGATACTCTCTTTATCTGCCACAGGGATAAACACCGTCACACTTGATGAGTCTGAGTATAACCATTCTGATGCTTAAACCCCTCCGTTTGTCCTCTCTTGGCTTGGCAGGCACATTCCGCTGAATAACACCGAGTTACTCCCATCCTGCTGTGCAGTTGGACTGTATATTATTGTCAAGGTTTGTCTGGAGCCTCGGGTCATATCGAACTAGTACAAATTAAGAGACAAAAGATGGTGCTAACAGCATATAAGAGAATGATATGGATGACAACAAAGTTCAGCCACATCGGACTTTCCATCCTAGAAGAATGAGTCAGTGAAAGCTGGATGACCATTAGCCTGAGTCTGCAGTGAGGCTCCATGTTATGCCTTTGGATACACGGAAAGACACCTTGCCCTTTCTGCAACTAGGCGTCCTTAGACAGTGTACCTAATTACAAATACATTTCAGCATTTCACTCAAGTTATATCCTTTTGAC
This sequence comes from Phalacrocorax carbo, assembly GCF_963921805.1. Lineage (NCBI taxonomy): Eukaryota > Metazoa > Chordata > Aves > Suliformes > Phalacrocoracidae > Phalacrocorax > Phalacrocorax carbo. Next base: position 126,720,777 of record NC_087515.1, read on the forward strand.
TTGAATGCGTGACTGCTACTACATAATTCATAACATGATTCTCAATAATTTTCAGTCAAGGTTCAAGCAGAAATGTGTCACACTAGGATTATATTATTTATGAGCATAATGTTGGATTTAAGCCAATGACACACCAACAAATTTTATCTCAAAGCCTGACATATTGCATGCTGTTTTCCCTGGCTCACAAACAAATAACTACGGCTGTTTCAAAATTACTTACAGTTCAACTCAAATCAGATTTTTTTTTCTGATTAGTTTGTATCTTATTTGAAAAACTGATCATATTATTTCTTTCTGGTAGATGTTCAAGGGTAGTTTTTTCCTGCATTGCTAAAGTGTGTCTTGCAGAAAGCAAAGCCAGGTGGTATTCTAGAAGAAATGTGGAATAAAATGCTGTCTGACTCTCTTTAAGGATGGAGTTTTCACTCTCTTCTAAAGACAAAAGACTTGTGTGTGTCTCCTGGAAAAAGCAGAGAGACTGTACTAGCCAGCATAGATTGCCATTGAAAATTATCAAATAATGTGGGCAATCCCCTTAAACACAGGGGTAAATAGCGCACCTGGCATATACTGGGACATCAGAGATCCTGTGAGAAATACTCCAGAAGCAATTCTTCTCAGCTAACCTCAGGCACTTGTAATGGAGACCTCCAGGGTGTGCTTCAGCAGGCAGACTTGAACAGCTACGTTCGGATCTCTACAAACAGGTGTTCCCATGGGAGAAAAGGTGTCCAAGCTCCCATGATGGTCAGTGGGGACCCCGGGTTCAGCACCAACACATAAATAAAGGCATCTGGTGTCATCTGAGATGCCTTATGCAGCAAATCGCTGCCCACAGAGGTGGGGGAGTCACCGTCCCTGGGGGGGTTCAAGCACTGTGCAGATGTGGCACTTGGGGACAAGGTTTAGGAGGCCTGGGGGTGTTGGGTTGGGGGTTGGACTTGATGATCCTAGAGGTCTTTTCCAACCTTAATGGTTCTATTCTATGATTCTGGTCTAATTCTGCACAAGACTGGCATAAGAGGGGCACACATGACAAAAGGTAGACCCGTGCCCTTGGAAGCTGGAGAGCAAGGACAATTTCATATACACGTTACACTTACATTTAGATGTCTTTTATGTACACTGAATCCCTAAACATTGGCATCTCATAGCATTTGGGATGTCCTAGATAAACCTGTCTGGCTTTCATCTCCTAGCTTAGGAGAGTACGGATCTCCTGTGAGGCCTGTTATCATCCCTGTGAGCATCTCAAATGCCCTAGGGCACCTCAAATGGCATAAAACATCTGCAACATCTTTAAGCAAATGAATCCATTTCCCCTAGTCTAAGGTAGTTGTTTAGATAGCGTTTGACAGAACACGGCACCTGGAGAGGGTGATTTATTCCTTTCTGAGACAGCTGTTACGAACTGACCTCCAAATGTGTTTTTTCTGACTAGGGAGAAATTCTTGAAGACTGCTTTAGATTACATCCCTAAAATCTATTGACATTAATTCCGGCCTGATGAGTTGAAAGCACCAATGAGATCAATATAAAGATTCCAGTTGACTCCCCCAAGCTTCAGGAGCGTTTCTGAGCAACTATTTTAAAAGTAGATGAAGATTTTTGTATCTTTGATTTTAAGCAAGATATCTAATGATATATTTTTTTGAGACCACCAATAGCTTCATCAGCTGAGAAAAACTGAAAATCAGAAAAAATCACTCTAAATTATCCCAAACTGAATAACTGAGTAATTAATCCCTATTTTTTAATGTAAGACCTTATTTGCCCGGTCTCATGTCCCCAGTTCTGATATTGACAACCTACGACAGCAGTGTTGTAAAGATAAATCCATTAGGATCTGTAAGATGAACTGACAGTACTTTGTGAACGACACAGTATGTCTAAAATTATCAAAGCAACACAATTTTATCCCTCCAAAAACCTCCTTACACACTTTTTCTCTGCCATTGTAACTACTGACAATTAGCATCACATTTTGCATGGCTGAACACACTAAATCATGGCCGTTGCGTATGTTTTATGCTACGTCACCGTGCTCTGTGCTTCATTAACGGGGATCAAAGGATAAAAGCGGATGGTAAACGTGTATGTGTGTGCATCGTATATCCCAGCACATAAACACACACACACGCACACACATATATATCTCTCCCGCAAAGCCGCATAAATCTGACGAGGGCAGCCTCTAGTCATTAACAGGATAATTTACTTCTATTTCAAACTTAAACCAACTCAGAATGCTGCCAAGCATATGTTCATCCCAGTCACCGATACATCCCTATTTATCATTGGCAAGAAATTACTTCTCTGCAAAGCTTTTGCATTGCTAAAGTAATCTAGGTGCTCTTGCTGGCTTCTTGCCTAGAAAATAAAACGTATGCTAGAGACAATTCCTGCCGTTGGAGATCGCTGAGCCTAACCCCAAAACCCATGAAAATTAACTATGTCTCTTCCACTCATTTCAGTGGGAAAGTCCCCAAAACATAATTAAACGGCTGTTTTAAGGTGAATGCTGCTGATTGAAAAGCTGCTATCTGATTTACTTTTAAAAACCTCAGGTTCCTCACTAATGTGCAATACACACTCTAAGTGGAAATCCACACAAAGCTAAATTCTTCATTACCTCAAGAAAGCTAAATTAACATAAACAAGTCCCTGATGGAGAAGGACAGATATTGTGTTTGAAGGCCACATTACTTTTGTTTTCAGAAGCAAAAAGAAAAAGAGATGTGGATCCTTTGAAATAAAAGAACGTTATGAAGGGTTGTGCTGATCAAGGACAGCTTTCACTTCGCATTAGGGATATTTTATTGTCCCTTATTAGTGTTTATAAATGTCAGGAAATGTCCTTGGCAAAGACCAAGCAGACTGCAGCATTTTGTACTTATCCGGGTCTGTCTCGCATAGTGCTCTGCAACTGGCCATTTGCACTGCCACAACGTTGATGCACGATGCTACCAAATCAGATCACCAACGTTTAATGCATGATGCCTACGATATGCTATAGGACAAGAGAAATCGAATATTGAGATTTTTATTTTTAAAAGGTTCCAGAATTATGTTTATTTCTGTGTTTATCACCTCATTTTACAAAAAGGTTAGGGGAAAATTTTTAGTTCAGGGCTTCCCCAGTTAGGATCTTAAACCCTAAACCCAGAACCTTCCCTGGCAGTTGCTAAGAGCTGGCATAAGCCCTGAAGTTTTGACCAGCAAACCAGAGCATGTTGCTTCAGGCAACGTTACAAAGGAGAGGCTGTTTAGGCATGGGTGAAATAATGGGCGAACCAGGACCAGAGAGCAGAGGCAGGGAACTGGGTTGTGTGTCAGTTTTCTTGAAGAAGAACCAAAAAGACACTGGCCCATAAGTCAGTATCTGGAAGACACAAAAAAAAAAAAACCCAGTGGGAAATATGACTACATTTCTTCAATAAACACACTGCAAAGGTAAGAATAGGAACATCATTTGGTTTAGGAACACAGCAGGTTCCCTTTAGGAGATCCCTTTTTGTTATGCAATGTCTTCACAAATTCATTTTTTCTCATTCCAGAATTGCAGAAAGCTCAGTGTCCATTTTTATACCACCTTGTCAACACAGGACAGCATTACAGAATCAGAGAATCACAGAATCCCAGACCGGTGGGGGCTGGCAGGGCCCTCTGGAGCTCACCCCGTCCCACCCCTGCTGGAGCAGGCACCCCCAGAGCAGGGGCACAGGGCCGCGTCCAGGCGGGGGGTGAATGTCTCCAGGGAAGGGACCCCACAGCCTCTCTGGGCAGCCTGTGCCCCTGCTCTGGCACCCGCACAGGGAAGGGGTTTGGCCTCATGTTCAGGGGGAGCTTCCCGTGTTCCAGCTTGTGCCCGTGGCCCCTTGGCCTGGCGTTGGGCACCGCTGAAAAGAGCCCGGCCCCATCCCCCTGACACCCACCCTTCAGATATTTATAAGCACTGATGAGATCCCCCCTCAGCCTTCTCTTCTCCAGGCTGAACAGACCCAGGTCTCCCAGCCTTTCCTCACGAGGGAGATGCTCCAGCCCCTGATCCCCTTGGCAGCTCCCCCCTGGCCTTGCTCCAGCAGTTCCCTGCCCTTCTTAAATTTAACACTTCAGTGCTTTATGAACCCAGGCAGTTAGTACACTCCCTTCACTTTTCCAAGACGTCGGAAGAGAATTAGCATGAGAAACATGAATCCCTTCTGGAAGACATTCCCTCTGGCTCTCAGTTCTGACGCAATGTGATCCTTGTAACATCTGGTAGTATCGCTGTAGAAGTTTCTCCTACAATTTGGGTCACAGAACATGCACCTGTTTCATCATCATGAAGTCTTATATTCTCTCCAGATAGATATAATATCTTCTGACGCGTAGCATAGTTTAAAGTTTTCTTCCTTTTCTTTGAGCAACAGGGAATAATTGTTTGTTCATTTTTTACTGCCTACAAAAAATGGTATTTCTCTAGGGGTCCAAACTTTGTTTCCTGTGATTTCATTTTCCTGCTGAAAAGAACAGAGCTCACCATAAAAACATAACTGAGTCAGCCCAAAAGCCTTCCTAACAAATGTCCTTGTCTGATGATGCCACCAGTAGCTGGTTCAGGAAAGAGAAGAAACTCTATATGCAGTGTTTCATTCTTAAATGCATCATCCCACTTTCAAGTGAAATTATTTTCGTTTAGTTGAAAAGTTGACCTGATCAAGCCTTTATTAGAAAGTGTTGAACCACCCAAGAGCAGGTCTTACCTGAGGAGCTCCGTTTTCCAACAGCATAAGCCACATACGGAGGTATCGCGTGATGCTGCCCTGCAGAGGCAGCTGAACAGGCCACGCGCAAAGGCTGAGAAACCCCTGGCTCTGCCCAGGACTAATTGGACAATCTTGGTGTAATCCTATTGCAGTTTTTAAATAACATTTGGAAGCAGTGGGAATTGTGGGAATGCAAAGGATATGTTTGAGTCTCAACCGGACATAATAACATAAGACCTCATGGCGCTCTGCAGCTCCCTCCCGAGGGCAGGAGGAGGGGCAGGGCTGGTCTCTGCTCTCTGGTGACCAACGCCAGGCCCCGAGGGATGGCAGGGAGATGTGCCAGGGGAGGGTGAGGCTGGGCATTAGGGAAAGGTCCTTCCCCCAGAGGGTGGTGGAGCCCTGGCACAGGCTCCCCAGGGAGGCATCACGGCACCAGCCTGGCGGTATTCAAGAATCATTTGGACGAGGCCCCCAGAGACACGGTGTGAATTTGGGGTGTCCTGTGCAGGGACAGGAGCTGGGCTCGATGGTCCTTGTGGGTCCCCTCCAGCTCACGGAATTCTGTGATGATGATTCTAACTCAGGCAAAGTAAAACAATAATATATCTCTACAAAACTACTGGAACATGCTGCTGCCTAGTAAGTGCAGAGCAGAAGGTGAACAAGCTTGGATCTGTCTGCCAACTCAGAAACGCCTGTAATTAGATCTTATCAGTTACTTAACATCCTACTTCTGTCTATATTTTATTTACCTCAAGAAACCAATAATCACACTCCTAGCCAGTATATGTCAAGCAAATGCAACACAATTCAGTCCTGTATTTAAAAAGTGTTATAATTACAAACCTGAACTATTGCCAGATTTTGCTAAAGGTAAATAAGAGCCCTTCTGTGATCGCACCATACGTTCAATGCTTCCTCTTGGAGAAATAAGGTAGCGTATAAAGCACAGTGAATATATAGGTGCTATGGGATGACCTGGAGTCTTGCAACAGCAAAAGTTGATAAGAAAAATATGTGCATAAAATTCAGAAATGCTGATCGGAAAGATTTCTGAGCTTAATACAGCATTTAAATGTGTTAAAAATATGCAAAGAATTACAATTGTACTGATGAAAATACTAATTTTTTGAAAGTTGCATATATTCTGCAGCTTTGAAGTATTGCTTTTCATTCTTTACATCTCTATCCAAAAGTTGATTTTAGACCCTAAATCGCTTCTTTTCAAAATGTTATTGATCCCCTAATATATCTTCAGGTTTTGACTCTTGGTTAGGTTTTTGGTCAAAATCAGTCACTACAGGCAAAATACTTTTAAGTGAAAATATATGTGGCCATAAAAACTACAAGAACATCTTCTGGACAGGCATTTCTTGAATGGCTTCCACTTTAGCATCCATAACACACATAACATCTGGAGTTTCATCTGTTTGAGTCGCTGAAGGTGGGAATACGCTCCCCCATTTACTTCACGGGACACAACGATTTTTGATGCATCATTCTGCAGTGTCTCCAGCGGGGCTGTGAGCGGTGTCTGTTCACCTCCTGTGCTCTCAGTGCCTCAATATTAGCTGGAAACTGGATTAAGAGGTCAGTGGATGGTTGGTATTAAAAGATTTCCATTAGAGAGTCACTCTCACCCTTGAAATCTAGCTTTTCCACCATTGTAGAAACAAGGACTCATTTCTTTATTGTAATGAATAATAGGTGCATCTTAGGCAGCTGAATGATGCTAAACAGACAACCAGAGCATCTCAAGATCATTTAAATAGTCTTTTGAAAACTGGGAGGTTCTGTTATGAATCGGAAAGCTACAGGAACAATGACCCATGTACATTCACCCTGTACCTTGATCAAAACAAGACATATCACAAAGTAAATAATGCAGCATTAGTAAGAGCATCTCGAAGGAGGTTTTGCAGAAGACGAGCTATGCAATGCAATCGAACTGCATTTTGCAAGCAGGTAAAAGGATTAATGTTTGCAACCCAGAATTACATTTCTTACTGTTATTTTTAGTGGTGAATCTAAAACTATCCAAGCAGTGGGAAAATTCTCTGCAAGTAGGCTATATCTACAAAATCATATGGTTATTTACCATCTTTGTAGATCTTTTTGAGAAAGAGGGATTACTTCTTGGCAACTACTGCTCTTTGAGACTTGTCCCTGTGCAATCCCAATTAAAGGATTAATGATATTTCTGGAGAAGAGGTGTGAGAAGCCCTCTCTTGCTAAGGTGGAGTCAGAATGCCCACTAGCTCAGCCTAGCTCAGTTTCTTCCCCCTAGCTTACAGAGTCCTAAAACACAAAGAATTTGCTGTTAACGGGCATATACATTTATAGGATGAGTAACAGTCTGAGAAGAAATACTAATAGATAATCGTTTCTTCTTTGAGGGGTTCCTTTCTCTCCCATTCACATGGGGCCAGCAAACGCTGCCCCCTTGGAGGTGGCAAAAGTGAACTGTAGCTCCATTTTTCTACACCACGTATCAGAATGGGATGCCAATGCCAACGAATGACAACGATTATCATCAGAGTCATGTTTGTATACTATTATATTTCAGGTCTAATAGTAAACCTAAGAACATGTAGGTTTTCCATTTGTTCACAGCACAGATGGCAGCAGCAGGAGTTTTCACCACCTAGCCCAACGTTTGCAATCACAGCCTTGTGGAAAATCTAGGGCAATTTAAAAACGATTAACGTTCCCAGGCTTGATATGAATATAACAGAGCTCCTCAGGAACGATTCAAAGCAGGCCGTTTAATAAGATTTTGCACTCTTCCAATGAAATTCTGGAGGCAGGATATTACTTTCCATGAAGTTTTACAAATTGTGTACCACCAACGGTGCTATAGCCAACAGAAGCTCTCACACCAACGCCCACCACAACCACTGGGAAACGGACCTGACCATCACACAGGAAATAAAGGAGGAGCTTTAAATAAATTTAAACAGTGAAGACTGCATCAATACCAGGTTGTACCAGAACTTTGACCTTGCCTGCTGTAAGAAATTCAGAGAAGAATCTCTACATCCGCCTTAATCTTAAAACTCAAAAGGTAACATAGAATCATTTTCCATTAGCTCCAAAAAATTGATCAAACAATCTCATTCGACCACTCCAAGAATTTTTTTATGTTCCCAGAAATCCACAGACAAGGGGATGCTGGCAGAAAGACAATACTGGATTAGAGGAACTCTAAAGAGAACTTGAAGAAATCATGACAATAACTGAAGGGTGACGCTCACAAACCATTTCTCCTCTCCAACATGGTAACTACAGAAACGTTAACTCCACAGGAACGTTAACGCTTACTGTGGGTTTTTTGCAATAATCAATTGAAAAGGTAATTTTTGGAGTAATAAATTAGTGCCCATGGATAACTTCGCTCTTTGCGTTCCACATAGGATTACTAAATATTTCAGGTGTGAATACAGCTCTCTTGGAAAATAGGTTAAGATCAACGATTCATTCCAGACAGATATGTAAACTGTTACTGCATAAGAGCCTCCAGACACTGCTCAGGTTTTTGAAGTATTTATGCTACGACTCTTCTTTTTATAAATTGGACTAGATGACAATCGCTAAGCTCAATAACTGAGAAAATGCCATGTTGACATAGGCTACTTTCTCCGGTAAATTCCAGATTCATAATCTTTAACATCAGTAGGGACAATTAGGTTATGTAATGTGATCCACTGTATCACATAGGGAAGATCATTTCTGCTGCTTCTGCCTTTACGGAGATCAATTATGTGTTTTCTATTGATGCATAACCTCAGGAAGAACCTGGGGTGAATGGGCTGCCTGACTCAAGTGTCTAGGTTCATTCTGGGTGCCCTAGGACTACTGAGATACCCACACCATGGGACCAAAGGAGACCTCCATCCCTCTGGCTCCGCAGCCCGGTGAGCCTCAGAGACCTGAAACCTCTGGTTAGGCACCCCACTACCTGTCCCAGTCCATATCTGAAGGCACGATGATACGCATATTCTCTTGGTTGCTTTGGTAGTTTGCTTCAGTGTTTCACCTTTCTGTTGCTGTTGTTAATAAATTCTAATTGCCCAATAGAATGTGAAATGTATTTTAGGATCTGTTTCAGAAACACTGCGTGCAGGTGTAAAATTCCCTGCTAATACCTACTCATGGCACCCCTGATTTCTTATCTGAAGGCTGCGTTTATTCTTTTTGTTACATCATACTGGGCATTTATATAGCATTAGATGGCAAATCACAGCTTTCTATTCTCTGCTCTTACATATTAGTTGTTGCCCTGTGACTGCCAAAAACTTATATATACGTTATTAGAATGGGCCCAGGTCAAAAATAGTGATGATTGCTTTATAGATGTGACCTGCACTTATTATGATTTAGACCTCCATCAGGCTAGATGATATAGCAGGTGTATCAAGTAGTAATTTAATATTTACTTCAACGTTCCAGATGATAGATAAACTTTTAATAGGATATAATAAATTTCCTAAGGCACTTTTGTATCATCCTGTAGAGGTTAATAGAGAATGATATAATTTCTAAACAATATGATGCTATGGTTTAAAACAGTGTTAGGAAATTTTTCATTCTCTGTAACAGTAAGTTTTAAGAATAATTGTTGAAGAAATCCACTTTTTTTCTTCCCTAGTAAATTCCATAGGCTTGCCCTTAAGGACTAACACTAGCACATTCTGAAATGACAGCTCTGAAAAATCCCAGAATTTGGGTAAAATCCGTACCTTGGTAAAAAGCTGGTGATTCTGATCTCTGTTAGAAAGTTTCTTTCTTCCAGAAATAATTAATTTCTCCAGAGAAACTCTTTTTTCCAGTTTTACAAAAGGGCTCAAAGAAGGACATTTTCATAGAAAATAGCGTAGATGCAATGAAATTAAACACCTTCTCATTTACAGCCGGCCACCTTTCCAGCTCTGCTGGCACCCAACGGGGAGTCTACAGGGCTATTCACAAAGCAAAGCACAAACCAGCAGCTTTGGTTTGGGGCACGTAGATGGTAACAGCTCTGCAGGTACATGAGATAAAACTTTCCACCCAACAGTTTGAGTTCCTTGAATGACTTAAGGTCTGGAGAATCATGGATCGTCTTCAGAATTTTGTTCAAGCTTATGAATGATCTTACAGGAATTATCATACATAAAAAGCTACTATTTTGACTTTTTTAAGGAACAAAACAAGGGTTTAAATTCTCTGTCTGTATAAGTCAGAAAAATACTTTCAGTGTACTCCTTCTGGGACATGGACATTTCACAAAGTGATCCGTGGCTTTAGCTGACTGTAGGGACTAGAAAATGGCAATAGCAGCCCAGATACTGAAACTCTGAGGACTCAGGCTGAAATTAAGAAATTTGGCATGCAGTAACACTACACAGCTCAGAGCTTTTATTTTAAAACTGCTGTCTTACCAAATACAGCCATCTGTGTTCCCTCTGGGAAAGGTTCTACCATTCTGTTTCCATTGACATGATGTTTATCTAGAAGGAAAAAAAGAAAAAAAGTCAAAATGTAATAGAATATAGGCTTTGCATAAAACCAACTGGGTTTTTTCTTACAAATCTGTCAAAACCTGACGTCCGATTTATGAAAGCCAACGTGTACAATTCACTAATACCTGGAACTTCACACTCTTTGAGTCTATTTTTCAAAAATACCGTCCACAACTCCCAGGATATAAACTGTAGATGTATTTCAGTTTAGTGGTTAAGACAAGTCAGCTGATACTAACACGACACACACACGCAGAGCAATACACAGTAGCAATCACTTGAGCACTCTTGCAAGCAAGCTCCTCGTGCAAGCAGAAAAAGCAGGGAAATCATAATTCTGTGTTGCTGCTAGGATGTGGTGGTCCTCAACCACAAGCTTTTTTATAAGATCAAGCACGAACTATGTGTATATTCTGGACTAGGTGGGTGAGTTGACCTTGGCTGGCTGCCGAATGCCCACCCAGCTGCTCTCTCGCTCCCCCTTGGCAAGAGGACAGGGGGAGAAAACAAGATGGAAAAGCTCGTCGGTCGAGGTAATGTACAGGGAGATCCCTTACCAATTACCGTCACAGGCAGACCAGACTCGACTTGGGGAGAATTAATTTAATTTATTGCCAGTTAAAATGTGTTTGGATACGGAGAAACAAAGACAAATTAAAACATCACCTTCCCCCCACCTCCTCTTTTCCCAGGCTCTACTTCACTCCATCCCCAACTCTGATCTACAGGCTCCCAGGGCTGTTTCTCACACTTTTTTCCTCACTGCTCACTGCTGCATCATGTTTTGTCCTTTTTTACATGTATTTACATGTATTTTGCCAGAATCACCACCACCTGGACTGAGGGGCCCAGATGTGCCCTGCTGTGGGTTGGTTGGAGTCAGCTGGAACCACATGTGTTGGGCACAGGGCAGCCCCTGCTTCTCATGCTGCAACCCTCCCGCTACCAAAACCTGTACATTTACACCCAATACAACCGGCAATGTTCGCTAAAATGAATATCCAACTACTGTAATACCACATCCATTCACAACAGACCATACAGAGTTCATTTTTTACAGCAGTCACACCTTGGACTGTTTTACCACTATTAAATTACTGCCACCATTGGAAACCACCGTTACAGATGAAACAACTGCTCTTCCATTAATCAGTGCTTAATCAATGCAAATGCAAACCAAAACACATCACTCAGTTGTCCTCAGTGACTTGAGGTTGGAGGTCCCAGCACCTTGCAGCTCCCACCAGGTCTCCACAACGGAGATGTTTTTCACACAGAATGCTTCCTCTCTGCTACGGCCACATTTCTTCTATTTTTCTTAGAAAACTTGATGCATGACACAGAATTAGCAAAACTGCATCTGCTGGTTTCATGGAAACTGAAAAACTGGTAAATTTGAGGTTTACTTTAGTTAAATGGCCCTTTCCTAGCTACGATGTCTGCCCACTCTCAGGCTAAAGACCATTTTCTCCAGAAAGCAGCTGGGTTCTGGGAAATCTGGCCTGCAGAAGCAGATAGATGGGCTACAGCTATCACGAGCTGCAGTTTAAGACTAATATATCCTTGCACAAGTATACAGGAGGACATAAGAGATAATACCTATACAAAGCATTTGCATAAAAGCCAAATCAAGACTGAGACTTTCAGTCTCAAGGAATACAAAGCAGACAGGGAAGTGCAATATTATGGCATTGCTGGTGCTCACAGGGATGATTTCAATGCAATAAAATAGTGGAAGCCTGGCTTTACTCCCTCTGTGACAAGATGGCTCCCAGGGGCTAGAAACGGCTCGGTTTCCAAACTAAATAATATATTCTTCACACCCCAATGCACTTCTCTTTCATCCCAATGTACTTTCCTGAGCATAACGAATTCTACTCCTTGTGATAACATAGGCTTATCACTATTGTATAATCAGGGTTGTATGTATAACCTGGAAGGGTTGTATGTATAACTGGAAATGGGCTCTCTAACCTCCAAATAAAATAAAATATACACATCCACAACAGAATATTCCCTATCCTTTCCACTGGCATCCTCACATTAATTTCTTGATCTTCTAAGACTCATTGTCAACAGTAGCGGAAAGAAATAAAATCACCTGAACTCAAAATACAGGGTTCTGTTCACAAAATACTTTCCAGGGAGAAAGCCAAGAGATTTTCTCTGTACATGCATTATTTTACTTCCTGTAGTACAAGACCCGGTGAGGAATAAAACAGGTCGAATTAAGAACATGGGATTGCCTTGTGAATTCTCTGAAATCACTATTTTTCATTAGCAGGGAGGCCTAGCGCAGTACTGATCCCAGCTGGCATCAAACATTTATCAACAGTCAATGAGAAGGGAAAACCAGGGTTATCTGCAATCAGAGCAAGAGGTGCCATGAAGTCAATTGTTTGCATTTAGGAAGATTGAATGCCCTGTGCCACACAGGCCAAGAGAGGGGCTTTAGGAAGGAAATTGTTGGGAGGTTCCAGAGTGGGAGTAATATGACCTGTGCCGTGCAAGGTTTCAACCTCGTTAGCTATAGCTTGTATTACTAACATGATCTACAGCCGTCTGAGATGAGCGAAGAGTCACAAAAATTATGAAACATCATGCAAGATCAAATAAACTAACCCTGCCCTCATCCTGATAGCTGCCTTCATTTAAAGAGTGAATGGCATATATGATGTATGAAGTAGTTATCATTTCAAATGGTGAGGCTTTCAAGATATTAAAATTAAACTTTTAGAGGTGAGATGGGCTTGACTGGAAGTAATACTTTCAGAGTTTTCACGTTGTCTTCTAAGGCCTTCATACTTTTGTTTCAAAGATCCTAGGCCAGATAAAAAAATTCGTTTTCTTGTCATTCATACTTTATTTTACAGTTTTTCTGGTGTTCCCTGCCCCCTGCCTAGATGCACTGAATAGTAAAAAATAATAAAAATAAATAAAACTTTCATGGATTTTCACAAAACATACATTCAACCTTAGGAAGAAAGTAGCAACATACAGAACTTCTCCACAAGTACACTATTCAAACAATGTTGCAGTTTGGGGCTTTTTATCGAACAGGGCGATTTTTTTGTGAAAACAGAAGCTTTAATTCTCACCTACAGATTGGATCGAGGGGCTCCAGAAAATCAGAAATAATTTGGCCCCATGGAATTAGAAAAAAAATTAGAAAGTCTTTCCCTGTAACTTGCCAACAGAAAGAATAAATGACTGTTCCAGACTCATCGTCACTCTGGGGACAAGGGCTTACAATATGGTAGATAAAACCTGTTGTTACAGAGACATGGAAGGATTATCAGTGAGCACTGACCTGGCTATGAGAAGTTAACTTCAGCTTCCTAGTGGTGGAAACAACACGTTTCACCCTAATACTGTCAATATTGACAGGGTTAATCCTTCTGTGGGCTACAATAGCATTCAGGCACTTGAAAAAGTAGAATTGTGAGGACATTAATGACTTTATGGCATCTTCTTGATCATCTTGATCCTCAGGGTTTCAATAGAAAGCCAATTAAGGAATCAATTTTTATTTCTGCTTTATTGGTATTCAAGCTGTTAGCATTTTCATGAACGTAGCCTCACACCCAAACAAGGGGGCACTTCCTCTCAAAATTGTCGACTGCTGCTCCATCCTCAACTGCAAGAACTCTCTTTACCATTCTTCAGACTAAGCCCGAGAGGTACCTGCAACATACTTTGCTCCCTGCTGAACAGCACTAGTATGCGCTGAAAGCAACACATATCCTGGAGGTCCTGACATTCAACTTTAGCTTCAGGCAAAGTCTGCTTTGGGCAGGTGCAATGCCTGGCCCGCTCTCCTTAGACTCTCAGGATTTTTATAGAAATAATCCTTCACAAATCCTCTGTATCTGTGAAACAGCATCATATATGGAAAGATAATCAAAAGTTGCTAAGCAGGTCCTCACTATTTCTTCGGCATTATTCAGTCTTTGCAGCCTATCACTCAATAGTCTCTAACACAGCCCTACAATTGCCCGTCGCTAAAGATTCACTAACTTCAAGTAAAGTTCTGTCCGCACATGGATTAGGCTGTATCTGTACTAGCAAATTATTAAAATAAACAAGTCCTATCTAGAAACTATTTGAGGAAGTGTTAATTAGCCTAGCTTAAATCATGTTAGATCCTATCCTAGCAATTTACCGCCATGGACAATCAAGTTCCAGTGCCCGGACCTGTTCTCCGGCACATTTTAATTTATTAGGATACACTTCATTCATCTTCACAGTTCCATGTATGTCAATGGTATCACGCCTGTAATAGATAAATTTAACAACAAAAGATGTTCACATGAGAAAGTTCTATAAAAAAAATATTTCCTTTCAAACCAGCCTGCCTTAGGTTCTAAACTATTTACTATTCTGCTATAAGCCCAGAGGAAATTTAAAGCTCAGTTAAATAAAAACTCACTGCTGTTAAGTTAGATTCCTAATAAAATCATTGCCACAAAACTGATAGCACTTATCAGACCTCTAACAGAATCGAATTTGCAATTATTTGAAGCTGAAGTTTGTGGTTCTTTCTTAAATATGAAAAATTAAAGCACTGGTCTAATGCAGAGCAGCCAGTCACTCACAGGCAAAATCCTCTCACAGTAGTAGCACAGATGAAATGGAAGTTACACCAAGAATGAAATCAGCAGTGTAGAAAGCCTGTGCAAGGCATTTTGCATAACTGAAGATATCCGAGAGGAGCTCTGTGTTAAGATACCCACAGTCATTAATGAACATGCGTTCTCTGTGGACCCAAATGAAGCTGCTTAAAAAGATTTGAATTTCAGAGAATGCTGATCCAGCATTGAGCGAAAATCAGAAATTTTCTGCTCTCAAAATATTCAATCTCCAGCAATCGTAAAGATTTGAGAACATGTATTTTTCATTAGTAAGAGATTCATATGTTCTTCATATTTGTCTTTTGATTTTTAAACCATTAGGGAATATTTAGACTACATATACAAACTTGTTTTATCAGAGCAGCCAGAAAGTTATTATTTTTAAATGAAAACTGAGATTCTCACATAATCAAATTAATCCAGGAATAGGGGTCATATTGATACACAAGGACTGTTAATTTTCTATGGTAAGCACAGCCAGGAATTGAATTGAAAATAGCTGATTAACCAACTACCATGAGCCTCCTCCATCTCCTACCAGCACAAACATGACGGGTACACGGGGAGAGGAGAAGGAAAAGGAATAAGCAGTGATGGGGCGAGGGAGGAACTTCCTAAAGCAAATCAGCTACTGCTTGAACAACTCCTTTCTGCTTTCTGTTTTGACTTAGACACCTTTTCCTACACTTTCCATCACACCACCTCGGTGCAGGTTTTTTTCTCCACTGGCTACACCAAGCACTCACTCAGCTGTCAAAGCAGTAGCAAGATCACCAAAGGGCTGGAAATTTTGGTCAGGTAACAGAGAAAGCAGACCAGGGAATACAAGAAGTTTGTACAACAGTTGTAAAAAGAACTGAGTGTTTATTATAACCAAAAGTGACATATAAGTCATATTATACATCATAAGAGTTGCAAGACACGCACCAAAGAAACATAAAACCGCTGCTCACTTTCCAGAGTGTTCATTGAATAACAGAATGGTTTGGGTGGGAAGGGACCACTAAAGGCCACCCAGCCCAACCCCCTGCCGTGAGCAGGGACACCTTCAACCAGAGCAGGTTGCTCAGAGCCCCGTCCAGCCTGGCCTTGGGTGTTCCCAGGGATGGGGCATCGACCACCTCTCGGGGCAGCCTGGGCCAGGGTCTCACCACCCTCAGCGTAAAACATTTCTTCCTTCTCCCTAGTCTGAATCTCCCCTCCTTTAGTTTAAAACCATCACCCCTTGTCCTGTCGCTGCAGGCCCTGCTAAAAAGTCTTTCCCCATCTTTCTTATCAGCCCCTTCAAGCCCCGAGAGGCCGCAATAAGGTCTCCCCGCAGCCTCCCCTTCCCCGGCTGCACAACCCCAGCTCTCCCAGCCCGGCCTCGCAGCAGGGGGGCTCCAGCCCTCGGAGCATTTCTGTGCCCCCTCTGGCCCCGCTCCCACAGCCCCGTGTCTGTCCCGTGCTGAGGAGCCCCGAGCTGGAGGCGGCACTGCAGGGGGGTCTCACAGAGCGGGGCAGGGGGGCAGAGCCCCCTCCCTGGCCCGGCTGCCCGCGCTGCTGGGGATGCAGCCCGGGGCACGGCTGGGGGTCTGGGCTGCGAGCGCACGTTGCCGGCTCCTGCCCAGCCTTTCACCCCCCAGTGCCCCCAAGTCCTTCTGGGCAGGGCTGCGCCCCATCCCTCCATCCCCTAGCCTGCACTGATACTGGGGGTTGCCCCAACCCAGGTGCAGGACCTTTGTTAGCTGCGCATGGCACATATCTATAATATTTAGCATAGTTGCCATATTCATTTCAAACAAAATTTTGGAGGCAATAAAGGGGCATAAAGCTTAGAGCCAGGCCTGTGTGAAAAAGACTGCTTTCATCTAAATAAAGAGGGGTGAAGAAAAACGTTCAGCATTGAATAAGCAAGTTATTTAAATGTCTCCTAAATTTTGGATGTGAGAGGAGTATGTCACCCACAGTCACAACTCCACCTCTCTAAAGCGAAGCAATGAAAAGTAGGATGACAGACACCATTCGAAAACTCATAACATGGAGACAGACTGATGGCATTTCACTGCAACCTACAGCTGCTATGTTCTTTTATTTAAAAATACGTTGAATGCCCAAGTTTAACTTCGTTGTCGGAGCTTGTACGCTCCAGAAAGACCACAGTAAAATGAACACTCCCATGAGAAGACATCAGATTCATGGCTCCTGTGATGGCTGAGAAAGTTTTACTGCTTTAGGAGACAGAATTATCAGCAGTCTGAAAAGTGATGTAACAACAAATCTAACCCATAGCACAAGACAAGCGCTTTGTGAGAAGTAAGACTCAGGAAAAGCTCCTCATGGCACGATTGGTAACCCACTGCGAGATGCATGGACTATCAGGCCTGATCACCCCCTACTGCTTTTTCATATAACACTTTTTACTGCTGTGCACCATCAATATAAGGTACATAATTGAAGGCCAGTGGGTTTCTTTTCTGTCTTGTAAACAAGAAATTATCTAATTTTTATTTCCAGCGAAAGACTGCAACATGAAATGGTGGACGTTTGGCAGTGCAGTGTTACCATTTAACATGTAATGAGTAAAAGGTCTGTAAGTGTCACCAAAGAGAAGAAATCCTAAGCTAAAGAAGAGTAAGTAGTAAAAATAAGGAATTCACTGCCCTTGGGTAGAAGTTCAACACAGGTGACATGTGAAAATTCAGTTCAAAGGAAGCAAAATTAGCCTCACTTTCCAGTATTTTCTAAGCAAATATTTTCTTTTTAATTTAACCATGTAATTTAACCAACACATGTCAACTGAGAATGAACTAGATACTTGTTCATTTTTTTCAAATAGTCACATCCTTTACGGTAACTACATTGAAGCCTACAGGCAGCACTTAATTTATTAACAGTTAATTTATTAACAGTGAACTAACTCTACTAAAACGTACACTTCCATTAGGCTACATGGCCTGTGGAATTAAGAGACAGTAACAAATGTGTTATTCACATTTCCGCATACAAAACTTACTCGGTATCTTTGAAACAGAACTCCATTTCAGTACATTTACATGTTATCTGACGAGAGCTTCATCACACTTCATTAACCTGACTTAGGAAACAGGAGTCTGACCTTTTTATCGTACTTGTGCCTAAAATGAGGTACCTGAGTAAATTACCTGATTCTAAAAACTTCTGGGCTTCCAGAAATTTCTATTAACTTCTCTGAAAGTGACAGCTGGCCAGTACTTTTGAAAATCAGGTCATTCATTTATATACCTAAATATGAGTCTTGAAGCCTGACTTTTTAAATATAAGAAGGTTTTTTTTCCCCTGTACTTTACCCCTGTTTAATCTTTTAACAGTAATTGTTAAATCTTTTCTTTTTTTCAAATTACGAAATCTCTGAGAAATCTTTTAACAATTGATTCATCCAATTTGAAGTCAATCTGATGAAATTCTGGTCTGAAAGCCTAGCTGTCACAGAGCCAGAATCTTTCTTTTTTTGTCCTATCATTCTCGGTAGGCATGGCTGATAGTTTGATCCAAACAGTTATTTGGCTTGCTTTGTCAGTTATTCCAGGAGTAAGCTGCATAGTTCTTTCAGACAAAAGCATAAATGCAAAACTTTTCACCATCTACTTATTTCATAACCCGGAAGATATTTCCTTAAAAAAAGGGTTTAGCTCTCTAATATGGTATCTCATGTATACATCAAGAGGAGTTATGCATGTACTATGTACCAAATTATGTTATATATGAGCATTTTCTAAATTGTGCAAGGTCAAGATTGTTCCAGTCATCAATACTGAACCAGATCCTTACTTCTTCAGACAGAGGGGAAATCTTTCACCTTATTTATACCTGTCCGCTCTCCCAAGATCTCCTCGATATCAGAAAATGCTTCTGAGATGGTTTCACAATGATCCAGAAAGGGCAGAGGGGAAGTCCGGCTGTTAAAGAGAAAGCTTGTAGGTAGTCCTGCTGAAAGAATAGGGACTCCCTACTAAATCCCCCCCATTTCCAACCTAAACTGTCCAAAACCACCCATTCATCCTTGTCCCTGAAGGTGGAGCCCCTCTTCATCACTGGGGGGATTTCAAAAAGCTACTCAATGGAAAAATCCATGAAAGCACAGCTTCACCAGGGGCACGCTCTTAGAGGGCCAGAGAGAGACAGAAGAGGGAGAGCGTTGCTCTGCTTCAGGCTTCTGTGGAGCTAACAGTGGATTTAGATGTGTAATTTATGGCAGAATTTCATCCATAAATTCTTCATAGCGGGTGACGAAATAGAAGCTCTTATTTATTTTCAGGTCTGGTTCAATGAGCAGAACTGTCCGTTCTGCAAACTCCTGTGTAATACGGAAATCTAATGTCATATCAAATGAAACCCGAAGTGTTATGTTTCAAATCACTTCGCCTCCCAAAGGGTATTTTCAGCACGGGGACGCTGCTGCCCGAACCCAGCCATTTCTGTTCCCAACTCTGACAAGTCATTTTGGTTCTCAGCATTGGCAGAGAGATGGCGTACATGATCTACTGGGCTTCTTTCACCTCTCGTTTCTCTTGTTCCATGCTCTGTCAGTCAGTAGAGATCAGCTGTCAACTCATTACCAATTAAAAAGAGGGGTCAGTTACATAACAGTAATTCACTGCCTACAACCACTTGTAGTATTGTGTTATTGTTCTCACACGGTGGTTCCCAACTGTTATTAAAAAAGCATGATCTCATTCAATGGAAAATATTAATTACCATTTTAGTTGAAAAATAAATAACTTTGCTTATTAAAATAGGTCAGGAAAGGAAGATTGGTAGCTGAAAACAGTTTTGAAATGTATTCTGGAGATGATGTCTCACAATGTGACACACTGTGTTCTGCTGCATCCATTCTATCAAACAGATTACTACACAGAAACTGATTGATGCTACAAAATGTGATGCGTCCTCGCACAGTGTGTCAGCTCAGACCCCAAAACACATGGCCTCCTCAAAAAACATAGGTTCTGCTTAATGAACACAGGCGAGATTATTGCACACTGATTTTGTTCTGCAGTTCTTACTGGGAAACGTACCAACAGCAATGACAGGAAAATAAGTTTTTGAAAATGAAAATGAATTCATTTCTTAGAAGAGGGCAGTGGAGATGTAGAAGAGGAGAAACAGTGATTCTGAAATTTCCGATCTACCAGGGTTTGCAGATCAGTGGCTGAACAGCTGCGCCTCTAGCTGTGCGACTGTGCTAACAGGAAGCAGTATGTCCTGCAGCTACGGACCACAAGGGAAGCAGGCTCCGCGGTGGGGAAGGGTAGATGGGCTGCAAGGTCAGCGGAGACCGCGTGTGATGGGGACAACAGGCTATAGGAGCACGTCTAGGGCAAGGGGAAAAGTTGGATGTAGAGGTCTGCATAATCATAGAGTCATAGAATCATTAAGGTTGGAAAAGACCTCTAGGATCATCGAGTCCAACTGCGAACCCAACACAACCACATCTCTACCATAAGACCACGTCTCTACCATAAGACCACCTCTCTACAGTAAGACCAGACAGAGAGCAGATGTACATACTGGGTGAGGGGTAGCGGGTACGTGGCAGCTGGGGCAGAGGATGATGGGGTGTGGGAGTAAAACATGAGGATCAGGGATATATTTTATGTATGACCAGAGGAAAGTATCCTAGAAACTACAATAACAGACTTTTTTTGCTTTCAAGGAGACAAAGCAACATGCCACCGTGTGACTTTCACGCACCAAAAGTACATGAGACCTAGATAATCGAGATCTCTCACATCCTGCCTGTGCCTACGTGTGCTGCTTGATGTATCTTCTGATTCTGTAGGCCAGGTGTTTGAGTTTTGGGGTAGATACATTAAGGTTAAATTAAATATGCTTAAATTGGGATTCATGCCACTTGCTTTAGTCACCTACAATAGATATCTACATCTGAGTATTCAGCCTTGGATGCTTCTGCACTTGGGAAAGAACCAGACACTTCTGTGGTGAGTCATCTGACATATTTTGGATGTTTTCTTCAGGATAAAATGAATCATATTTTAAAATGTCAATTTCTGACCACTGATTATACGGAAATTACTGACAAACTCAGATGAATTCCACCTATATCACTTGCAGTAATATCACTGAGTTTTATGATCTATTCAGTGGGAGGATTATATGTACTTGTGTGTACATACATATTTATTAAAATATGGCCTTGACACCAACAGAGATTCTGGGTTATGGACCAGGACGAGTGTTAGCAGTAAAACATATGATCAAAATAGCAAAGGAAACCATAGCAGAGGAAAATGACAATTTTCCTAGGGTTACTGGCACCTAGCAACCTAGGGTCGCTAGAAGGTAGTTTATCTCACAAGCAGTTTTGTTGCTGTACTGCAGTAATACACCTCTAGTCAACAGAGTATTCACCCAGCTCAGATAGGTAACGTAGACAGAAACATATTATCTACACACTGTACTCAACTCCTGTGGTACTTTCGGGATTTACCAGGGGTAGGATGAGAGGAAACAGCCCCAGGCTGCGTCAGAGGAGGTTTAGATTGGATATTAGGGAAAATGCCTTCCCTGCCAGGGCGGTCAGGCCCTGGCACAGGCTGCCCAGAGAGGTGGGGGAGTCACCGTCCCTGGGGGTATTTAAAAGATGTGTAGACGTGGCACTTCAGGGCATGGTTTAAGAGACATGGTAGTGTTGGGTTGACCGTGGAACTTGATGATCCTAGAGGTCTTTTCCAACCTTAATGACTCTATGATTCTATGACCATTTCACTTCCCAAAAACCTAACTTGTGGAGTTATGACATCACATAAAAGTCTCAGTTTTCATTTTTTAACCTATGTTTTTTAGCCTGTTGGGAGATTACAAAAATGGAGAGCACCTACATTCAAAAATGAAAAAATAAAGAAGAAATACAAATAAAATTTCTCCTTCTAAGAAGATATGCAGTGTTCAGATGCTCAGTATTTTATCTTCCTAATACCTCTACAGTACGGCTCCACTATCTACATGTACATATAAATCTTTTGTTTAGGTTCTTATTGTCTCCCATCTTGATTGTGAAAATACACTTTCCTTCAGACTTGAGAGAGGCTCTCTGGAGCACTAAGATTCCCCAAAAACATTGCTTCAAAGCACACTGTTCTAGGCCATCAGTTTGACAATGTCTCTCTCCTCTACTGCACCAAGCAAAGGTTCCTTGTCTACTTGCAAGGCCCTCCTGACCGAGACATTGCTGCCAACCCTTCATGCGTGAGCTGGATGTCATGTTCCACCTCTGATCACTCAGAGATGCCAGCCATCACTCTTCACACCTCCTAACAAGTTTCCTCATCATTTCTGTGGTATTTCCCCTTACAGGAGGGAGGAGATCCCCATAAACAAACCCAGAGCTACCTCCTCATCTCCTTCCATAAACTTCCTCTAGTTTTGGAAACGTACAGCAAAAACCTGACACTAGTTAGTCTGCTTGTATGTAATGTATAGTCAGGTTGCCAGTATACTGACCTATAGAGATTTCAGCTGTCTGTCAGTTCTACATCATCATGTAGTAATCCACTTAAAAATAATGAAAATAGTGTTGCATTTACTGTGTGGCACCCAATGCATAGCTGTTGACTGATTTGCATTGATAATTATCCCCTTCTGCAAAAGAACAGGTCAGCATGCCATCATTTGAGAGAATATAGCAGCACACCATCTTTTTCTGACTCCCTGTAATGATCAGGAATGCACTGAATGCATAGAAAAAACCCTAAACCTGGAGCAGAGTGTGGTATTGAGTTATCCACGTAATGCGAACAATCCATGCCACCTCTAGCATTATGGCTTTTCAGGCAGTGCCAGCAGCATCTGGTTGTTAGTGCTGGAATTGAACGAAGCTGATAAAATACAACTGGACTTTATTTCAGAATTGGAGACAATGCCTTTCAAAACCCTACTTGAAACCCTTATCTAAACCAGCTTGGGTAAGAATACTATCAGACAGGCTGAAAAACCATGAGATCCAAACAAAGGACGATGATAAACAGAGTGTAACGGAGTTGGGAGGAGATGTCCAGTGGGGTGTGGCAAGAAGGATTGTTAAGCCTGGGTTTATTTAGCAGCTTTATTAATGATCTCAAAGAAGGGGTGAAAAGCACATGAATAAAACATGCGCTGGATACTCAGCTGGGACATCATGTGTACACCATGAAAAATGAAAACTAGCACAAAGCTCTAGGCAGAAATTCTGCAGTGAAGCACAGAGAGATGCAAAGTAGCTCCAGGAATACTACCGTTTTTTATTATGGAAGAGCTTGCACCCTCTTCTTTCCTGAGGAAAAAGGGGGAAAAATACTCTTTAATAGGGCAGGAACCACAGCCTGAGGGAAGGACAGAAGATTCACAGGAGAAATAAACTCTTATAATGGCCAGACTCTGGAAACCCACGTGCCCTCAGCTTCTGTAACAGAGGCTGCTGCTGGGGATATAATCTCTGTTGGTGTGCTTCCTGGCACTGCTTGGCTCAACATCTCCTCGCTTGTGAATCAGCAACATAAATGCCAAATTCTAGGCTAGCCCATGCAAAGAAAAGCTAGGCAGAGAAACGAGTGCAGACCTAATGGTAAAATCCCCAAACTGCTTTTGAGTACATTGCTTTTTTGTAATTCCCTTTTACACGTTACTATTTACATAATCTTCTAAATGTGACTTTTGATTTAGGATGCTCACTTTCTGAGGGTTCAGCCTGACAGCATTTAGGTCTTGTGCCAGCTGATACTGGGTATCTTAACACCAACAAGCTATTATTTACTTTTTATGTCCGTAGCTTCTCAAAATTAAAGTGAAGATAGTTTTTGTTGGACGTTCACATACATGTTCAAAGTGGGAGACGCCCTTTTAAATCCATGGCTGGCCGTGAATTTGTAGATAAATAGTAGAGCAGTGATTTTTCAAGTCCTTAATTACATACATAGAGACATAACTCAGGCATGTTTTTCCTGAGGAGGGACTCATAGAGAAACACTGCTTCTCCGGGGTAGACTTCTTTGACTAACATTACAGTATTCTAGTATTGCACTAAAACATGCCGTTCAGCTGCTGAGATCACTCTAAGTGTCACTTCTTTGTTTCTTCTTGACCCAAGAAAGGTTCCTCTCACCCAAAGCACCTGGACTAATGGGGGAAAATCTGCAGTATTGAGCAATTCACCTGCTTTCAGGCATCCACATACAGAAGAGATGAATCTTATCCTACAGGTGACTATTTTTCCCCAATTACTATGAAGGCTCCTACGGCGGTTAGCTCAGATGAAGAGCAAACTGGATACTGGATCAAATTAATATATACTCAGATACTGGATCAAATTAATTCCACCCAGACTGTCTGTTTTCATACACTTAGAGAAGCAATAGCAAAGAAAAGCCACTCTCATGCTTTTCTCTGTCCACTCCTTGATACTCTGTACCATTAGGGCGCTTGATCCTTCCTTGCACAACTGTCCTGTTTTAGACCAGCTTTGTATTTGTTCTCCATGAAAATCAAAGAAAAATAATTTTGAAGATCCAATCCAGTGAACAACCAGGCCTATTGTGATTTTTGTATCTAAAAAATCTAGCCAGCATGCAATACTGAAACTTTACGACATTCCAGAAAGGTATTATTATGCATATTACACTAACAACACAATGACAGGTTAAAGAAAGTCTCTAAATTCACAATATCACTGGTAAAACATGTCTTGATTCCCAGACCCTCATACCAAAGAGCTTGTCCAACTCCCTCTCCAGCTACATGGCAAAGGGTGTTTATTGGGCTAATAAAACCCAATGGAGGGAATTCAACAGTCACTCTCTATTAATGAGTTAACATCACTCAGTCACCTACAATTTAATTTTTCTAAGGCCCTGAGATTTTAATTTGAGTAATACTTCTATTAATTACAATGTCTAATAACAATGTCTAATTCAGACATCTGTTAAAAGTATGTAATGTTAATTTATTGGAAAATCTCCAGCAGTGCTCAATTAAAATGTTCCCCAGTTAAGTTAATGCATATGATTTGTAATGAATAGCAAAATTACATACTGTTAATAAAAATAATAGCAAATTAAAAACAATAAAACCTTGAGTTTAAGACTGACAAAATTAAAGATGCAGCATTTTTCATTAGGTCGTGAGGCAAGGATTTTTGAAAACAGGATACTCTCACACCAGTTTGGGAGCCTATCTTGCAGAGCGCTGCTCTAAATTAGCACCTACAGAAAGTAGTTCTTGCGCAAAACACTGCAGGAGAGAGTATTAATCCTTACTTATTAGATTTTTCCGGCTTTAATTTCAGTTTTCCCTCGCAAGATATTTTTCACGTTCCTTAAATATGTAGGCTTACTCAGAGGCCTATATTTGGCAGGGTGGATTTTGCTATTTTTAAACAATTATGCTGCTTTGCAGCCTATCTGGAGTCCTGTGAATTAAATTGATAGGTGAAACAAACAGCGCTTTTTCTCATCTGAACATTGTCATCGTATTATCATTTCTGTGCCTGACTGCATGTCTCCACTACGCCGTTAATCTGTTTTTAAAAATGGATCTACATGAAACCATGGAAATGAGGTACAGCACAGTTTTAGTGAAGCATTACAATACACCGCGGTCCCTTAAAGCACAACTGACATTTCTTTTTTCCTTGTGAAGATGTCAGGAGCTTTGAGCAAGCAGCAGCATGCAGCCTGTGATAGAGTATCTCTCTCATACACATTCCCCCTTGATGGCAGATTATCTGCCTGGAGGTTGCGTTAGGCTTCAGTCAGCTGTCAGTCAGCAGATGAGCAGGAACGGTCCAGTGCTTCTTCCCCCCCTCGCCCATCTGACAGTGATAAATGACCAGACCTAATGCTCAGCTAAGCTTGATGGGTCCAGGCCCCCCTCGCAATCTGTTTCAGACGAACATCAGCCTTTTTCTGGTAATATCCCCTGTCGGCACAGCAAAGGCAGGATGGGGGAGCACCAAGGTTAGGCCAACTGGCTTTTCTTTTTCACAAAAGAAAAAGGGAATTGTGATTTTGCTACTCAAAGAAGCTCATAATCTAATGGCGAAAATAAAGATGAGAACAGCATTATAACGCACCACAATGAGCGGAGTCATCAGTTAATTATCTCCTTAAAAGGATGGATGCATCTCACTCAAAGCTTCAGAAATACACCTCAGCCTCAAATATAGTTTATCCAAAGCGCTTCTCCTCGTTGTGAAACAACGTCATGGTACTGCTTCTTTCATTGTATCTGGAGTGGCTGGGGAAGGGATTCTAAAAGAGACAGTTTTAAAGTGAAATTGGAAGTAGTTACCCCAATTATAAGTATTTGCTACAACTTCATCTTGAACAGCCACTGCAGCTTAAGGCTGATACTCGATTTCTTAGTGACTAGAAATAGGTCATAAAATACTTCATACTTAACAAAATTTGGGGGTTTTTCACTTTTATCTTAAGTCAAATAAATTACTCCAGGATTCTGGGCTCATACTGTGTTTCTTTACTGAAGCTAGTGACCACTCAACACCAAAGTAGCCACTGACCACTACAAAATCATATCCATAGTTAAAGGATCCATCGTGAATAGATGCTTCACAGTAAACTTCCAGCTCACATTTTGTACCTTCCAAAGCGCAGAAGTGATTTAGCATGAGATGCAAGAGGATCTGAAACAAATGAAGCTGCATTTGGCTCTTCAGAAAGCCTAAGCATGAGGCACACAGCCCTCTCAGGGTGGCAGGGTTGGGCACCCGACTGTTGGAATCTTTGTTGCAGCCTTGCTTGCTGTCTTAACGTTAGTTTCGCTGCATCTTTAAGCATCTCTGCTTTGAAGCCTGGCCTCTTAGAGACCAAAGTTTCATTTATAAAATGCCTTCAACTGTTCCCAGAGGAGTGTCACCACAAAGCTACACTCAGGCTAAGAAGTGGACTTAAACCCTCAGGAAGCATTAGATGAGAGCATCGAATATGAAGCCCTATGTTAGATACCTGCACAAAGAAACTAGTTTGTCTCGCGAAAGTCTTTGGAGAGATCTGCTGAGCAGGACAGAGATGATGAGGCTTCCTTTCAGGTGATGGGAAGAGCAAGGTGCCTCCGTTTGGAGTCCTCAATCATCCTTCCAGGTCCAGGGCACCTCTTTTAAAGGCACTGCATTGCCTGATTTGGGAACCTAAAGTAGATGGACTAACTATGGCCTTTAGATGTTCTCAAAAAACTTGTGAATAAGCAGATTCTATACAGAACTTTACTAAAATACCATTTGTAACGTGAAGACAGCAGCTTTAAAGAGTGAAAACATGCTTAGCAGCCCTCACCTGGCCTTTGTGAGCATTCTACACACCATTAAACAACTACCAAATCTAGAACAATTAGATATAATTGGTACAGAAAGCTTAGAGGAAATCCAGAGACAGAATAGCAGGGGTCATGTCAGGGGTGCTCTAGCAGAGCTGTGAAGGAAGGAGGCAGAGTGGACATGGAAGAACACTTGATTAGAATGGATATTACACACGTTAAATACATCAGTAGAGTTGTAGTAGAGTTTTAGCAGGAATTGTTCACATCCATTTAACTATCGGTAACCTATGTTAGTACTAAAATTAAAGAGAATTGTAGAATATATAAAAATACTAACCGAGGAGGGTATTATGACTAACTCTAACAGCAGCACAGCTAGGCATCCGTTTCTAAACTCCACTGAATACAGTAACATTTAGAATCATGGAATCACAGAATCATTAAGGTTGGAAAAGACCTCTAGGATCATCAAGTCTAACCCCCAACCCAACACCCCCATATCTCTTAAACCATGGCCCCAAGGGCCACGGCTGCACGGTGTTTGAACCCCCCCAGGGACGGTGACTCCCCCACCTCTCTGGGCAGCCTGTGCCAGGGCCTGACCCCTCTGGCAGGGAAGGCATTTTCCCTCACACCCAACCTAAACCTCCCCTGACGCAGCCTGGGGCCGGTTCCTCTCGTCCTGTCCCTGGTGACTTGGGAGCAGAGACCAGCCCCCCCCTCACTCCAGCCCCTCTCAGGCAGCTGCAGAGAGCGAGAAGGGCTCCCCTCAGCCTCCCCTTCTCTTTACTGACATTGCTGTATCACGCTTTAGCCCTGGGAAAATTCATGCCTACAGGGCAATTGGGAGTGTAATCCGCATGGCTGGCTGTTTAGTCTAAGAGGCAGCTGCCATGGACAAGAGCGCTCCATGTCTCACAGCACCAGGAGGAACAGGCTACTCCTTGAAATACTCAAAGAACAGGAGGGCAAGATAGTGGCTGTGGGCAGGGGACATGGGCCGCACAGAGCAACCCCCAGCAAGGGACAAGGGCGCACAGGCACCCTGATCCTCAACGTTGCTCAGCAGACACGAGATGGGCACGGTACGTTCAACCTCATGTTTGAGGCATGCCAAGAAAGGATTTCTGCCTTTGGAAAGAAAGAAATTGAACCTGGCACTTACTCTGGCAGGCACGAGCGATATATTCCCCAAGGTTAAATGCCCTAAATTCTTCTGTATGATCAACGGGGAGATAGGGCATTGCAGAGAGCAATTCAGACAAACTAAAATTAGTTTTCAGCCTTGAACTGAATGAGGTTGTCTCCCACCTGCTGTCTCTCCTTTGACTGTGGAAGAAGAAACATGGGAGATTTTAGCTCCTTTATGCTATAGTTAGCTTCTTTATGCTGAAGTTAGCTTCTTTACGCTAGTTTCTATGAATAGCCCTAAAAATTGCAACAAATTTCAGCTGAAAGCCAGAATTTATTTTGAAAATCATCAAAAATGAACATTTTAACCCATTATAGCAAGAGATATAAACAAATAAAGCATGTAGTGATATAAGCTGGTAATTCTAACATGATTCACCTCAACATAAAGCAGTCATCTAAAATATTCAAACTATACCCTGAGGACATTTATCTCCCCCATGACTGTTTCGGAGCCAGTGGTGACCAGGTCAGATAGCAACACCTATGCTGTGAGCGTCTGAATTTTGGCCAAATCAATGCAACATTTTTTATTATTTGCAAAGAAGTGATTAGTCATCTCCACTGTAGAACCTAATTTCATTAGAATTTTTCAGGGAATCCTGTATTTCTAAAGAATGTCACTCTTGTGAGGAAAAGACCAAACCCACCAGAGTGCGTTATTATGGAAGCATTAGTTGCACCCCGATATTTAGTCCCTTAGCAGACACAATTCCATAATTACAATGAAATCCAATTCCCTTACACCACAGGAATGTAACCTTTCTTTCAACCAAGAAATACGAAGTATATGTCATCCAAATACACAACACATTCCTGTGAATACAGAACTAATTTTCTAAAAATGTCTTCCTCTTTTTATTAACTAATTATGCTCTAATTAATAAAGTGCATCTTTTTAGAAATTTAACATTTTTTCCAGTCTTCTTTTGCTCTGAAAAATGTTAATAACAGATTTTGAATCTTCGGATCTATTATACACTGAAATTAACTGACATATTGAGCTTACATTGTAATTGAATAAATTGGGATGTAATGAATTTATTTATTATTGCTTTAAACTGCTATATATAAACCACCTCACGCTCTCATCCATAGCTCAGGGTAGGCTTGCGCTACATGGTTATGGCATGACATACAACCCGTTGAACCACTATCGTTCTTTTACAACTCGCTTACGTGTAACGATTTCACGAGTTGTAATGAATGAGGGATGTGGGAATATTGCCTGCGTTGCATCACTTCCTTCCTGGATGAGTTTGCTTAGCTCTCGTTGCTTCTGAAATGTCTGTGTGTCTTCTACTTGAGTGGCTGCCCGCAGTATTCCTTTCTCAGTCAAACTGTGAAATAAAAGAGAACTGCTGGGAAATCCTGCTTTATAATTTTGCCAGCCACTTCTCATATAATTGTGTGAGTAATACATGGTAATGTTTGTGATTTCAGGGAAGACAAAGCAGATTTTTGTTAGATAAAATGGATGTGGATTTTTTAAACATCTTTTACCTTCATAAAATGAGAAAACATAATCACGGTTTTAGTACTTTAATGTCTTGATTTACCAGAAGTAAATATAACATCAAGTATCCTGAGTGTATAATGCCTAGTTTGCAGAAAACTACAACAGTCCGTCAGTATTTTTATCTGTCTATTGCTGAGATACTGTTGCAAATGTGACTCCAATTTTGTACTGTTTTTTTCTTGCCGCGTGTATTATGACCAGCTGCAGCTCATGGTACTACATAATCAAGGACGGTTTTTCAAAATTATTCAATAGCTCCCACTGAACTGATGGCACATTTTCATAAGAGCTCAGCACTTAATACTGTAAGATCTTTTAAAAATCTGACTCCTGTGTATTATTTCAACTAGTATTCAAGAAAAATAATTAGGTTTTAAAAGAGTTGGTGTACATTTAACCACATAGCCTGAAGAACTGGCCTCATTGCCTCTTGATCACCTACAAATCTGTGCCAGTTATTCAGTCTGCGTGACCGCACTCGGTTTGGGCCCTTCTCCTGAGCGTCAGCTCCAATACCGGCTGATTCCCCTGCTTGATGCATTTTCATCAATGTCCCTGGACAGTAAAAACTAACTTAAGATTATTAACTTTTAAGGCTTTGCTTGTGATAATAAAATAACAGTGACAGGGGAACATGGGCTGGACCACAAAGCTGTCCACCGTTATGTGGTCTTCACCATGGTTTCATGGTGGTTCTCTAGCACTCTTCCATGCAATTCCCAGCAAGGTTCAGGAATTAGAGCAGGTCAAGGCTCATTCCTGGCAGGCAGTCTGGGTGTGCCCGTGATGTTTTGGAAGATAAGAGAGTTTAATCTCTTAATAAGAGGTTTAGGTTGGGTATTAGGAAAAGGTTCTTCCCCCAGAGGGTGGTGGAGCCCTGGCACAGGCTCCCCAGGGAGGCATCACAGCACCAGCCTGGCGATATTCAAGCCGCACTTGGTCAAGGCCCTCAGAGACACGGTGTGAATTTGGGGTGTCCTGTGCAGGGACAGGAGTTGGGCTCGGTGATCCTTGTGGGTCCCTTCCAGCTCAGGGCATTCTACTTTGTGTTTAATAGCATGAAGGTGGCCAAACCACCCCAGTGGCCTCAAAGCCAAAGAACAGGCCTTGGCTCTGCTTAGTTTACTAGTATAGATCATAGAATTGAATTATAGCATCACAGACTCATTAAGGTTGGAAAAGACCTCTAGGATCATCAAGTCCAACCCCCAACCCAACACCCCCAGGCTTCCCAAACCATGGCCCCAAGTGCCACATCTACACGTTTTTTTAAACCCCCCCAGGGACGGTGACTCCCCCACCTCTCTGGGCAGCCTGTTCCAATGCTTGAGATGTTGCCTGAAGACTCAAAATGTTGTGGAAGTTTTTCATATGTCATGTGCTGGAGGAATCTGGGCACTGCTACTTAAGACCACCACAGTACAAAGATCTGATGAGGTTCAAGTAGATTTCTAAGAAGCTATAACCTGTCACAAATGGAGCCATAAGCTAAAGTTTACATCAAGCAACCCACAGAAAGAGCTAAGCCTGGAAGTTATGGTTCCTGTTTTTCTTTTTAAAGTTACATCTGGAAAGAGAAGTAGTCTTTGTCTTTATATAAATGTAGATGGAATAGGGTTGAGACACTGCCAAAATTCAAGTGACAACTTTTGCCACCCCTGACTATCAAAGATTCATTGGTAATGCCCACAGATGAAAGGTTTTATATTACATTATCAGAGCTCAAAAGTATTTAAGGTATTCAGTGGAAAAAATAACAAAGTTTCTCTGACGTTGTCACATTAAAACCTTGAATATTTCCAATAACAATAATTAATTATGTTTTTCTCAACACTTTATAATACCTCTCAAAGTAAGATAATGTTTATTGCTCTAGATCCATAAAACACTCTAGACCCAGTTTAACAAGCAGTGAGGGAATAATGAAAACTTAATTGCTGTCTTTATTAAGCAGGTTACTGCTGAACTTTATTTGGTATTTGGAAATTGGAAATCTAAGTTCTGTGTAGAATTTAAAAAAAAAAAAAAGATTATGATTTACCAGGTAGGCTAATGTAAGTTAATAAAACAATTATGAGGTCAGTAGCAACCTCTGTGGGATTAGGATCTCTGAACTCGTTTGTTCAGAGAGAGGCTGGTCAGGTGGATGGGTTAAAGAAAGCACAGGTATCTTTAATTTTGATAACACCTAATATGCATACACCATTCTATTTTTCAAATTTCCTTGCCTTCCCCAAACAGAAACAAAAAATTTGTCTTAATACTTCCCATGCAGAGTTGGATGAATACTTACTGGCAATAATGTAAAAGCATTTTCTAATGAAAATCATTCACATTTTGAAATTAATTTGCTTTGACCATGTTCATTTCACTTTTGTATTTGCTTTCTACAAACATTCAGTTGATTGAATTTTCCTGCCATAACTGTTCAAGGGAAAACAATTTCAAAACCCACATAAGCGGGCATTCAAGAAGCAGAACTTAAAAGGCACCCTGCCAATTTGTCTCAGTTACTTTGAAAGCCTCCATTGCACCTCATACTTCATAGGTTTTAATGAATTTATTCTCACAGCCCTCGGAAGGGCGGAATTAGGAGCTACCTGACATACCCCGGCTACAAAAGAAGGCAGCAGCAGAGAAGGAAAGTGAATACACGTGTCCCAGGGTCTAAACTACCTGTCCGAACAATATCATCAACTTCATCACAGTCAACAGCAAAGAAACCTGAAACAGGAAATAATCATAGCTAAACACTACAATTTTTATTTCAAATGACTGTAAACAACATGAAAACTAATGGAAAGAGGGTCAATGACTAATATCTAACAAGGACAAAAGTATTTAGTAATGCAAGTACAAACAAGACAACCTTGCAAATTCAAATTAACTACCTTGCATATATTCATATATCTACATTCATGTATGACTGTATAATTAAACTTCAGTAATTAATCTCAGTTGCAAATTCCTGACAGAAATATGATTAACTCTGTAATTTTGAAAGTAGGGCACTGACTTACAGCATATTGTTTAGATCTTATTGTATAGGCTGCATCTACACAAACTTGTCTGCCCACAGGCAGCTCAGATTTCTTGGCTTGAAAGGAACTTATGGCAGTAGTTAATGTAAACTGAAATGCTTTGCTGTATAACCTCCCCAAAGCAAAAAAAAACTAAAGAAGGCAATATTTATAAAGAGCAATAGCCACCCCCCAAAGTAGGCAATCATCTGCCTTCAAATATCAAAAGTGGCCTGACCTGACAACTCAAGAGGGAAAGAAGAAATCAAGTTAGCTGTTCAGTTCCTGGCTAGGATTATCAGAAGTGTGATAAAAACAAAGAAAATCCAAAACAACAAAATAATGTAGCAATCCGAGGCAGTTCTTCAAATACAAACTGTAAGAGACTACAACACTACATGCTCAGTTAGATAAAATATACTTGCTTTTAACCTATTACAGTCAGAAACCACTCAATGTAGCCTGGATTTTTTTAAATTAATACATGATATTTGAACAAGACCTGTGATACAGCTCGTTCGACATTGCCACATAGCAGTTGTACAATATCTGATATTGCCTTGCAGATTCCAGCAATGCAGCAGACCCGGATCTTGGCATTAATCCATATCCACCACTGCATAACTGGCCTTGAAGGACTAGTCTGTTTGAAAGATGAGAAAGGAACAAGGTAAAGAATTCTAGAATGAGCTGAGATTCTCTGGGATTTATTTGGCATTAAAAAATATTCATGGTCATAACAGTGGGAAGGACCCTCTGAATCTCAACAACATTATGCAAGTCCAGCCGTGAATTTAGCAGGTTGTCCCAGCACTGGGATGAATTTTAAATAGAGTAAAGAGTAAATCTTAAAGGATCAGGTAACACAACAGAAATCAGAGTCTGCTCTTGGCTTGCTTAAAGGCAAGGTATCTCTTACAAATGGAAAACGTATTCAAAGGTCTTTCAGACTTGACTTAAGAAAAAGACATTTCCAATATTGTTTACTGAAAACATGAGATTCTAAGAAGCATTTATTGGTAACTGCTAGAATAGCTCAACAGCATCATAAAAATGGGAATTTACAGAAAAAGACAGGCTTTTTGTTTCAGAAAGAAGTAGTGTGAGCTCTTTGTAACACCTGTGCTCAAAACATTACTTCATATTTCAGGTAAAGGTCACGGAAAGAGAGTCTCCAAACCATTCTCTATGGTATAGCACAGAGCAGCAATAAAATGCTTCCCTAATCATTGGGGCTTCTCATTTGGCTGGATATTTAAAAGATGTCTCATTTATTTAAAATAATCATAGAAACATAGAATCGTCTAGGTTGGAAAAGACCCTTAAGATCATCGAGTCCAACCGTTAACCCAATACTGCCAAGCCATAACCCAACACTGCCAAGCCATAAACCCAACACTGCCAAGACTAAACCATGTCACAAAGCACCACATCTACTCAGCTTCTAAATACCTCCAGGGATGGGGACTCCACCACTTCCCTGGGCAGCCTGTGCCAATGTTTGATAAACCTTTCAGTGAAGACATTTTTCCTAATATCCAACCTAAACCTCCCCTGGCCCAACCTGAAGCCATTTCCTCTTGTCCTATTGCTCGTTAATTGGGAGAAGAGACTGACAGGAGCATGTAAGACTCTAAAGTGATAATGGAGTTTCTAATTTTAGATATTTAGTATCACTTACACTTCTCCTTTGGAAGGATTTAAAACCTTTTTTCTTTTACTAGAGAAAAATCTAGCACTTCATATTTTTAGCTATTGTATGATATATCTCATTTATTTTTGGTTCTCGTGCTCTTTTTGCTCTGGTGTCTTATTTATGTCCGTATATATACAACCGGTTCACTAGAAAAACAAATATTGTAGCAAACCTGGTAAAAGTTCAGGGCAAACATTAGGCTGTGAACATCTGTAGATGACAAATATTATTGCAATTATTTTCATCCTTCTAATCTTCCTTCCTATTTTTCACAGTACACAGTTGTTATATCTACTCTTAAAGCAGTTTACAATCTTTCCGAGCAAAGGGTCATGTCTCCTTTGATGTTCTACATTGTCCTGTACAGTGGAGCACCACTTTCCTGATTGGGCATGTCGGTTAATACAAATTATTATCATTATTATTGTTATTTTCTTTAACAATGCAGCTGCAGACCTTTTAATAAAGGACTTTTCATGATGATGAATTAGAAAATTACTCCGGTGGATAATGAAAAGAAGCCAAGTCTCTGCCTGCAACAATACACTAGAGTTTAAAGACTGGAAGAAAAAACAGATCATATTAATCTGAACAGAAAAAGAATAGAACAAAAGCACAGTATCAGTGGCCACTTTATACAGGTTATGTTCCCTTAGAACTCCCCACCCAAGCACTCAGCCACCCTGACAACGGCGGGTAACAAGATTTAACGAGATCTCTACCCAGAACACCCGCAATTCTGAAACCAAACCGGAGCTGAGCCCTGACCATCCCGGTGTGGACGAAGCGGGAACAGAAGTGTTTCTGAGGACGCTTTTCAGGCAGTTTAAGGGTACTACTTGTTTGGCAGAGGTAAGCAGGTTGTATTCGTTTCTTCCTAGGGGGCTGAATATTTTCTTTCATATCTTGTCATATAAAAAGGTGGTTTCAAAACCATTTTCATTTTATTGTTTTGTTCAGAAAGACCGCAATCAGTGCATTTTTACTATGTTTACCTCTCAAATGTCTTCTTTTGATATGATTCATATAATTAATTTTAAACCTTTCTATAACAATATTTTAATTTCCTGCATAGAAAGAAATGATAAATTCACTTTTCTTTTAGACTCTAAAATTTCTGCATTAAACACAGATTTCCATTATTACTGATCTAATAAGTCCTATTCTCATCTGGGCTATCAGCAACTCAATAAGTAATTACCATTCACCTTAGGCTGTTCCAGTCCATTAGACCAATACTGATGACTCAGGGGAGGCAATAAACGAAGAGCACAAAGCTGATGAAAGAACAGAAAGTGATGTGAGAAAATGCTGCAGCTGTAACTCATGCTCCATTGCTATGTTTACTGAGAAATGTTCAAATAATATAAAATTGATACGATCAAATGTAGAATAAGTTTGTGAGTTCAATGGTTTATTTCCTTGCACAGCTAAATATAAAAGCTCTGATGTTAGAGGGGAACACAAGACCTGAATTTATTACTAACCTAGGCATAACAGAGACTACTGGAAGCAAACGGCACAGTTTCATCTGTACAAGTCGCAGGCTCTGCTCTGCCTCCGAAGACTAAGAGTTACTCCAGGGAGTCAAACACGCGTAGCTTTGTAAGTTAAATTGACCCCGATTCTTCCTTCAGAGTTATGCTGCTGGAGGAGCCGGTCAGAACAACACCCAGTGACTCTCAGCTGCTTATGAAGGAAGAGCGAGAGACACATCTTAGTGTACCTTTGCACAGGTTGTAGCCAGTGTCTTCCCAACGTACTGCCCTCTTCAGAAAAGAGCAGAAAAGGTGCCTGAGCAACTCAAGTTGTTTGTTGAGCTGCGCGTCAGGAGGAACAACGGTCACAAACTGAGAGAGGAGGGGTTCCACCTGGATGTAAAGAGGACTCTGGGGATAATAAAGCACTGGAACGGTTTGCATAGAGGGGTTGTGAAATGTCTGACTTGGAGGTTTTCAAGCCACAACTGGACAAAGCCGCAAGCAATCTGGCTGAATTCATGCTGACGCTGCTCTGAGCAGGAGGTGTGACTTGAGACCTCCTGAGGCCCAGCCCGAGTAAGCCCGTGTTGCTAACACATGATTGGTCTTTACGAAAAGTGAAAGCTTAGCAGATGATTGAGGTGCCGTCTCTGTCAGTAGGCAATACAAATAAATGTAGAGGCAACATCAAGTGTCAAAATAAAATAACTTGGCAATGAACTCCACGCAGAGTTTTCAATCCCAACTCTTAGATTAAAGATTGCACGTCACAGCATGTCCAGGGCTTGTGATTCACTGATTTGTTCTCTTACTGATGTTTATATAAATGAATTAAAATTACATAACCGTCAACAAAACATTTACAAAGGATTTAGATGGTTTTGCTGACGAGGGTAACAGCATAATAAATACTTCTAGAGAAGTGCCCACAACTAAATGGACAACCAAATACTGAAAGAGATGCCTAGATCCCAAATGTAGACTTTTGTTTGACAAAATATGGCCCCGTTTGTGTGAAGGCTGTCTTTCATCACAATGATAATTTTATGTTTGATTTTTCTATTCAAGCTGGTTTGTTAGTTTAAGTAAAAATAATATTTAACCGTCACTTTATCAAACTCTGTCTCTTCAAATCAAAATAAAAGTTATACCAATAATGCTTTCCCTATAATTATATTTTTCTGGAACAACCTAAATCAATCGCAAGTTCACAATAGTGATTAAAGAGGGGGTGTTTCTAATATCAATACTTATCATGAATATAAATATTTTCTTATAGATTCCTTTCATTAAAAAAAAAAATCTTTTGACAATTTGGCCACCTCAACTAGCAAAATCTTCCAAAAATTTCTACAAACACTTCTGTCAAAGAATCTCAAGATTCTATATAAAGTTGTTTACATTTTCTAAAAGTAACTCTCTTCAAAGTAACACACTTTGAATTCTTTTTTTGTGATTATTATTTAAAATAATTTCACTTTTTTCCATTCTATAGGTAATTCAGAAATGCACTTCAATTGCAGCCAAACTCACAGATCGTTTAGAAATCACATGCTTAGACTAATCTCTCTCTTACGTTGGGAATGAGAATGATCACAACTACCTGCTAGTGTTTCTGAGCCATGGCTGACTTAGTCTTTAAGCAGCTCAATATCACTTAACTAATAGAGAAGAACTAACTTTGGAATACAAGTTTTTTACACAGTACAATTATGTCTACTGAGATTCATAAAAGTTCGGAGTCACAGCCGTTGTCATCCCGTCTTGGCCTTTAAACCTCTGCAAGCAACAAGTGCAGCTTCCCAAAACCACTGAACTTACCTAAACACCTTCGCTGCTGCACATATTCCTGTTTCATAAGCAAACATTATATCCCTGTTTTACAGCCAAAAATCCATGAAAGTTTGCAGGATCAGTCAAAACTACTTTACAGCCTCACTGGTGACATGCATTAGAAAATTTTTAATGAGCTGATCTGTAAGGAAAAATGTCTTCATTAAGATGTGTTGTTCCTCTCTCAGTGGCTAAATGATTGTTTCCAGAAGCAATAATCAGCTCCTGATATGAAAGCACCCAGTTAATTAGCTAAGGGTTGTACTATTCGAAGAAGCTACATTACTCAGTCAACCATGGGAAATAGTTTTATTTTACAATATTATTAAATGCAGCTTTTGAAATTGTTTAGCCAGCAGTGCGATTCTTGAAAAACGTCTTTGACTAGAAAAATATCTTTGTTGGTTAGTAACTGCAAAAGAAAACATGCAAAATCTAGCGGCTACGTTGTGGTGCAACAAGATTGCTTCTTTTTATTGCTTTTCAACTTCTAATTATTGTAGTAGAGACTACAATAATCTCTAATAAACAATTATATAAAATTATTGGACAGTGAACTGAAAGTCAAAATACAATTAAAGTCTTTTCCTGGTTATATTTCATGCAGAAAGTGGTGTACAAAGTGTTTTTTAATATACAGCCTTTGGAAACTGAAGTGAATTGCCAAAATGTGTCAAAGATCAGTAGTAAAACTTTTAATTACACATAGAGAAAGTTCACACCTGCTAAGAAATCAGTGTCATAAGCACAGGGGACTATTCTGTTTGTTTACTCAAAAAAAAAAATCTAGATCAACTGATTGTATAGCAGGAAAACAAGACCTGTAAATTCTAACTGTGAGATTTATCTAATCTACTTATCTAAAACCTCTCTAATGAACACGTAAAGCTCTTTCTGTGGGCCATGGAGAGAAAGTGGCAAGCGAACAGACAAATTCCCCTTCTCTACTTGAAACCGTTTAATGATGGAACCTAGAAATGTCTTTTGGCAGCCAACTGCATTGATCTTAGAACCGGCCTGGACCGTAAGTTTAGCTTAGACACCTTGTATCCTAAAGCGAGGGTGGAACATCAGACTGGAAATTTGTTTGTATAGCCTTTATTTAAAAAGTAAAGATGGATCTAGACCACTGTGACACGTACGTTTGGAAGTGAAAACAATCTTGTCATCTGTAGTTTAAAACACCGGCAGAAGACCCAGTATAAGGCTGAAACGCTGAAAGTTGTTCTGATGTGGGTTTTTGCAAAACTGTAAATATCAAGTAACATGGAGCAATACTTAAGCCTACACAAAAATCTCTAAGGATTTCAAGTTTCATTTTGCTTTATACAAACACATACATATATATATAAGATGATATGTCTGTATATATCTACACACCTGTCTATCCATATTTTATCTATATATAAAAATGTATGCATATGAGATGTGGACCCAGAGTGTTGTCTAGTTCAGCCACTGGATAAATAGGCTTCGTAGCCAGCGGGACTATAAGAGTGAGAGAGTGAGGAATTATTTCTATAACTTTCTCTTCTTTTTTTTTCCCTGAGAAAGCAGAAAAAATTAATTCCTGCTCTTTGCCTCAGTTTGCTGCTTCAAACTTTTCTTCCTCAAAGCTGCAAGCACAGGTCAGCTGGAAATCAACAAGTGAAAAACAAAATCACAGGAATAGTTGAGACCTTTGGCCAAAGGTCCTTTCTAAATGACACTCCCACGGCAGAGAGATCCTGCAAACAAACCTCTCAAAAACTGCCCTCCACGAACGGCAACTCCTGAGAAATCAACAGGGAACTGCTGAAAAGGACAAAGGTCCTGTTCCAACAAATCTGGAAAAAAAAGAATTTGCATAACAATTCATGCCCAGGT
Source organism: Phalacrocorax carbo (assembly GCF_963921805.1). Taxonomy (NCBI): domain Eukaryota; kingdom Metazoa; phylum Chordata; class Aves; order Suliformes; family Phalacrocoracidae; genus Phalacrocorax; species Phalacrocorax carbo. Next base: position 126,760,554 of record NC_087515.1, read on the forward strand.
TGGAGAAAATTATCAGAAGCAAAAAAAGAAAGACAAAGTGTGAAAAGGCAAGTTTGGCTCTTTGATCAGCAGAGCAGCAGTAGATGATTTTGCGTTTAACTTCACTTAGGCCAGGACCGTTTAGACTAGGTGTCCTGTCATTCAGCACAACAGAAGTCTCATTTCTTGTGGAGCTATTTGGAAATTGCCTAAGGAAAAATTAAGAATAATGGAAGTTTCTGGACTGGAGCTCACCAGGGGAATGCCTAACGTAGTAAGCAAACTCTGTAAGGGGAGATCCGAAGGTACAAAGGTAAGTCACCGATAACAAAACTAGATAATTTCTTTCACCACCGCAGTGGCATGACAGCAAAGAGAAAAGGGAGCAAAAAAAAGACAGAAGTGAAAAGTTATCATAATCTCGTATCACACGCTAAAAAAGAAAGGGGGGCTGGCAGCTTGACTGACAGCTTCTGAGATGTCACAGTTCAACAACAAGTTCCTGGGGAATAAAAAAAGGAACAAAAAATAAGGAAGATGAGCGTGAAGAGAGGTTACGTGAGTCCTGTCTCTTCCCTCCTCCCTCTTCATCCAGACCAGACATTTTATACGGATTTCACTAAAAGTAATACATGAAAAGGTAAGGGAAATGTAAGAAAGGATACTTATGGAGAAGTGAGGACGAGGAAACTTTTGTATACGGACTGTAAATTTTGACCAAAAAAGCAGCAATTTCAAACACAGCGCTTTCAGATGCTCATACGAAAGAATCAATAATGGCAAAATGACATTTTGATTACAGTCAACTGAGAGGAAAAAAGATCTTGACACAGTTCATGGTAGCAGGAAAAAGTAGGTGCTGGCAAAATGCCAAGCCGTTTAATTTAGAGCTAGACTATGCCACCTTCCTCTTCCGCTATTCCACAACCAGTAGAGCTCAGATAAGGGGCAAAGTACTACTTAAACTGGGGAGGGGGCTTGATTTATTTTACAGTTCTGGGAGGTTTCCAAATCTGAAATAGGCTGTCAGCTTGTTGATAAATCATGGAATGCGACAGGCAATATTTGATTTGGGAACTGTTCTCAAAAATACCTCCTCCTTCAATCTTTATCCCCTCATTTCAGTAATCCTGCATCACTATTACCACAGGCATATAAAGGTAGTAAGAAGCTTTCTTTAGGGCTATCACTGTAGCTATCAGCTGAGAGAGTATCTCAAAAGCTGGGAAGTGCCCGGCGGAGAAGTCCCTGGGGGTGCTGGCTGACAGCCATGACAGGCATGAGCCAGCAGTGCCCGGGTGGCCAAGGAGGCCACCAGCCCCCGGGCTTGTGTCAGCACTGGTGTGGCCAGCAGGGGCCGGGCAGGGATGAGGCCCCTGTGCTCGGCCCTGGGGAGGCCCCACCTCGAGTGCTGGGCTCAGGTTTGGGCCCCTCGGGACAAGAAGGGCCTGGAGGGGCTGGAGCGTGTCCAGAGAAGGGCAGCGGGGCTGGGGCAGGGTCTGGAGCACAAGTGTGCTGGGGGGCGGCTGAGGGGGCTGGGGGGGTTTAGCCTGGAGAAGAGGGGGCTGAGGGGAGCCCTTCTCGCTCTCTGCAGCTGCCTGAGAGGGGCTGGAGTGAGGGGGGGGCTGGTCTCTGCTCCCAAGTCACCAGGGACAGGACGAGAGGAACTGGCCCCAGGCTGCGTCAGGGGAGGGTTAGGTTGGGTGTGAGGGAAAATGCCTTCCCTGCCAGAGGGGTCAGGCCCTGGCACAGGCTGCCCAGAGAGGTGGGGGAGTCACCGTCCCTGGGGGGGTTCAAACACCGTGCAGCCGTGGCACCTGGGGCCATGGTTTAAGAGGCCTGGGGGTGTTGGGTTGGTGGTTGGACTTGATGATCCTACAGGTCTTTTCCAACCTTAATGATTCTACAATCCTATGATCAGCCACCACTGGGGTAGATGTTGCAGACCCCCCCAAACAGAGCTGCAGCCTTTGCTCTCAGACGGCTGTCCACCATTCTGCCTTGAGGGTCAGGCAGAATGAGTGCCCTTGACCTGTGCAGATGGTCACAGAACAGCGCCTGACTGCTGGGTTACGTTATGCCTCATGCTATTGGTACCTATATTTATAATGTATCTTTAATATAGTAAAACAAACAAAAAAATGTAAGAAAGTCACCGTACTCCTGTGGCACATGTGGAAATATTCAAGTATTTAAATATAGCTAATGCTATTTTAGATGCATAAGGTATCTGAGACATCCTGCACTAAGTGGTACAAGAAGACTAACATCTTTATAGTGATGTCATGGTTATTACGGTTCACTGTACGCGTACGAATTTTATATTCCCAGTACTGAAAAGCCACTAGAAAGAGGCCAGGCTTACTGAAGAAAAGTTGAGTAGAGAGATGCTATTAAAAGCACCAATTTAATAATATTCAAGCTCAAGAAGAAAGACCATGAATGAAAGAAGCCCTGTTTAGAAAGAAAAGATTCATAAATGTGAAACCATAAGGTCACCTAGGCTGATTAATTAGCAGACCATTACATTATATTCATTTATTCACGCAGTCTTCCTTCTATTACACGCAGCAGCATAATTTTTACTGCCATCAATATGGTATCCGTCCACCTTCCCAAAGAGAAGTTCACAGGTAGAGTTAGGGCTGATGAATGAGGAGGGAAAAGTGTGGACAGATTGTGAAGTAAACGAGTGCACCGAGAATGGAGAGAGCTCACATCATCATAAATAAATCAAATTACCAACAGCAAGGAATGACTTTGGGGAACAAAAGGAGGAAGGTTAAAAAAAATCCCTCCAACCTTTCCCCACGCTTACCAGCAAAACTGCTGTACCAGAAATAGATTGTGCCCTGAGAACTTGTGGGCCATAACAGAGCCGCAGCACTCACAACCTAGGTCATAGGAAAAGCTACAAAATGGAGCCATTAATATTTGTGCTTGATTAGTGGTTTTGATGTTCAAATCAGTATTAAATGTTAATGACTTAATCAGCAACGGAAAGAGATATAATTTGAATTAGTGCTAGTTCTTGACAAGGAAAAAAAAATTAATACAGGAAAATTAAGTGACTTAAGTAAAGAAGTCACAGGAGTTACAATCATGGATCCAAACTGTGTGAACTCTATATATGCTAAAGTCAGATTCGTAAGATTTGAATTCAGCCCTTAAATATGTCACATGCTTCCTGAACTGGGAAAGGAAATTATACCCGGTTTAACACTTTAAATTGGGGATAATATTTCAGAGGTGTGTGAGACAAAAGCCTTGAAAAGCAGAGGGCAAGACTTCCGAGACACGTGTGACTCAAATGGAACTCAGTACGCTGCGTACCCCAGGCTTGTACATGTGAACTGAACCAAACCATTTCTCCGGTCTAACTGAACTTCGGTACAGAGCACATATACTTGATGTATAAAACAGACTCCAGCCAAACTCATTTATATCATTATAAATCTCAAGATGGTAATTAGGGATGGAGAAATACAGTCACAATAGGTACTACTCCTGCATTATTTCATTATGTGTAACACGTTAATGCATAGGTTCTCAGCTGGGTGAAGGACACACAGGAACAGACAGGCTCATGGGGGTCAGAGTCACTCTCATTAGTATTGCTGTGTACGTGGGGATCCTGCATTAGACAGAGCAGATCTCAAAACATATTCCTGCAAAAAGCTAGGCTGAGATTTGGGAAAGATGAAAACCTAGGAACCTGCTACATTTATGATTAAGCAGCACTTACTCTGCAGAAACGCACTCATGACCTGAGATTGCACACTGCTGCAAATTAATCACACAACAAGATCTTACTCAATGTATAATCTACCAGGAAAAGGTGCGCTACATGAGTAATATTTTGCAAAATTAAGATCTGTATTTGCTGACCAAACTTCACACTAGGATCAAGTAGCAAAATATTAGAAATCACTCTGAGAAATCAGAATCATTCATTATGAGGAAAATATGAAAACAATGACCATGATTTTTTCAATTAGAAACTCAGCATGTTAGCTGCAGTGTTCATACACTTATAATTAAGCCTGCCCATTGCTCACAGTAGATTGGTTTCGCATTGCCTATAACACTGCCAGACTTCCATTGCTAGAAGAAAATTTTCCCATACCAATGTCTATATCTATTCAATTTTTATAAATTCCAGATAACTTTAATTCAGCCACTTGCCAAAACAATTTTAAGAAAATAAAGGAATGTTTTATCCATGCTTAAAATAAAAATCTTTGCAATCATTTAATTTAAAAAGTTCCAGTTGCCTCCCTGTTTTGAAATAGGGATTTGAATGTAGATCTTGGCTTGCTCAGCGTAACAGCTCTTCTTTTGGGCTTCTCAATCTGGATTTCAAAGCAGAAGCCTCAAAGCTCATTGATTTTCTCAGTCAAACAAAAACTGTGAAAATCCACTACCAGCCTGTTCTATCTCAATGAAGTGGTGGATGCTTATAGTTCACAATGATCTAATACCTCTACCAATTATTTTATTTGGCTTTCTTAAGCACAAGTAGCTTTCCCTGAACCTGCACTCCTTCTACATCACTTCTATAGAATCATAGAACCATAGAATCATTCAGGTTGGAAAAGACCTCTAGGATCACCAAGCCCAACCCCCAACCCAACACCCCCAGGCCTCTTAAACCATGGCCCCAAGTGCCACGGCTGCACGGTGTTTGAACCCCCCCAGGGACGGTGACTCCCCCACCTCTCTGGGCAGCCTGTGCCAGGGCCTGACCCCTCTGGCAGGGAAGGCATTTTCCCTCACACCCAACCTAACCCTCCCCTGACGCAGCCTGGGGCCGGTTCCTCTCGTCCTGTCACTGGTGACTTGGGAGCAGAGACCAGCCCCCCCCTCACTCCAGCCCCTCTCAGGCAGCTGCAGAGAGCGAGAAGGGCTCCCCTCAGCCCCCTCTTCTCCAGGCTAAACCCCCCCAGCTCCCTCAACCTCTCCTAATTCCATCAACATAAGGTGTGTTTTTTAGGTGTTGTCTGCGCTTGACTTTAAAACACAATATTATCACAAGTTAGACAGCAAAAGTTTGCCAAGACATTTTCAAATCCATATATATCTGTCTGTATGTGTACATGCAATACACATTGTCTTAATCTATGCAATAAACTGGTCGGCGACCAGCTGATATGAAATGGTGGGGGACAGCTAGGCTAGAGCTTGGCAAATTCACCTCACAGCTGAAGTGGTGGACTTTATCACCGATCACTGGCACACATAATTCGCACTTACTCACATAGCATCTTATCTTAAATCCCAGAAACATCGACCTCAACAACCTAACTTGGAAGATTTTAAACAAATAAAATTCCCTCCAGAAGGAAGATAAACAAGTTTCAGGTTTAAGCAGATGAAAATTCTTGCCTTACTAAGGACTATAATTGAGTACAAACAAATAGTTTTAGAATTAATTCTACGATAACTGTTTGCTATGACACCTTTGCAGTTTGTCTATGTTATTTTTCAGAAGGAAAAGAACAAATGATAGCACTTCCCAGAGCTTCAGTGAAGGTTGTTCTGTTATGGTTTGTTTCATTTTGGTTTTAATTTGTAAAAAGGTTCAATTCTTTGTACACTGTAAATCAAATTAAGGCCTGCCTAGGGACTCATCATCTGAAGCATCTAATGAAGAAAATACATCAGGGCTGATGCAAATTTATTGGATGATTTTTGCACAAAGGAAACAACAAAATAGCCAAGAAGAACCACATATTAACGAGGAAACAGATGATATTTAATTAAATAAATATTCTTGGCAGTACTCCAAGGAATGATATTGTATGGGTGTTGGACAGCCACATTTTGAAGCAGGTTACTAAGGTTTAAACTACATTGTTCATTGTTTTTCTTTCTACTTATAGAGCGAAAGTACCTAAGAGACAACCAGACAGTTCTTAGAAATCAAGCATCTAAAAGCACAGTAATATCACACATTCTCTACTGATGGTTAATTAAGGGTTTCCTTCGGAAAAAAAAAAATCTATTTTTGTTAACTCTGTATTTATGCTTATTATAAGTATTTTCATTCCTTCCATAAAAATAATTAATCCATTTAATTATTTAAGATCATTAATGCAATCTTAAATACTACACGTAAAAGAGTTTAGAGAATTTTGAGAATTGCTTATCTGGAAGACAAATTATGGGGGGCTTTGATTAATAGGAGTCCTTTTTCAGGACTGTTTTAGGCATAGTACAGCAATGACACCCTGACAAAGAACCTGGGTTGTGATGTAGACAAGACAGATGACTAAACTTCTAATTCATTTGACTATGGCTGAATCTTGTGACTGACAGGTTACAGTTAAAGACCCATGCAAAGGTTCACTGAAGTGAACCTGCACAACCGAAATTGAAATTCTGTTGGTCCCCCTGCGTACCTGTTTTGGCCTTGGGTCCTTGACAGGAAAAGGCTGTAATACAATCTGTAATCAAGGTGTCCATGATAAACAAAATCATTTAGTATTACTATTACATATGGAGCTCATTATTGTTTCCTGGGGTTTTTTGTTGTTGTTGTATTTTAATTAGCAAGATGGAGGGAAAAAGAACTTTAGTCAATGACTGAAATAGCTGTCCTCATTGAGGAGAGTGGGTTTTAAGACATGGACTTCAATTTAATCCTACCTTATTCTAAAGGTAAAAGCAACAGAAGCATGACACTGTTTCTACTGACTTTTGACCATATGCCTATACCATTTGGTTTCTCAAATCCCTCCCAAATTTTTAATAGCATTAACCACCAGTAAACGGCTGAACAGCTCTAGAGTCAGCCATGTGCCTTTTGGCAGCCAATCACATAAGTAATCTGATGTCTTCAGTGCAATTAATATTTAAAAAATTCTCTAAAATGCATATATGCTAGTTCTACTCACACTTGCTAATACATGCCTTGTACAGAAATCAGTAATGTCTCCCATTTTCTTTTAACTGAGTTTGTAGTTGGAATCAAAATGAACTCCAGTCACCCGAGATCATTATTTAACATTTTCAAATACATGCTCCCAGTCAACAGCACTCACATAGTTCATAGATACTATTAGTAAACCTTGCAAGTGCCAGGTCCTGCCCCTGGGGAGGAAGAGCCCCCCGCACCAGCACAGGCTGGGGGGGACCTGCTGGAGAGCGGCTCTGCTGAGAGGCCCTGGGGGTGCTGGGGGGCAGCGAGGTGACCCTGAGCCAGCACTGGGCCCTTGGGGCCAAGGGGGCCAGCGGTGTCCTGGGGGGCAGGAAAAGGCGTGTGGGCAGCAGGGCGAGGGAGGTTCTCCTCCCCCTCTGCTCTGCCCCAGTGAGGCCACATCTGGGGGGCTGCGGCCAGTTCTGGGCCCCCCAGTGCAAGAAGGGCAGGGAACTGCTGGAGCAAGGCCAGGGCAGAGCTGCCAAGGGGATCAGGGGCTGGAGCATCTCCCTCGTGAGGAAAGGCTGGGAGACCTGGGTCTGTTCAGCCTGGAGAAGAGAAGGCTGAGGGGGGATCTCATCAGTGCCTATAAATATCTGAAGGGTGGGTGTCAGGGGGATGGGGCCGGGCTCTTTTCAGCGGTGCCCAACGCCAGGCCAAGGGGCCACGGGCACAAGCTGGAACACGGGAAGTTCCCCCTGAACATGAGGACAAACCCCTTCCCTGTGCGGGTGCCAGAGCAGGGGCACAGGCTGCCCAGAGAGGCTGTGGGGTCCCTTCCCTGGAGACATTCACCCCCCGCCTGGACACGGTCCTGTGCCCCCTTGTCCTGGTTTCAGCTGGGATAGAGTTCAATTGCCTTGTAGTAGCTCGTACGGGGCTGTGTTCTGGATTTGTGCCGGAAACAGCGGTGATAGTGTGTAGATGTTTTAGTCGTTGCTCAGTAGCGCTTACACTGGCCAAGGCCTTTTTCAGCTCCCCGTGCTCTGCCAGGGGCACAAGGAGCTGGGAGGGGGCACAGCCGGGACAGCTGACCCCAACTGACCCAAGGGATGTTCCATACCATGTGACGTCATGCTCAGCACATAGAGCTGGGGGAAGAAGAAGGAAGGGGGGGACGCTGGGAGTGATGGTGTTTCCCTTCCCAAGTCACCGTTACGCGTGATGGAGCCCTGCTGTCCTGGGGATGGCTGAGCCCCCGCCTGCCCACGGGAAGGGGTGAATGAATTCCTTGTTTTACTTTGCTTCCGCGCGCAGCTTTTGCTTTACCTGTTAAACTGTCTTTATCTCAACCCATGAGTTGCCTCACTTTTACTCTTCCGATTCTCTCCCCCATCCCACTGGAGGGGAGTGAGCGAGCGGCTGCGTGGGGCTGAGTTGCTGGCTGGGGCTAAACCATGACACCCCTGCTCTGGGTGTGCCTGCTCAAGCAGGCGTGGGACGGGATGATCTCCAGAGGGCCCTTCCAACCCCCAAAATTCTGGGATTCTGGGATTCTGTATCTCCCAGAACTTCTGTCTTTATGTGAAAACTGTGTCCACAAGGAACAACGGCCGCAGAGACAGAATTTTATTTTTGTACATTCCTAAGCCTAGTGGTTATGTTTAGAAAAGCAAGTAATTCAGTTGCACAAAAATAAATCTGTAAAAAAGCAGTTGTTGGTAAAGTCCCTATCTGTATATTACATGCTATTTGGACTAGACTTACTCTGACCATCAATCGCGTGGCTGTGTGCAGCTGCCTGAAGGTCAGTCACTAGTTCAAATTTTATTTTCCAAGACAATAAGTTGGTTTAGTCTCCTCCAAAAGGAGTCTTAGTGTATACACCAAACTGAACAGATACTCAGAAAGGCAGGATAACTGGAGGATTCAGTTTAAAATTACGCTAATGCTGCAACCAAATTTTAGCCATTCTTTTCTCTCCCTTGCATCTGATACCCATATAGCAAAATTAGAAAATCCACTTTTTATGCAGATGAGCAAACTTTTGTTATTAATTTCATCCCAAATTGCTTACATGTTCATTAGCAAATACACAGAAAAAAACATTAACAATTTGATAGTCTGCAAATAGTCTGTAGTTCAATTCCATAAGGTAGTTCATTACCCTATACAAATGGGAGCTGTGAAGTCTTAGCAGAAAGCAGAAAAATCTTATAAAACTAATATTTGCAGGCAAACGCTGTAAGAATGTTTCTATCACTTCTATTAACTCATGTAATGGCCTATTCTTCACCATCACTCCACCCACATTTCTTTTCCTTGGGACTGTTATTGAGCTTTAAAGATACATATGACAGGTTTGTCAGCAAATCAGCAATATTTTGAATCTTCCCAAAATCACAGTAATAACCCTGACCGCACTTTGCACTAAAATATCACATTATTCCTCTTTTCTCAAGATTCATGTTTATTAGTCCCCTCAGCTAAAAGAGAGGGAACCGCAGTCCACCGTGGCTCTTGAAAATTTTTCAGAATGACATCTCACTGAAGAAACAGACTCTGTGTATGCATGGTAGATAAAAGGAATATTCATCTTGGAAAAGTTATCAATAAACTATCTAAGAAAATGCAAATTCTCGTTTTCATTATTACTACTCATTGATATTGGGCATGCTCTTGCTGGGAGCCGAGCAATCTGGCTCTAAGCCAGTAAAGCACTTAAGCATTTTCTTATCTTTATGCATTGAAGTCAATATTACTATTCACATGCTTAAAGTTAAGCATGTGTAAAAGTTCAGTCTCGCTCCAGACTGAACCCACCAGAAAAGCACATTTAATGGAATATGGAAATATATTTAAAAAAAAAATCCTAGGCCAGAATGTTCTACAGATTGAAATAATGTTCATTTTTAAATAGTTCTGTTCCTCCAAGATTTGCTCCATTTCATTGGGTTGACAGTATGACAGCGCGTGTGTGTCCAACAGAGGAGAAAGATTTGAGGATTACAATTCAAATATTATCTTATAATAGTTATCCCTATATCTTACAAAACTATTAAATGCTAGGGACTCAGTTCATGCCTGATGTAACTCTGGCTGAAATCAAAGAGTTGCCACAAAGAAGAAATTGGCCTTATGTGTGTACGAGTGCTTTTTCCGTAGATGTTGCTAGACTTCAGGATGTTAAGCTTTTGTAAACCTCCATTAAAGAGCTTTTATCAACTCCTGTTGCAGTTTCCATAGAAACAGCATATCATAATTTCTGTGAGAATATAAAACCTTTTTCAACACATTTGATGGTAATTTTCTCAAAATGACCTCCACATAATTAATGTGATATCTGACCCCTGCTTTAACGTTATTTTCTAAGAAACAAGCTGTATTGCTCCTTCAAAAATCTGAATGCATTGTTCGTCCCAAGCAAAAAAGACCTTGAAAGTTTGGGATCTACTCAAGCGGGTATTGTATATGTGGCCAGTTCATGTTTCTCCTTCTTTTAACACATTTCTCTGACTTTGTGGGAGATTATCTAGACGTGTACGACCTCGGTGCTTTTGCAAATATAGCAGTCAGAAACCTGCAACGTGAAACCAAATAAAACCTGAGCCGTCCACCTGTCCGAATCCCACTAAGAATCCCAGTTCTCAAAAGTTAAGAGTTTATTGCATGATTTCCACGCAACATGAAACGCTCGCGATGAAATTTTACTGATCACGTTCTCTCTCAGAGCAACGTCACCTTTCTGGAAATGCTGACCACAATGCCAAGAGAACAGACCTTTCAGAATTTTACATCATTTTCACAAGATGAAAAGAAAATGCAGTCAAACAAGATTTTACCTTAAGCCCACATACTTAACTGAGATGACTAATTTCTATTTACTTCAAGAATTGATTAGAATTTGATTCTGATGGGGGTAATAGACATTCAAAAGTTTGGGAAAATGCTATCAAACTTTGGAAATTAACTTTAGAAATCTATTGCTGAAAACCTTCTCTGCTTATATTTATCCTAAATCTTTGTTTACCCCAATCTACTTTCTCTAATTACAGGAGAGCATCCTTTTTCTTTCTTTCTCTCTTTTATTGTTTTCAATATGGCAGTTTTGTTGTCCTTTCCCAGCTGAATTCTTTTCTCCTGGCGATACTCTCTCTGTTTGCTTACAGTTTGGCATTTCTGGGTTTTTTAATGTTTTCATTTCCATGAAAAGGTCATGGACCTCATGGATCATCTCTCGGTTTTCAGAGATTCATTTCCTAGTTATGCACTTCCATTATTTTTTTAATCATTTCACACAGAATGGCACCTTTGTTCAAAAATGAGTAAACACTAAAAAATTAAATGAAAGGATGCTGCTTTCTATAGCAAAAATTTTGAAGTCTCCTCCAAAAGGGATTATTTGCATATACTCACTGATATATGAAAACTACCAGCTGATTAAAAGTTTCATGGAAAATATATCAATCAGAGTGTCTCCTCGAACAATCTGGACTACTTCGTATATTTATTTAGGTATATATATTGACGTACAAAATAGACACCACTGTTTCTGAGAGCATTAGAATGTGCAAGCAGCAATCTGCCTCCTTCTGAGTCAGACCCTCAAATTGTTCAGTTCACATGAAAGCTTTCTTTTTTCGTTGGGTTGTGTTACTATTGGAAACGCTCCTGTTCTCATGGACAGCATTTTGAAATATATGTATACCTATTTGCCATGGATCTCAGACACTTTCTATCTAGTAGAGAAGAAATTCTCTTTATATGCTTAATAGAAATAGAAACTATTGGACTGCTACGGACTGCTGGCTGCTTGCTGCAAGAGATGCTTATTTCTTGCATAAACTCTCTTGACCACCTCTTTCCGTAAGCTGTCTTTATCGAGAAGACTTTCTTTTATATACAACTGTATTTATAGGGAATAAAACGACATTTGCATACAAAAGCTACTTCTGTTCACTCTTGGGGGGAGAAAGGAAAGAACATTTCTCTTTCACAAATATTCCAGTGTTCTCAAGACTTGACCAAAGTGTTCAGGTATTCTAATAGGTTCCTCAGCCTCCGGGGTGTAAACCAAAGGTATTATCTGAAAGTGGCAGCATGACCCTAGGGTGATGCTCAGAGGAAACCACTAGAAACATAAGCGAACAACTCCAGCCTTGCCTCTCTCACACAGAAGAGTTGAGAGTTGCATTTCCGCAGAGAAGAAAATAAAAACCCTGCCTTTTCTTCCTGTATTCTGCATGACCTTGTAAATATGCATTTAACCTCGTCACTCAGCTGGAAGGACTAACATAATTTCAGTTCTTCAAAGAGGCCCTTACCACTGTCTTCAATCTCTTTTTATGTCATCTAATCATCCACCGGTTTAATTACTTCTTTTTACCCAGTGACTATTTTTCAAAAAATGTTATGTTTCCTGGAACTTTACATCCTAGAAAAACCATAACCTCAAGTTTGAAACTCCAGTATTTATTGCTAAAAAATAATGAATTCGTGCGCTGGCTGTCAAAAGCTGCTGTTATCCTCTCCTATGTGTAAATGCTACTGCTCAAGGGTTGTCCTCTTTCCCTGGGAGAACTGCAATGGGTGCAGAAGGCCTGTAGCATGATCCCGGAATCACAGAATCCCAGAATTGGGAGTTGGAAGGGCCCCCTGGAGCTCACCCCGTCCCACCCCCTTCTTGAGCAGGCACCCCCAGAGCAGGGGCACAGGGCCGCGTCCAGGCGGGGGGTGAATGTCTCCAGGGAAGGGACCCCACAGCCTCTCTGGGCAGCCTGTGCCCCTGCTCTGGCACCCGCACAGGGAAGGGGTTTGTCCTCATGTTCAGGGGGAACTTCCCGTGTTCCAGCTTGTGCCCGTGGCCCCTTGGCCTGGCGTTGGGCACCACTGAAAGAGCCCGGCCCCATCCCCCTGACACCCACCCTTCAGATATTTATAAGCACTGATGAGATCCCCCCTCAGCCTTGTCTTCTCCAGGCTGAACAGACCCAGCTCTCCCAGCCTTTCCTCACAAGGGAGATGCTCCAGCCCCTGATCCCCTTGGCAGCTCCCCCCTGGCCTTGCTCCAGCAGCTCCCTGCCCTTCTTGCACTGGGGGGCCCAGAACTGGCCGCAGCCCCGCAGCTGTGGCCTCACTGGGGCAGAGCAGAGGGGGAGGAGAACCTCCCTCGCCCTGCTGGCCACGCTCCGTTTCATGGACCCCAGTGATCTAGCTACAAAATGTGTTCTAATTAAACTTTTTATTGTTAGTAAACTTTCTCTGTGAATATCTTCAAGCAAATTCAAGGAAATTATGCCTGACCCTCAGTTGCCTCATACCAACGTTAAAAAACGAGCACCTGAGCATAATCTGAAGAATCGTGCACAGAAGGGAGTTGTTCATTCATAGGATATTCAGCTGCTGGCCCTGATATCCCAGTAAGTGTGCTGGGTCTTCTCTTTAATCTTGCTTTGTTACCATAAGTTCTGTAAAGAGCTGAATTTTCTCATCGTGCTCGTCTTCAAAGTGCAAGAGGAAAACTGCATTTACCCTACATGTGCTTCATTAACAGCATTCGTTCCGTTCCTGGCAGCATGTTTCTGTCATGCCTTGCTCAGTCACGGGTTTGTGAGAACGAAACATTTAACTGACATGTAAGATTGAACTTCATCTCCCCGAGCACACCTTAACACTGTTCAGTGTTTAAGATTTCCAGGAGGGAATGGGCATTGCTATGTCTGCGGCTCTGTTATTAAGCGGAAAAGTTGGCTTCTTCGCTGATTGCAGTCCCTTGGTTTTTGCCATTATTTATTGAGGCAAAACATTCTGAATGCTACTGAAATCTCTTAATAAACTTTATTCTGCAAAATTCAATGTATCTGTTGATTACGTAGAGATTCAACCTAGTTGGTTTGTGCCGTTGTTAAAGGAATGTCTGTATTAGAACACAGTACTCCAACCAGGCAAGCAGGGCAGCAAAATGACCTCACTTTATGTGCTTGACATTTTTAATAGGATCATATTGCTTACTGTATGAAACCTCCCATCTCCTGTAACTGTATATTTCAAGCCCACAAAATAACAATATCATTTTGTAATAAAATTTCTAGTGCTTTATGTATTTTCTATACACCTCTCACAGTTTATGTGTACTTCAGCTGTCATTTTACCTCCCTATCTTTAGCATCTCAACCTTTTTTCCTGCTCGCTTTCAGGTTCCTGATGATTTACCAGCAAATTCTCACGAGTACCCTCACTGAAAAATGTATTGTAGATCATTTAGTGATAATCTCTTCCAGCATCAAACAGCAGTTGCAGTGGATTAAGAAAGAAGCCAAAGAAGCCACAGCTTAGACTGATTTTAGGACACTCAGAGGACTCCTTTGGAAGCAGGACACTTGGGTTTTCTTCCCCGCTACAGTGAGTGTTTATTTATTTATAAAATGGACAAAGGGTCAGAGGCATTACCTGAAGAAAAAAAAGTGTTTTCTTCACTGCTTGGCGATCGAGGGAATCTCTTAGAAAGCGGGGGAAGATCAGTTAAAATCCTGTTAGTCAAAGGAGGGAGCTGAAAGTTGGATTTCTCCCTAAACTCTCACATAAAGTTCAGCTTCTTCTTGCCTCATATCTTCCTAGAGGTGCCCCAAATGGAACCACTTGGTTTTGAACCAAAGGACTTGCTTCACCCAGTTTCCATTGTTTTCAACAGGAAAAGTCTAAATTATGTCATGAAAAACTTTTTGAAATCACATTTGTTAATGAGTCAGAAGAATTGATTAGTTGCACAGTTCTGCCCCCGCTTCTTCACCTACAACACGCCCAGCACAATGCAGGGAAAGTCGCGCATTTAAAGACATCTAAATTCAGGCGTATTAGCTCTGAACTGAATCCAGTCCCTACTGTACCTTCTTATCTCTCAGCTGCTCTTCAGATTTTTGGCAATTTTTCCCCCACCTATTCCCCATCTATTCCTGGATGGATCGAGTTGCTATTATGCTGTTACTACTCATTTTTCCACTAATCGCTTCAGAAAGAGATTTGTAAAGTGTCCAATTTCCATTTAATTTTGAGAGGTACATACTTAACTATCTTTTGTCTATTTAAAGACATTCACCATCTTTTACAGGTAAAATAAAAGGAATGCAACAATAGGGATACTGATACAAATTCTTATTATTATCCAAAAATTTTCCAAAGAGAGAATTATGATTTGTTAGCGCTCTCCTAATAATAATTCAGCACACAAATCTTACTTTACTCAGAGAAAAAATCCTACACGCAAACTTATTTATGCTGTTGTTGGCCATTTACAGCCTGCCACCTAATCCTCTCCAGCACTAATCTTTTGTGACACATTAAAATATTCAATATCATACCTTCTAAAAGGAGATGATAGGAACAACATTATTAAAAAGAGATAGACTTGGCAATATCACCCTGAGGCCACCCTAGAATTATCCTAATTATAGGTAAATTTATAGATACTTTTTTTATATATATACACACACATATGAAGAGATGAAGTCCACATCTGTAACATGAAAATATTGACTAATGGCAGACAATCACCATTGTTTCTTCATAGTATGTTTCAGAGATCATTGGATATGATCATGATGAACCTGATTACTTCACGGTTTTTACATTCCTGAATATGATGTAATGTATCAACACATTAATTGAAATTTTGGTCACAATTAGCATGTATTAAATTTCTGATTAGTTGTATGCATTTAAAGCACTTTAATTGGTTTGTTTCCATTGATATAATGTAATGTGTTTTAAACTATGTAATTTAGAGGTGTGTATTTAGTTATCATTGATTAGCTAATCAATAGTATTGTCACAAGCGTATGAATGCTGGGTTAATTATGTCTGAAACTCACATTTCTCAGGAAATAAGTGATATAACAATTTTCCCTCTGGCTATGTTAGCACATCATTTGCTTCTTTTATTAAGTCATGCAGATACTAACATGAGTTTGTGTTCTCTCGCTTGTTTTGTAAAGCACTTGAAATGTCTAACAGATCTATTCCTCTGATTAACTTCTTTTAAACTTGTAATTCCAGTGACTTACGAGAAGGACTCACGTGAAATATTTACAACACATTCACAGCAGCAAAATTAAAATTCAGACACCACAGACAGGAAAATTAGCACCCGCTCCATTTACAAATTTGGGGAGGGGGGTGGGTTTAGTATTAGTTTGTGAGATCTTTAGTCAAACTGAGCAACATTTGGTACGTACTGACATCAACAGCAATGCTGCCATCGGCTGCAGCGTGGCTGAAGCGGCGGCACTGCTGTTATTGAGGGGAACTGTAGTTTCACACAGCTCAGAAGAACTAGTTGTGAAAAACATGGTTCAGCAAGAAATATTGCTTAGCCCTTGAATAAATATTTTTGTATTTTTACAATTTGGTAATGCTATAGAGAATTTTTAAGATTCTTTATTCATTGGACTCAGATTCTCTCAATGACACTTGAGCATTTAAAATAATAAAATATTTTTAAGACCTACTACATATTTTTCTATTTCTTATCTGAGTTCAATTCACCATTTAAAATCCAAAATTGTTTTCCTCTGTGAATTTGTCCTTTTCCATTTAATAAACTTTCTTTTTCCTCTGATTTCAATGGAACTGAAATGTTGTTTAACAATAACTGCAACTGTCTGAGCTCTATGTCATTTCAAGACGTTCTTATAAAAGTATTTCAAAAGCGGCATTCACCTAACTGTGAGAGATGTATTTCCTAGTAAACTGATACAGCCACAATACAACGTGCTTTTTGAGGTTGTACCAAAATATCAGCAAGAATTCACTACAATGGATATAAAATGTGTAGGTCAGGACTACCAAGTTCACTTTGTAAGCCTCAGGCATAATGGAGAACCAAACCATGCTGAGTTATTTTCATTTTTCCCATGGCTCCTATGTCATGGCCAGTGCAGAAGCGGTTACCAAGCTTTGAGTTATAACCAAAGAACATATTAAATGTTCCTCAAAACCACCACAGTAAATTTTCAGGCATTGAGTTTAATGCTTTGTCCTCATAGTCATCTCATAGGCCAAGTCAGCTTAGAAATTGCAAAATAAATATTACCCAGTGCTGGTTATGTTTCCAGTGGGAGACCACAAGGTTGTAGCAATTCATCCAAGTACCAAGGCCATTTTCTGAGTCACATAGTGAGGCAAGGGCTGAAGTGGTTCTGGTTCGTTCCAGGTCATCAGAAGACTCACATTAAGGTTCACGTCTCCTTCCTTGGCCCAGGGTAGTGCAGCTGAGCCCCACGCTCAGTCTAGACTAAGACTTGGAAGGGAGTTAATTGGGTGATCATGGATGGAGTATCTCACCACTTTACTAGAAAGATGTAGTGATGAGTCTATGCTCACCAGGAGCACTGGGCACAAGTGGACATACCGGCTTTGACCTAGAAAGCCCTTTGGTTCCACACCACCTTACACTCCCTCTTTCTCCCTCTCTCTCCATTAGTCTCTGCACCTAGTACTGAAGCAACTGAAACCATTTGAAAATGGAAATCAGTAATATCTATTTTAGTAAGAGCTCTCTTTCAAAATTGTCTTTTCACCTCTATATGGAAACGTTCAGGAAATTCCAACCTACCGAAATAGTCCAAGACAAGCTTTAGAATTTAATACCAACCACCTGGAGTACACATAAAGACAAACCCTAGGTAAACACTAACTAAAAGGCAAGATGGTCAATATTGCATATAACCCTAAGAACATCCACACTGGATCTGACCAAAAGTACATCTGGGTCCCTTTCTTTGGCAGTGCTTTAGATGTTGCCCAGTATAACAGTGTAAGCACACCGTGGTATTTCCTCGTACATTCTCCCATTTCCAGTTACCTGCACTAAAGGCCACTAATAGAAGTGGTATTTCTTTTTTAACAGGTCTGCATGCATTTTTCTTCTCTGAAGTTCTCTAAACACTTTCTGAGCTCTTGTAAACTCCTGGCGTTCACAGTAGCCTTTGCCAACGAGCTCCACACAGGCCGCATGAGCCACTGAACCAAGAGACCCCCAACTTTCCAACTGAGTAAACCATGTTTTTGTTGAGTATGCAGAAGTCTGCAAAACCTTAGATCTCACAACTGACTTTTTAATGAATAAGCAAGGTATTTTGTTTCATTTTGGGGATATTTCAGATTGAATTAGTTGTAATTACCATGTCCCTCTGCGGCCAATGCAGTTATATTAATTTCAGTTATAATAAAGTGCTCAACATTTTAAATTAGAAAGATAAAATGTCTAACATTCCAATAAGAACCTTCTGCATAGTATGTGCCATCTATCAAATCCATGATGCTGTGGTATAAATCCTTTCTAAACGCTCGATTTGGATGTCTTGTGCATCTCACCCACTACTCTGCCACTCAGAACACGGCCAACTCAAGCTCATGCAAGTAGAATTTTTATGCATCATCATGCACGGCTCATGCTCTCTTCTTGCCGCCCTCAGTTGTCCCAGTAAACCCAAATGAGTCTTGACCCTTTCCAAACTCCAGGTCGATTGTTTCAAGAATCAGTCAAAACAATTTTTATTTATTTCCACCCCACCGAAACAGAGGTAGTTAAAAACAATGTATCTGTGACTAATAAAACTACCATCTTAGGAGCCACAGATACTAAAACATTTAAAGGTTAGGACACTCACAGAATACAAAATGAAAGATTTCCAAACTAAGCGAGCAATGTGTGCACATCATCAGAAATTGTAAACAACGAAAACACAACAAGGGCACTTGCCCTACACATTATCCGATAACAAGCATGCATCATCAGAGGATGCACGGTAGCCGAAACTGGCAATGTGCTATGAATTATGCAAACAACTAATAAAAAACTGGTATATTTTCAACTCTAAAATACAGAAGTACTGAGCGAAGTAGAAGCTGCATGAGGATGGATTAAATATACACCAATTTCCTTTCGAGACGCCTTTAATAAGTTCACAAAGAATGACATCTAACCTGAATGTTTTGTCAGTAATACGCCAGCTTTGCCTTGCTTCCCAACTAATAATACATTTCAGCAGAATATATTTATTTATTTCGATGTTTGTTTTTAACCACTGATAACTGAAAGGGGCTACAGAATGGTTGCACACAATTACATCATTCATTTCTTGTAGATGATATCCCTTCCCCCTCCTCTGTCACTTGATTCTTGACTGAGCTAAAGCACTGAAAAATTAGACTTCATTTCAGTATGCTAATAGCAATCTATCCAAAACAATGTAATCAAGGCCTCATGTGCTCCTATAATTTCATTCTTGACATAAGTCTGACAGCTATTTATTGTTGGAGGGAACTGTGGGGAGGGGAAGAGAAAAATTCCTGTAATTTCCCCTCCCCCAACAAACACAACAGCTTTGCAGTTTAAAGCAGTATCTTTGTGAAACGCACAAAATGGTAATAATCATGGGGTTTACATATGTCTTGTCTTAAGCAATCAAGGCAGGGAGTTAACGGAGAGGCACATTCAGATGTGCCAATTCCCAAACTGGCCACCTCTGATGAGCCAGCTGTGAGCTTCAATTGTCACATTATAATTTAGGCAAGGAGGAGGGGGGGAGAGAAAGGCATCCAGCTCCACACTGGATGAACATAATTATTCACAGCAGGATGCTGCAGAATTAATTTAGCCAATCAGAATTATAGTGGGGGCTGGGTATCGTCAGCAGCGAACGTGAAAAGGGAGAAAGAAGGGAGAAAGAAAATCAGGAAAGGGATCAAAAAAAAAAAAAAGTGACTAGCACCTTGCTAATATTTTGATTCTGCATCCCTCAGTGTACTTGGAATACAATGAAGTGAAAACAAAACTGTTACATAGATGTTCCTGGCTCAACGGGGCTGACTTGAAATTAGAGAAGCTGTGAATTCGGTACATCTAGAAAAAGCCAACAGTCTGAGGGGTTTTGTGAAACATCGCATAAAATGCTACCTGGCCGTATCATACTGAATAATATACTATCGGATAAACACAAATCTGGGAACAGGGCTGGCATTCTGCATCGTTCTGGGTTGGCGCTTGAGAAATTCTGCCAAAACTCTACTTCAATAAGAGAGGAGACATGAAAATAATCCCCAGCCCACTCCGTACCCAAATTATGTGATCCGCCTAATTTCATCTCACAATTTATCGCAACTTTTGCGCTGACAACTTTTCATGGTGCAAGTTAAAGGAGCTGACCTGGGGAGCAAAGAACCCGAGCTCTGCCGTTACAGCTCCGTAGTTTCGGACTCAGGAGACAAGCATATTGTTTAATGGTTCCATCAAACTGATCACCGATGAACACTGAACAATACTGGTCATCACTGCACTTCGGAATGAAACACCCACTGAGATGAATGGGAAATTCACCATTTTTATATGTTTTTTCAAGTTTTCTGTGAATTTTGAGTGCAGCGTTTCATCAGTTCACAATTTACCAACAGCTTTTTTCCAGAACTTAAACGATTTTTTGGTAGCAAAGAAACTAGTAAGATATATAGAAGAAATCAGGCCAAAATGTATATTTTTGTTACTTAAAGCTGTTGGTGTCCAGCTCTTCAGGGCACCAACAGAGTAAATTTGAAGAGAAAGAATTCTTCTTGCCATTTCTATCCACCTTACAGAGAACAGAGCAGGACCAGGACCAGAGAAGTCATGCTCTCTGACCCTGGTATCCTCCTTTCACTGAAGCAAAGGATAATACAATCTACAGAGCATCAGCCCTCTTGTCCCTATTCCTGCCAACACCCTCCTTGCAGGGACAGTCGCAAAACTAGAGGGAAGATTGAAAAGACACAGAATATCTACACTGCCGAGATATCTAAACTTCAAGTGTTGAATCCTCCCTCCATAAACAGAAATCTCACTCTCTTTTCATAATACAGGGAGAAAAGTTCTTAAGTTTAGATGACCTTAAGCTATAATTCTACCTTAAGAGATGCTTAAAGAAGCAATATGTAGAAAATATATCTCCAGAGTACTCAATTCATTTCTACTTAAATGAAAAATAAAATGATTATACTGTAAAGCAGACCCTTGTTTCTTTTTTTTTCTTTTCTTTTCTTTTCTTTTCTTTTCCTGGAATTGTACAAGCATGACAAACGTAACTGAGGCAGAATCCTTGAGTTCCTGTAAAAGTTACCTTAAGCTTCTGCTCTCTGATTCTGGTAACGGTGAGAAAAATGACAGGAAGGTTGGTCGGATTTTATTTCTGGCAATAATATTTGATGTACGCCACTGTCAATGAGAACCATGATTTAATCTGTAAGGATATAAGGCCTTGTGGTAAAAATGGTATAACTACAAATCCTGATTAACAATCACTGCAACAGTAAAATTGGTTCCCATAGCAACAAGACCGAAATTATACAACAAATGGCAATGCCATATCAGATAAATCACTCCATGAAATGTCCCTTTTTGGAAACCATGTGGCTTTCTGCCACCTTCATCTTTAAGGACCTGCAAATATTACTTTCAGTCTCCTGATCCTCACCACTCATCCTCTAAATTCCATCGTCATTTGCTCTTCTAATAACCAAGGTAAAAGAATAAAATAAAAGCAATAAGAAGAGAACATGGTATTTAAAATGTGAAAGCTCATTCCAGATCCTGGCAGTTTAAAAAAATACACATTCCTATCTATTTTGTCATTTTTTCCTCTTTCCATTTGCTCTATGTTTATTTTATGTATTTCCTTAGCTTCCGCTTCCAAAAGCAAATATTAATTTTAGATATTTTGCATTTGTAAAACATATGACTGCAATCGCCCTCTTTGTATGCATTGCCTATGAAGACAAATACTGTAACCAAGGAAGATGTGCACTATAAAAGAAGAAAATGGCACTTAGACATGGAAATAGAAATTATATATTAATCACTTACAAAATATACAAAATCTCTTTCAAACTGCATTAAGAATGACCTTCTGACTTAAAAAACATGTGATTCCACCTACGTAGCCCATGCACAGCTTAACTTTGTGAAGCTGTTAGTACCGAACTGCTTAACGAACTTCCCCAGTGCCCACTGTTTTAGGGAATCAGCTGTTTGGTGTGAGGATTGTATATACGCAGGGCTACCAAAATATAGGTAGATAAGCAGATAGGTACATAGAATCACTGAATGCCCTGAGCTGGAAGGGACCCACAAGGATCACCGAGCCCAGCTCCTGTCCCTGCACAGGACACCCCAAATTCACACCGTGTCTCTCAGGGCCTTGGCCAAGCGCTGCTTGAACATCGCCAGGCTGGTGCCGTGATGCCTCCCTGGGGAGCCTGTGCCAGGGCTCCACCACCCTCTGGGGGAAGGACCTTCCCCTAATGCCCAGCCTCACCCTCCCCTGGCACATCTCCCTGCCATTCCCTCGGGGCCTGGCGTTGGTCACCAGAGAGCAGAGACCAGCCCTGCCCCTCCTCCTGCCCTCGGGAGGGAGCTGCAGAGCGCCATGAGGCTGCCCTCGGCCCCCTCTGCTCCAGCTGAACAACCCCAGGGACTCCAGCCGCTCCTTGTACGGTTTCCCCTCTAAACCCTTCCCCAGCCCCGCAGCCCCCTCGGGACACCCTCCAGTACCTTTATACCCCCAATGTCCTGCGGCGCCCAACGCTGCCCACAGCGCTCGGGGTGAGGCCGCCCCAGCGCGGGGCAGAGCGGGACAATCCCCCCCTCGCCCGGCTGCGATGCAGGGCTCGGTGCCCCCCAGGGCACGGCTGCCCTCTTGGCTGCCAGGGCACGCTGGTGGCTCGTGTTCAACCTGCCGTCGGCCAGAGCCCCCCGGTCCCTCCCTGGGGAGCTGCTCCCCAGCCCCTCGCTCCCCAGGGGTCTGTACAGCCAGGGCTGCCCTGCCCCAGGGGCAAAACCCGGCGCTTGCCCTTGTTAAACTCCATAGGGCTGGTGATTGCCCAGCTCTGCGGTGGGTCCAGACCCCTCTGCAGGGCCTCGCCGCCCTCGGGAGCACCAACAGCTCCTTCCAGTTTTGTGTCATCAGCAAAGTCAATTAGTATTCTTTCAAGGTAGGTAGGTAGATAGACAGCGACATATATGGAGTATCAAAATGGTTAGGGTCTGGAACACAGGACACATGAGGGGATGCTGAAAGATTTGCGATTATGTGACATTACTGATATGTGTAAAATGTAGGATGCATGATGTAATGTAAAAAATAATAGGTATTAATGATATTGTCATGAATGACAAGAGGAGAAGGCTAAGAGTCAGTCATGTTGCTGTCTACCTAGCTGGAGGCTGTAGGGAAGATGAAACCAGACCCTTCTTGCAGGTGTGAACTAAAATGACAAGAGGCAACAGACAGAAGTTGAAACATGGGAAATTCCAACTCAAAACAAGAATGAATAATAAATTTATCATAGACCTGGTCAAATGCTGGGGCGGGGCTCAGAAGGACAGTGGGACCTGTCTGGTCCTCAAAGAGTCAAAGCCCTGAGCAATCTGCTCTAAGTGCAGGATGTTGAACTAAAGACCTCGGGAGGTCCCTTCCACCCAACATGGTCCTAGGACTCTGTCTCCACTAGGCCAGGGCCAGCACTCACCCCTTAAATGTTAATGATCCTTCATTCAAACAAAAGCCCCTAGAGTCTTTATTTGAAAAGAGCTAGGAGAATTAAGTCCCTCATAAAACACAGAAAAGCCTCTTGAGCCTCTTGCACTCAGAAAACAAAGCAACACTATTATAACACAGCTGAGCTTTCTCAGCTTTGGGGTTTTCATTTAACCAAGACACTGGCCAAGACTAGACGTGGCTGTACCAAGACAAGGGAGAAACGCCATCTTTCAGCTAACGAGCCAAGATCTGCAGGAGGAGGACGCTGGACACCTCATCTAACCTCAGTGAGGAAGGAGAAAGTGAGACATGAAAGGGTTGCCAGAATTTACAGTTTTCGTCTGGACTTGTCTCCCTTTCAAGCCATGTAAATAGTATCTGTTTGCTTAATCTATCATGAGTGTCTGAACCACAAACCTATAGTGCTGACATGATGGGAGCTCTTGAAGATGGAGAGTTTACACTAGCAAAGTTCAAATAACTGAAGAGTTAAATCACCACGTCTCAGCTCTTCAAAGAGAGAGATAAAGAGCGGACCTGTTCCTCCAGACTGCGGATCAGCCTCCACAAGCAGTTCCTGGGCTTGGTTTAAATCCAAGAAGCTTTAATATGTATAAAGGGATCTCACACAGAACATGCAGATATGACAATAATCAAAGAATTCAGCAGAAAGGAATGTGGGTAAAGAGCAAAAATAGCAGTTTTACAGAACTTTAACTATGAGCTGGCACCACATAAATAAACCTAAATGGCAACCAAACAACTTTCAGCCTCTTAAGACAGGAAGACTTAAAAATTTGCTTTGTCCAGCCACTAAAACAGCTGAATAGGTATGAATAAAATGACAAGAGCTTTGTAAGGAGAGATTTATTGTACCCCATTCTGAAAACCAGCATCATGATTGGAGCTTAAAATGTTCTTAACATTTCTGTGCAGGACTACTATTAATACAGAATATATGCCCCGAAAAACCTGCAACGTATATATTTAGGTAATCTTTTCAGTGGGGCTATTTTGGGAACTAGAATATTTTAGCCAAGAATTCGATCGACAAAGACTACAGTTTATAGACTGAAGTTTAGCAGAAAAGTATCTTCTATTTATTCTTCCTAATACCATAACTTGCATGAATAGTGTGAACTCAGGAAGTAATTACGATAAATATGAGCATGGAAGTGACCAAAATAATTTATGTTGGTTAAAGTAATCTGTGAGAAGTATAAAATACAAAATGTACTTTGTTTTGATAACTATGTGAAAGTTACCTGGCAATGGCACCTGACTTCTCTGTCCATGATGAAAACTGGACTTGTCAAAGCTCAAGGAATCATAATTATGCACTAGTTTTTCATTTCATCACCTAAGATCCTCATATCAAAAGGAAAACAGCAGGAACCTTTAGTTTTGTACTTCTGGTGACAAAAATGAATTCATCCAATGTCTCTATCATAGAAAACAAAATTTATGAGCATCACTCTCTACTTAGGGGACTTTTTGAAGGTATGCTCTTAAACGATCTTTCCTTGCCAAAGCAGTAGCGATAAGAATACATCTCCATAGCACCTCTAGTGCCCATTGCCTCTGCTCCTCTACTGAGAGCAAATTAGAGGAGCTGATCTTATGTGTTAATCATAGAATCACAGAATGATGGAATCATTAATATTGGAAAAGACCTCTAGGATCATCAAGTCCAACTGTCAACCCAACACCCCCATATCTCCTAATCACTGTCATTAAGCAAAAAATATCTTTGAAAGTCCATACTCCCCAGGGCTTGCTCAAGAATTGACCTGTTTGGGCGTTTTGCAGCTGGAAGCAGGGTAATCAGGTAAACTGTTTTACAATAATAAGCTTCTAAGCTAGGAATTAATTGATACAACTCAGTGTAGCTCCATTAAGTTAAATATGGCTACACTAGTCACATCAGTTGAGGGTCTCCATCGTCTTCCCGCCATCTCATCATGGCAAAATCTAAGTCTGAAGACCACGATTTACACCACCGAGGTATTTTATATACATAAATATATTTTGTATCATATATATCATTTAATATTACACCATTTATGAGCAATATAATTTTCCTTCTTTCAGGCTTAGGTCTTCAAAGCCAGACTCAACTCGTACCCTCCCTCACTTCCATCTCCACTCCAGGTGGAAGTTTTGCAGCTTTTTTCCAACAAATTTCTGCAAGATAATCTTTCCTTTCTGTCTTTACAGCTAAAATTGTAAAGCACAGCCATGTTATTTCCATCCCTAACTGTCTCCTAGATTCACACATTGTGCTTTCCTCTTCCACACAAAACACGGCTGAGGTCACCGTAGTTACTTGTCACTGAATTCTCCTGTTAGGTCCTACTACAGAGACCAGGTTAAAACTTTCTGTATTTAATACTTTCAAACGCATCGTACGACCTTCTGAAACTCTCTAACCAGATGCTGCTATATCGGTACCATGACTCACGCACCAACAATGTGAATTTCCACACACTTTCTGTTTCCCTCTGTATGTTTATTTTATGCTGAATTTTGCACTCAGAGCATCCCAATACTCCCTTGTTTCTACAAATTCTTCCGCAAAATCAATTTTTCCATTGACTTGACAAGCAATTAACAGTTAAAGGTCACTTTAATGATTGGGTAAATGTGCAGGGCTAAGGGGTGGTGGTAACGGCATCAGCCCTTCACCCCGGGAGCTATCTGGGTACCACTATCACAGCAAACCACAGAACACCACGGCCCATTCTCCCGCACGACACTGGTCTGGCCACATCCACACTGACCCCTCTCATCTTCCAAACCAGGAAGGCTGCATCACAGTTGGTGCAAGACTGGTTCAGTGGCTCTCCTCTGCATTGCCAAATGTCCCTGTAAAAATGCTAGCTGGGTGGGACAGAGATCCTTAAGAGTAGAGAATACCTGAAATGTACACAGAATATGAGTTTCAGCTCCCAGCCCCACACTTCAGTGTTAATTAAATTACTAGTGTGAGCACAGCTTGTACGCACCTATTTTTTACCTCTTTCCATTCCCAAATTTCTTAGTATATCTGATTTGGGACAGCAACCATTTCTCCTCGTATAGATATATATGCCGCACACAGCACATTGGGATATTACACCAATACTGATGTATCATTCCTAAAATCACATTTTCAGGGTTGATGCTTGTTTTTCACATAAATAAATAACTCACGCAGGAATATGAAGCGGTAAAAAGTTTTACACAGCTAAGCAGAATAAGTATATTTACAAGTTCTGCCTCTTTTTTCACAGTTTTAATGCCATTTTCTCTGCTCATACTGACTATAGTATCTCTTTTAAGATAATTTTTTTCCTCTGGTTTGGAATTGTATAGTTGCTGCAGATGATACAGAAAAGCAAACGAGAGAATGTTCCTTATTGATTTCTGTTGTGAAAAAAAAAAAAAACCCTGCAAATAGCATTTTAATGCTTTACTCCAACATAAATCTAATTAAAGTTGTTCAGAAGACGGCATTAAAACACTGAAAAGTGAAAATAAAAATCGCAGAAAGCAATGAAGTGATAGCAATCTGTATCCCAAATATTTTTTCCTAAACCATTACCCTGAATATACTTCCAAGATTTTTATTTAGTTTTAGAATAATAACATCCGTGCCTATTCATTTGTGCCTCTTATCTGGGACAGAACTTAAAATATGTATGTTAAAAGATCCCCCCATCACACTTTTACAGGTGCTCTTTTTGTAAAATTCATAAGATCAGTAAATCATGCATTCACCTATTTACCTATTGCAATTAACTCAATTTCAGTCCTCAAAGTCTTTTTTTTTAAACCTCCAACTGGTTTAAAATGTCAATCACTATATTAAAAGGCACCGAAGATATAATGGCCCAATCCTGTTCCCATTAGAATTAAAATTAAAATTTGCCTTGACTCGTCAAAGTGAGATTCAACTTTAAAAGACTTTCGAGAAAAACAAGCACTTATATGCACAACACAGCGGAAGAAAGCAAATGTTAAATATTGTGAAAGGAGCCAATTTATTTTTCCAAAAGCAAGTTTTACCTAAAAAACATACAAATAATTTTGTCAATGTAGCAGAGTGAATATTTACCATTTATATGGAACAATAACGTTTTTCACATCTTTAAAATGTAGTCATTTGGCTCTCAGTACTTTCTTAGGCAAAGTAAACGGAACATACCAATGGAACAGAAAATTAATACGCATCTTATTTCTCCATGAAATATAGTATTTCTCCATAATGACACTGGGTCAGAGTGTTAGAGGATGCCAAAGTTAGAGGATGATGTGCTCAGTAACGCAGAGATGTACTGTAAAAGCACTTGCAGTAGAAAAAAAAATATAGATATATTTAAGAGACTGAACTGCAAATATCAGCCTATTTTTAGCAGAAGTAACAAGTTAATCTTGGTTCTTCGAACATTAGGTCTTGTAATGTGACACTCTATCTCGCTGGTGTACTTAACCTCAGCTTTAAGGCTGCAAGCTGTCAGAAATTCACACCTGATAAAACGAAGAGTCAGATCAGATCCTTGGTCCTGGAATTTACACTCTGAATTTTTTTTAAGTCATAACTTGTACTGAAGACAGGATTATTTATTATGTCATATCCAAGAGACATAGACCTTTTTACAAGCTAAAACCACTGAAGTCAATGAAATCACACCGGGCCTGCCATCTTCTAAACATTCCGGTTACCTGAAAATTTCCCTTTTTATTACAGCAGTTATCTAAGTTCACATGCTCACATCTCTGCCTGCGATGCCCCTTACGACGGTGGACACTCACAGTTTTTATTATAGGAGAAACCTAGTATTTCCTCTGTTGTTTCAAAATATTGTGGTTTTCCCCTTTTAATTGAGGGGGGAGGCTTTCATTTTTATGGATTCATTTTAACTCTGGGGGTTCTTTTTTAACTTATAGGGACAGGCTGTAGTGACAGGACAAGGGGTGATGGGTTTAAACTAAAGGAGGGGAGATTCAGACTAGAGGGAAGGAAGGAATTGTTCACGCTGAGGGCGGTGAAAGCCTGGCCCAGGCTGCCCCGAGAGGCGGTCGATGCCCCATCCCTGGGAACACTCAAGGCCAGGCTGGACGGGGCTCTGAGCAACCTGCTCTGGCTGAAGGTGTCCCTGCTCACGGCAGGGGGTTGGGCTGGGTGGCCTCTAGCGGTCCCTTCCCACCCAACCCATCTGTGTTTTAATGATTCTATGAACTGTGTTGCAAAACACTTATTCTTTCCCTCTTTTTGATATCACTGCTTTGCTGATCCAATGCTTCCTTCTCCCCTCCTGTAGGAATCCGGCCCCTAACACAGCCCTTACTGCCACGTGACTCCAGCTTCAGGGAACACATCATCCACCGAAACACTAGCGCCAGACAAGGTTTGCAGGCAGCCCAGCTGGCGCTAGATCAAGCCCCTACCACCACATGGTAGAAGTTTTATATACAAAAATGAAAATATTTTTTATACCACTCTGTCGTTTCCCGGGGGTAACGTACCTGCACTAGGAAACGGCAGTTTGCGTCGCAGAGGCAATATGACTTTTATGTACTGCTTATAACAATGCTGTTGTCATGTTGATCCTTGGTACGTCAGGAGCAATGAGAAGAAACCTTAGGCAGGGTTTTTCTGCACATCCACAATAAATTCTCGTCTTGCTATAGAGAGTCTTTGGATGGCTCTTTTGTTATTGCAGAAAGAATCTGACAGTGTTGATAACGACACAACCCTGTATCTTGCAGTGCCTTTGAAAGCTCAAAAAGAACCTGTCAGTTCAAAAAGTAACAGAGAAAATCTTCTTCTGACTTTAAATCATGGAAAGAAATCAGTGCATCCACAAAAATAGAGGAAAATGCTTTGAAAAGCCTTTGAAGGAACAAAGAACTAGCAATAACAACAAAAAAGAAACAAAATTCTCGCTGCTTTTTAGGTGACATACACAAAATCCAGCAGTGCAGAAGTCAAAATGTTAAAATTTGTGCTAGCGCCACAGAGAACCCTGAGGGAGCTTACATTAGCACAACAAAAGTTTGCATATATAAGCTTTGATGAAATGAGTATGCACTGCTCTGTGCGGAATATGAAGTTACAAAAGGTGTCGAAACTGCTGTGAAGACTATCCTGATGACGCCTTTAATGGAGCAGAGATAAAAATTATTTGCTAACATTTTATAGCCTCTTCACGTTGGAGGAAACTGCATGGTACAAAGAACAATAGCGGATCTTCCTAGTTGATAGAAAAAAAATCTTTAAAACTTGTGGGTCTTTAAACTAGGTACCAGTCAGTAACGAGGTAGTCCCAAAATCATCACGGAGATACCAAAAAACACGCTATAAAGAATACTTAGGAATAATTTAGATAAACTAGTGCTATTCTCAACACTCCCATAGCAATCATCTTTACCTAGAACACTTTTTACCTAGTACGCTTTACTTCCCACGCCAAACGGCCGGGTACCGCTCCAATAGCGTAATGAAAACACAGCAAACTCATTTCCACACCTACCAATAGAAAAGGAACTTAAATTCAGGATAGATGGGAAAGAATTCTACAAATGCAGAGCCGTGCTGAACTCTTCACTTAATTGAAAGCTTTTAAAAGGTTTCAAGGATAGTCAGCGTCATACGGGAGTATTTTAGCGCAGAAAGGCAAGGCCTGAGTTTCAATATTGGAAACATTGAGCGCCGTGCTCACAGCGCGCTGCGAGATTCGGACATGCCTGCCATTCCAACTATCAGGAGATACGAATAAAAACCCTACTGGCTGCTCTGAGCCATCGACTGCATTTCAACAAGCCCTTTTTTACAGCATTACTTTATTGAAATAATTAATTCAAGTCATGTTAAAATCACAAAACCAGGTGCTCGAATGTTTGGAAACGCCAGAATTACGACGGCCCGCATCCGTCCCGGCAGCCCTGCTGTGTGTGCGCATCACGATACAGACGCAATTATGTCATTAGGTTTTTTTCTGGCAGGACCTCAGCTCTGTTTTGTGGATAGGATTTTATTCAGGGCTTCATTCTATGCCGGTACCCGCCTGTATCTAACAGACTGCATAAACTCTTCGCAGCTACAGCTGACAGCACCCAAGCAATGGCTCTGCCAAAGCGGCAGACCCCCAGCTCACCCCCTAACCCTCCCGGTCTCACAGCTCGCAGCAGTCAGCTTTATCCACCCAGCGCAAACTAAACTTTGCATCACTTAGTGATTACCAATGCAGAAAAGTATTCCGGCGGCTTTATGAAATGTAATATATTTGTTATAAATAAATAAATAAATGTATTTATTATTCAAGCCGTTTTATTAAAATGCTTGTTCGCACGGACTGCCAAGAAGATCAAAGTAACTTACCAAAACTTTTCTAAGCACAGGATGTAAAGCTGGGCTCTGCAAACTACTAATTGGATCAGTCGGTATCTGAATTGCAAGCAACGTTGCGTTTCATCTGACTAGCTTTTGGGAAAACACATGCCAACGTCCAGCAGCCCACAGACTCTGCTCAACGGAGAACGTGAAAGTATCTGTGCCCCTCTTCCGACACAAGCCTGGAAGCCTTGCCAAACACAGCTTAAAGAAATAAAACTGGATTTTTTCTTATATTTCAGGTACACAGTGATTAATTAAGTTGAAAAAACACCATTCCGCTTGACTCGGTGAATAACTAGTAATTCAGGGTTCTGCAAAATGCAGGGTTCAGAGCAGGGCAGAAGCTCCCGGTACTCACTCAGCACAGTTCGCAGAATCACAGCATCACAGCATCACAGGTTGGAAGGGACCTCAGGGATCATCTAGCTCCTTACTCTGTCTCTGAGAAAGGGAGCAGATTTTTGAAGACGTCGGTAAGAGAAAAGAAGACAGCTTGACTCAAAAAGGACACTCCTTTGGGGGGATGCAGGTTGGTATTTGTACTACAGTATTCAGGCACCTTCCAATCCCAGATTCAGGAAGGTAATATTTTGAGGCACATCCTACGGCTCCCTCCAGCCACCCCATAACTTCTTTAAAGTTGTCTACAAGGCCGGAGGCAATTAATGAGAATTGTCATTGTGTCCTCAGAAAATTATAGATATTACTACTCAAAATATTATGAATAAGATGCAAAAAAATGCATAAAAGGCAACATGATGGGCTCGAGTCTAATTTTAAATGTGCAATCACATTTTAAAACCACCCACTTTACAGCAAATGCATAAATATACAAAGTAATCAATTTTATCAGGTAGGTGACAACATACAAATTTGCATCTTAGGGATGGTTTTCAAATTAACTTGTCATTTTTTTAAATTACAAACACTAGTTTATGCCATAATTTAGTATACCATGAATAGTGTATCTAAATAAATGTTCACTTCCTGTCTAAATATGAAAATAATGCTTTTCCTATCACATAAAACTAATTATTGCAGTTTTGCATGGCAATTTTTTTCAAAATTGCATTATGAATTATTCATGATGTTGAGCTTAATACAGTCGTTTTAATGATAATATCTCATCGAAAAAGTTTTTTAAGAAGAATTAAACACATCTTTAAACAAAAGAAACAAAGACTACCGAGTTAAAATCGCTCTTTCAGGAGTTTTGGAGAGATTAAAGTTTCAAGCAAATACAAACTCAGCCTCCTCAAAACGAGGCAGTTATTTGGATTCAGGGTGACACTTCCAGCCGCAGTAAAATTAACAGGTAAAAGCTGTGCTAAGCTAGAACAAATGCAGTATTTGAGCAGAAAATACTTCATTGGAAGTACAAAGTCGAACTGGCTCGGTGTTTACTGCCACCTTCACAGACTTTTGTACAATTTTTTTGGCAGCGTACGATAATTGGGGGAAAATGTGCGTTTTGTAGATCAGTGCTCAAGGCGAGGGTGAAGAGAGGAGAGCGCCTATATATGACAGTTAATTGTCACACTTGTATGTGGTAACATCTTAACGTGGAAAGCATGGTTTGCTTCCACGCACGTTGGAATGACGCAAACGGCCACCCCTGAGGAAACCATGACTATCCGGAATACAGCTGCATCATGGGAGGACTAACATGTTTAATTGGGGTATTTTGTGGAGAAATGAAGCCAGCGAAGTCTGGTCTCCTCTAGATTTGTGAACTTTGCTCCCTCCGCTTTGCTTTCTCACCGATCACGGTTCCTCTCCAAATGTCGTTTGACCCTTTTTTTAATGCCGAAGAAGCAGATCGAGGCAACTTTGAGGCCACGCTTGTGCTGACGAGAAAGCCACAAGAACGTACCCATCAGCTTGCCAACTACCCCTAAAGCAGAAGAATTTCCCCACCTCTCCACCACTGTGAACACTCACTGGTCTCTCTCTTTCAAGTTATGCCATCCTTCCTTCAGATTTGCTTGAAGCTGGCCGGCTGACTCAGAAGTTACTGGGGACAAGGAAGGACAGACGTGCAGCACAACCACAGAGCTTTGTTCAGCTATGACACAGAGCTACAGGCTGAAAGTCTTTTCTTCCCCCCTTGGTCAGAAGGAGATGAAGAAGAAATTAGAGAGAAATATCCAAAATGCTCTGGATATTTAACGTCTCCTCCAAAGCCTTCTCAGTCTTCAGCCAGCAAAGGAACTGCAGGATAAATGAACGGTTTTGAGGACACCTTAGCAAAATGATTCCTCCATTAGGCTCCAGCGATCAGTGAGAGAACGTTACCATTTCCCCGCTAAGAGGAGAAGGGGGTCGGATGGTCACACATATTCTCCACTCCTATGCAGCAGTGATTCAAGTAAGCTTTCTGTAAGCAAACTGCAGTGTTTTTTTCTTTTAATAAAAAGCTTTTTTCCTCCATTTTTCCCGCAATTGAACATATATAAAAGATCAAGATATGAGGATAGTGGATTGTATATTATCTTCTGTGTCATTATATCAGATCTGTCTATCAAAGTTCTTCTTCACCTCTCTCTTGTCACGGTTCATTATAAGGACCCGTTCTTTTATGGCTAAACGATAGAGTAATATTAATCCTTACTAAATGTAAAAAAGTAGATACGATAGCATGAATTTAATAAAAAAGCTTTTATTCACCAAGGCATTTTTCTGAGAATATAAAATGGAATGGCACATCTCAGGCTCTGTATGAATGGACGCATATTTTCCTGAATGAGTTAAATTTTTTTTTTCAGCCCACGGTTGCACGATCTGTAAAGGCTAGAGTGTCAAATCATTTCCAAAAAAAAAAAAAAAGTCAGATATTAAGATAAACACAATTCACATTGGAAAGCATTTTATATTGTAAGTTATAGTTTAATTGTTATTCTCTTAGGAAGGGCCCATATGGGTCACTGATCCAATCCCATGCTCTCAGCAACACACCGGTCATTTCACTTATACAACGTTAAGTGATTTGCCCAGTTATTGCCATGGGAAGGCCAGTCCAGAACTTGATGTTTCTAATTTTTAGAAATGCTCTTCTAATTTTCAGGTAAATCATTCTTGGTCACTTTACGCCATGAACAGTGCCTGCGCTCTTGGATCAGTACAGCCGTTCAGTGTAGGCGGTTCTGTCCCCATGTTCACTGTATTGAGAGTTGATCCGAGATTTAGGCAAGAAGACTCTGCAAAAGGGCGAGGGTCCAATTTGCTTTTGATGAATTGCCAAAGATCTTGTTATTCAAAACACACCTGACAAATCATTACGGCGAACAGATTATCACCTACCCCACAGTAGAGTGTTACTGGAAGGTTTGTCCAATCTGCCAACATAATATAGCTGCTTTGCTTCTGGGTTTGCTCCCCTACCTGTCAAATCTTCATTGTTTTTAGCTTATTCCTGGGCTTTCTCTCAGAGAAACCAACAGGTTTGTCCCAAAGCAGGAAGTGCTGGAGACAATTCAGTCCAAAATTTCATCCCTGTGGCAGGAATAAAATGTCCACATTAAGCATTTTAGCTCAGAGGAGGAGTATGCTTCTCAGGCAAACCTGCTTCACCATCAGAAGCATCTCTGAGTGTTGATTCCTCTTGGATAAAACTAAACCAGAAGATTCACTCAAAAAATGCATCTAATACAGTCCAGCTGCAAATAGGTATTCAGCCCGTGGGGCCAGGCTGTCCTAGTTTCAGCTGGGACAGAGTTGATTTTCTTTCTAGTAGCTGGTACAGTGCTGTGGTTTGGATTTAGTATGATGAGAATAATGTGGATAACACACCGATGTTTTGGTTGTTGCTGGGTAGGGCTTGTACTAGTCAAGGGCTTTTCCAGCTTCCCATGCTCTGCTGGGTGCACAAGGAGCCGGGAGGGGAGGGGGCACAGCCAAGAGAGCTGACCCAAACTGGCCAAAGGGATTGTCCATATCATATGGCATCATGCCCAGTGTATTAACCAAGGCAAGTTGGCTGGGGGAAGTTGCGATCCTGGCTTGGGGACCAGTGGTGTCAGTCGGCAGGTGAGCGGCTGCATCACCATGAGAATGGTCTCTGAGTGCATGAAGTTGATTCCTCTTGGATAAAACTAAACTGGAAGATTCGTCCAGAAATGCCCCTAATACACACCAGCTGCACACAGGTATTTAGCCCTTGGGGCCAGACTAAAGCTAATCTCACATAAAAAGCCTTGAAATGTCTGCAGTACAGACATCAGATCCTCAATGCCACCTAAACCTAAAAATCTGATTCTATTGGTTCGCACTAATTTCTCCTGGAGACTTAGCCAAGGAGATATCATGGGTGGCACCTCCTGCCCTGGAATATACTCAGCACTACCCCAGCAGACCCTGTGCCCTCAACCATCCCCACTCTGCGTATTCCTACAGAAACACACCTGTGGATTTGCAAACATTGTTCTGCCATTTGGATGCCCCCTCTCAAGTTGCAATCACCTCCAGAAAAGCATAACAAAAAAAAAACCCAGCCAACTGTGTACTGAAGAAGTCCTTGTGTGCACAGATGACCTGCATCCACCCTTAAAAATAATAATATTATAAGAACTGTTTTAATACAGTACACAGAGGCTGTTAACACATTGAGCGCAACATAGGCAATCCTCTGTGCTGAAAGCCTGTCATGCAAGACGTTGCATAAGAGAAATACGAGATTAAAAATGTCTTCTGCACGTACAGGTCAAATAACTTCTCCCAAAATAGCTTTTTAAAGCTATTTTGAAGCTTTTGAAATATAAACCTAAACTAATTTTAAAGACTTCAGATATAAGAAGTGTAACAGTCCCCCGGGAAGTTGCTCCATACTCGAACGATCTTTGCAGCTAGCAAATGAACTCTTCTCTTAGACATTAATTTATCCATCATCGACTTCAATCTTTCTATCTTACACTTTCTCTGCAAAGCTAAAATGCCACTCATTAGCAGGAATCTTCGCCACATAAAAGTGCCCACATACAAGGAGAGTTGCCTATCTGGCTCCTCTTCATACAGAATTATAATTTGAGGTTTCCAAGACCCACATCATAAGGCTTGCTTTTCAGCTTCAAAAGAATTTATCTGGCTGACCTTTATTTCTCTTTGCTATTTCCACATCCTTCTCATGGTTGGACTTAATGATCCTAGAGGTCTCTTCAAACCTTAATGATTCTATGCATCTACCATGATACAGATGTATCATTCTTGATGCAATCTTACCAATGACGTAGAGCGGTTTCAGGAATTCTTTCTGGTGATGGAATAGCACAAGTGCTTTTGTTCTCCATTAAGAATTATTGCTGAAAGTAAGCCTTTTAGCAAGTTCTTAAAAGAATTTATGGAATGGATGCTCAAAAATAAAGTATTTGCATTCATAACTTCCATAAACATCAAAATGGAAGATGGATGTTTACAAGGAGGTTGTAGTGAGTTGGGGGTTTGTCTCCTCTCCCAAGATACTAGCGATAGAAGATACGGAAATGACTTCAACCTGCGTTGGGGAGGTTTAGGCTGGATATGAGGGAAAATGCCTTCCCTGCCAGAGGGGTCAGGCCCTGGCACAGGCTGCCCAGAGAGGTGGGGGAGTCACCGTCCCTGGGGGGGTTCAAACACCGTGCAGCCGTGGCACCTGGGGCCATGGTTTAGGAGGCCTGGGGGTGTTGGGTTGGGGGTTGGACTTGATGATCCTGGAGGTCTTTTCCAACCTTGATGATTCTATGATCCCTTTGAAAACCCAGTAGGCAACATCTCTACAGCGTTTACCACTCTTAAAGATGTTGAATGCTGCAGCATTCCATATTCTTATCATGCCCACGGGGAAGTGCTATTTTCCTTACTGAAAATATTATAACCAAAACAGCGAAAGGTATGACCATTAAGTGCAGGTTTCACCAAGATGGCTACTCAACCAGTTTCCACTAGGCAGTATTGCTAATGAACATCAACCCAGCCTACCACATACTTTGACAGATTAAATTTCAGTCACCTGCGCAGGATCCTAAGAGGATTCAGATCCATTTTCGTTGCACCTTTATAAAATATCCCAACCAGCAGATTAAGGAGAACAACTACTGACACCTCCAGTCAAAACCATTAGCATGCAGGAGTCACACAGCCAGAAGGAAAACAAACAAGGTCTATGACTTGGTGGCACAGTGGCCAGAGGACTTTACATTTTTCCTGTTATCTCAGAGATGAAATTTGCAGAGAAGAAACAAAAAAAAAAGAGAAAAAAATTAGAACTCTTATTTCATGGCAATTTTAATTCGGCTCCATCAGGCCCTGGCTCCTCTAAGGGCCATGTTTTCAAGCCACTCTGTGTTTCCCTTGTGACCAGAGATTCAAGATACCCCAAGATGACCCATTAAAAAGCAGAACTGTGAAAATGTACAAATCAGCAAAAGAGGAGAGCTTACAGAAAAGCCTAATATTTAATTAAAAAAAAAAAATTTAAAAACTCAGATATCCAACATCCCTTATAATCTCTCAAAAATTCTTTGTTTCTCTTCTTGGATAATTACTGGGTAATTAATGTGGACCTACAATGGCATCATCCCAGGGCTTTGCTTATATCCAAGAGAGGAAGGTTACAGCTTAGCCTATTCCCCTTCACACTATATAAACAGTTATCTTAGTCAATCATCTCTTCATGTCGTGCATGTCACATTTTCGTGAAGCAGCATAACTGATGGTGGCACATATTTTGTGGGTTAAATTTTCGTGTGAGCTTTTAACAGCATTAAATCTGATGTAAAGCAACTTTGTAGAAAGAACCTCCTGGAGTTGAGAATTCATTAGCATGCCAAAGGAGCTTGTTCCAGCAAAGATGATTACGCAAATACCCCTGTGAGAAGGGGAAAGTTCTTTGAAATGTCTCTCCTGGTGTAGAATGATTTCCAAACCACGCAGATATGCAGAAGGAATAGATTCTCACATAGCCTGTCCCAATTTTAACAGTGTTACTTGGTACACGCACCTAAAACATCTTCAGAAACTGGAATTTTTACTGGTACAGAGAAAAATGAGGGTCTAAGGTGTAAATAAGGACAAAGTGACGTTCCATGAATTAAAAAATTTGTTGTCTGAATCATTAAGTAGGTTATGTGTCTTTCTTTTTTTTTTAAAAAAAAAAAGCCAAAACAAGACCAAAAAGCCACTCAGATGAATCACAGAATCCCAGACTGGTGGGGGTTGGAAGGGCCCTCTGGAGCTCACCCCGTCCCACCCCTGCTGGAGCAGGCACCCCCAGAGCAGGGGCACAGGGCCGCGTCCAGGCGGGGGGTGAATGTCTCCAGGGAAGGGACCCCACAGCCTCTCTGGGCAGCCTGTGCCCCTGCTCTGGCACCCGCACAGGGAAGGGGTTTGGCCTCATGTTCAGGGGGAACTTCCCGTGTTCCAGCTTGTGCCCGTGGCCCCTTGGCCTGGCGTTGGGCACCACTGAAAAGAGCCCGGCCCCATCCTCCTGACACTCACCCTTCAGGTATTTATAGGCATTGATGAGATCCCCCCTCAGCCTTGTCTTGTCCAGGCTGAAAAAACCCAAATGAAGCATGACATGAAATGGTATGAAGCTGAGACATCAAGACAATATTACTAGCATCCAAGTTTATCGACGGTAACTTTTTTACTATCCTCATATACCAAAAGCTTACAGTAACTATAGATATCAAATGAAAAGATTATGTCTTCTTACGTGCTTCTTCTGCTTCGTTTAAATAGTATTTGCTTTTAAATGCAAGTTTAACTTAGTTTTAATATTAATGCTTACAAGCATCCATGATGCAGGGATCATGTACTGGTAAGAGATGGAGTGAAGACACATGAGGCGGATTAGGCCAAATCTAAAATACTAATGGAGTAATGACATAGTAGAAATGAATCAAATGAATGTCAAGACCCATATCGAAAGTGAGTCAGAAATCAGGATTACGGGGACATTATAAGTCACAGGTGTAAAAGGACATTTAGAAGCTTTCTTTTAAACAGGAGAAACTGATGTGGAAACTGATGTTGGAAAAGAGGATACGTAAAGCCATGCACTTGTCTGGGTAAAAGAATTCTGGGGTTTAATTTTTTAAACACATTTAGTACTTCAAACACACATTTTTGTCTCTGTAAGAGTTATGGCATTATGATAAACAATGCACTGGCAGACACGTATCGTCAGAAGCAAAGCGTGGTTTAA
Source organism: Phalacrocorax carbo (assembly GCF_963921805.1). Taxonomy (NCBI): domain Eukaryota; kingdom Metazoa; phylum Chordata; class Aves; order Suliformes; family Phalacrocoracidae; genus Phalacrocorax; species Phalacrocorax carbo. Next base: position 126,799,514 of record NC_087515.1, read on the forward strand.
CAGCAAACTTTGCAGGGCCTGAATCTTTGCAGGCCCATGGGCAACAGTGCTGGCAATGTAACGTGCCACGGGCAACATCATCCCTCCACTCCCCCATCCGCTTAGATCACAGCGGCACAAACTCTAATCACGGCTGTGAGCAATATCAGAGTCTCAAAGGCAAGATGTTGCTTATCAGCTGTAGATTAAGGACTTCTGGTCTGGCAGATGGGGCACCTGGATGGAGACATGGAGACCTAAAGTCTGTTTCCAGCTGTTGTGGGCTGATCTCTTATATCGCCTTGGGGATGGAGCTTCTTGTCTACAGCGAGTGCGAACTCATCGATCACTGACCCAAGTTACAACAACCACAAAGGGAAAACTCGATCACCACTGACCGCTAAAGATGGGTGGATGCTCCCCAGCACAGAGGGAGTATTTACTCTGGGAGTCTGTTTCACCTTTCACAAGACGAGGATGACCCAACAGCATGGATGACGTGGTCTTATGTGGTTAAAAATTGTCTTTAAGCTCAACCTTGTTAGCAAAATTCATCATTTCTTCCTGCACAGCTGGACTGCAGGGATCATAAAACAAATATTTTGACCATTTCTCCGTTAAAAAGTATTGTCGAAATAGATAAAGTAGGTAGGAGTAAAGACTTTTTTTTTTAATTTGGCTGCAATTTTTCCAATTACTAAGAACTTGAAATTCCTAAGTAGGGAGAAGCAGATTTCTTTATACTTAACCTTTTTTTTTTCAAATTGCCTTCTCTTCTGTTGCTAGGAGACTACAATCACAAAGAATCAATAATGATGGAGGACATGATATTAAATTTAACTTTATTTTATTAAAGAACGATCAAAACTTGTACCTTAAAAACAATGTAAAACAAAAATCTTTTCACTCAGAAAAATTCTAAAACAATAACTTAATGTCTTCAAGGCTTGGTAACTACTTAAATGATGTGTGATATACAGCTCAGCAGTATATCAAAACAGGTCTAGCGTATTTACCATACAAAAATATAATGAAAGAGATGATGATAAAAATGGGTCAAAGGTTTATATCACCCTGGATGAAATGAAGCATCTGCTTCTGCCCATTAGAGGAGGACTGAGTCAGATGATCATTACGTTAAACTATCACACAATCAGACATTGATCCGACATAATTATAGGATCATGAAAATGAGATGTAAGAAAATTTTAAATAGGCAGCAGAGAGAAGTGTCACTGTGCACCCATAAGGACACAAGAAACCAAGTGCTAAATAATCTCAACAGGAAGGATCCAACAGAAGCTTTGGAAAAAAGCAACATGGTGTTATAGATCATAAAACAGAGAAATACATAAAATGCTCTTCTGAATATGATACACTACTGACATTATTTTTGCAAGCAACATCAAATGCTTTGCAGGATTCTTTATTTGCTGGGTGGATTAATGTCTTAAAGTTTCATTTTTAATAATAATACATAATAATTGACTCACTTCTTCAATATAAACACACAGAAGAACTGCAAGCTATAAAATTGTATACAGCTATATTAAAATTATGTATGCAGCTCCAGTATTAAAACTAAAATATTTTTAACATACCAAAAAAGCCACAATTTCTGAAAAGTCAGTTTCTGCAGCTGAACATCAAAAAGAATGCACGGATTTTTTTTTTTTTTTAAAAAAAAGGTAAATAAAACATGAGAAGGATTACAGGTATTGGGAAAATAGAAGAAAGTAAAAATAAAAGAACTGATGTTTCTTTGGCGTTTGATGATAAGTCTCGGAAGATTTTTTTAATTCAGACTAGAAGTTTCTCTTTCTTTTAGTCAGCAGCCTTTGATCCAACTGAAAGCAATTAAGACTAAAAGCAGGGATGTGGTGGTGTTTAAATTTCTTCCCGCTTTTTTCTAGCGGCAAAACCTAGTGTAGATGTGCAGCAAATTCACACTACACAAATACAAACCTCAGCTACACAAATAAAACCTGAGAACCACCACAACAAGAGTTCAACGAGCTCACCACTCAGAGTGAAAAACAGAGAGAGCAATGCAAGGACAAACACAAGCCCAAAACAATTTGAGTAATTTTAACTTATTATCTTCTCAGCCCCTGCAGGAATCTAACAGGCATATCCGTCATGTAGGAGCACTCGCTCATCCTCCAGAAATATCTACAGCCGATAAGGATAGACAGACATTTCAGTTAAGTTTGCTGCATTGGTCTCCAAAGGTGACTTCGGAGTCAAAGACTCCAAAGGTCTTCAGAGGTGACTAGTCCCAGTGACGACGTGGCACCTGGCTGAGGCACCCCGAATCACAGTGGTGAGGCCATCTACTTTCTTTGAAAGGCCACTTAAAGCTCTTAAAGCAAGGAGTTCCCTTACCATCAATCCCTTGTGCTTGTTTGATCCAGGCAGGGCTCCCAAAAACAGGTGGATCAGCCACTAATATCACTCGAGACCGCATCATCTTTTTGCCAGGTAGACAAGAGTCTAGGAACCCTTAATGAGCTCAGATGCCAACAGCTCACTCTTCTCATTTTTCCATTTGATTATTTTAATGCTTTATATTTGTTTGAATTGGCAGCACGCGACCAATATAGCAGAGTTCCCTGTCAGACGCGTTCTCAGGATACATGTTGTTTGTGGGAGCTGAATGTGATCTTCACCATATTCTAGCCTGGACAAATTATGTGAAAGCCAGTATGGGGTAGTATCAACAACTACTACCCAACTATCCTGTAAATGTCAGCATAACGCTACATTATGTGTGGCTCTGCTGAGAAGGCCCTGGGGGTGCTGGGGGGCAGCGAGGTGACCCTGAGCCAGCACCGGGCCCTTGGGGCCAAGGGGGCCAGCGGTGTCCTGGGGGGCATGGAAAGGCGTGTGGGCAGCAGGGCGAGGGAGGTTCTCCTCCCCCTCTGCTCTGCCCCAGCGAGGCCACAGCTGCGGGGCTGCGGCCAGTTCTGGGCCCCCCAGTGCAAGAAGGGCAGGGAGCTGCTGGAGCAAGGCCAGGGGGGAGCTGCCAAGGGGATCAGGGGCTGGAGCATCTCCCTTGTGAGGAAAGGCTGGGAGACCTGGGTCTGTTCAGCCTGGAGAAGAGAAGGCTGAGGGGGGATCTCATCAATACCTATAAATATCTGAAGGGTGGGCGTCAGGAGGATGGGGCCGGGCTCTTTTCAGTGGTGCCCAACGCCAGGCCAAGGGGCCACGGGCACAAGCTGGAACACGGGAAGTTCCACCTGAACATGAGGCCAAACCCCTTCCCTGTGCGGGTGCCAGAGCAGGGGCACAGGCTGCCCAGAGAGGCTGTGGGGTCCCTTCCCTGGAGGGATGATCTCCAGAGGCCCCTTCCAACCCCCACCAGTCTGGGATTCTGTGGTTATGGCATCTGTACTGCTGCCAAAAGTAACTCTGTCAGAAGGAGAAGTCCCAAGATTCCTGTCAGCACCAACAAAGCTGCTCCATTCTTGTGGTTTCCACTCTACCAGCTTTTGGACGCAACTTACACATTTCTCTCACCAATGAATCATAAGCTTCTCTGGAGACAGACTGCACTAGAAGCGCTGGTATCTGAGCATAAGCAGTAACAGAATTATCACTGACAGATACACACCAGTGAAAATTTTTTGGTAACACAGCGTATCTTCAGCTGTGCCGGTAGGTATTACCCTGATACAAACCAAGAGGGCAACGGTCATTTTAAATACAAACTACAGAGAAGTGATGGAAGAACCTTTTGCCATTTATGGATAAGTTGAAGCTACTTAAAGGCTGTTTAAAATGTCACTTCTCCATCATAACCATCATCAGGATATGGTGTGCATCTCACAACATAAGGAATAAGGTGGGCTAGCTCGCCAACAAGGATAAATCAAGATGTATATACAGTTAGTGAAGAAATAGACCTCTTGCTGCCAGAGGCTCCACTAAAACAAAAGCCATAGGGGATGCCACTCGTGCTTGCATTTGTGAGCTGTGAATGAGTGTTCCTCGGCTGAATAATGAACCTCCTCGGTGCATTGGGGCTGGTTTATGGTTCATGGAAGCAGTTGCTTTGTATTCAAATGTAGTATTTTATGCAAGCTTTAAAAAGAGTAAGATTCTTTTCTCTTCACCTTTATTGAAACCTCTTGGTATTAAAAATGTAGGCTTATCACATGCCCTAATTTGGTGAAGCTATGTACTAACATAACATATAACATAAAACTTTGCTGCTCATAATGTCTACACAAATTGTTAGTGTGTTAGTTCTCTTTCCAGCGCACTAGGACTGATGCACTGAGAATCTGGGGATACTTCTAACACGGAGACCCACCGAGGGTTAACTGCCTCCCCTGGGAACTGCTCTGCTTATTTTGCAGTGACTAGTCATGAGGAGGCCGTTCGAGGGTCATCTTCTTTTTGGGGGTTTCCTCTGTGACTCGTGACCTCAAAATGAGTCCCCGTGAAATTCCACATCTCAACCCCTCTTTTCACAGTCACGCCAGAGTTACCCTGAAAGCCACACTTTCTCATTCCTTTAGTTCTCCTCTGCAAGTGATCCCCCTTCCTTCCCTTCTCTCACTCATATATTGAGACTGCCTGGGGACTCATTTTAGCCCTCCATTTTTCAGCTTTCTTACTCCTTTATCCCTTTATCTCCAATTCTGTATGCTCTCACTGTCATATTGGCCTCCTGATTGTCAGCTGGACCTTTGATGAGTGTAATATTGTCACCCCTGTTCTTGAAAGAGGAAGAATAATTAGCACACCTTTCAAATTAATTAAATTAAATTAAGCCACATGTAAAGCATACATGGTTTTAGTATACTGAAAAATACTTTTTCATCATTTTTTCATTTTGCCGTTGAACTTGTGGCCGCTAAAAACTCCTCTAACAAGAGACAGCTCAGAAAAATATGCGGCAATTTACTTTTATGTTTCAGCCAACACTTCTGATAGATGAGCCATCTGTATGCGGACCGGTGAGCAACCTCACCTGCCTAAGCTGGCCCTACTCGGAGTGTGAAGTTGGACCACAGACCTCCAGAGGACTCTTCCAACCTACATCATCCTATGATAATACAACACAGTGCAAACCTTCACTTTTTAGTTTTCATTTCAAAAACTACACTATTCCTCTGCCACAGAATTACAGCATATGAGGTTTTCTCTACTTAGCTACTATTTTGGTTAGCATGATCTATAGAGGAGGGGGGAGAAAAGGATGAATGAGGAAGAAAACCTGTGCATTTGCATTGAACTTGACACAGTTTGAGGCTACAAAAAAAAAAAATTAAGGCAGTTTTTAAGATCTTTCTGTGTCTTTCTCAGTGTTTGTCACCGTTCCACTCTAGGATCCTGTTACCTTGACGCAAGACATTTTGGATCCCCATAGACAGCTGTAACTTCTGGGCTGACAAATATTTTCACTGAGGTTTCACTGACATTTTCACTGGACAGGAATTGATGGCATTCTTCTATAGCAATTGCAAGTATGCCTTACATTAAAAATTTGCTGGAAATAATCAATATTTTTTTTTAATTTGTTTTGAAATTTAAAAAAAAAACTGCAAATGCTTCAGAAGTATCAAAACATTTAGTTGTGTACTTCTGAAACAAAAATATCACCCGCAAGCAGAACTCCAGCTCCATACAAGGAGAAGATTTTTCACAAGGGAATTCACAAGAACAAGGTGCCTTAAAATGCAACGAAATCTACATCCTGGGACATTTTCAGTACTCAGCTAAGCAAGGCCCTAACTCTGTGGGCAGCCATGCTCAGAGCAAGGAACTGAACTAGATAACTTCCAAAAGTCCCACCTTTCCTAACTCCTTCTGTAATAGTATGAAATAACAGAATTTTAGTTCATCAGTGTTTGTTTCCAAATTTAAGCATGATAACAACCATTTAAAAAGGATAATATTTCAAAAATTTAAGTATCTCAACATTTTTACTTTTTTTTACCTTTTTCGTTTGGTTACAGGTATTGTTGAATCCTAAAACATATAATGCTACACCAGGTTGAACTAGAGGTCAGTTCCCAGCCTTGCTCTCTTGTCCTGGTTTCAGCTGGGATAGAGTTCAATTGCCTTGTAGTAGCTCGTACGGGGCTGTGTTCTGGATTTGTGCTGGAAACAGCAGTGATAGTGTGGAGATGTTTTAGTCGTTGCTCAGTAGCGCTTACACTGGCCAAGGCCTTTTTCAGCTCCCCGTGCTCTGCCAGGGGCACAAGGAGCTGGGAGGGGGCACAGCCGGGACAGCTGACCCCAACTGACCCAAGGGATGTTCCATACCATGTGACGTCATGCTCAGCACATAGAGCTGGGGGAAGAAGAAGGAAGGGGGGGACGCTGGGAGTGATGGTGTTTCCCTTCCCAAGTCACCGTTACGTGTGATGGAGCCCTGCTGTCCTGGGGATGGCTGAGCCCCCGCCTGCCCACGGGAAGGGGTGAATGAATTCCTTGTTTCACTTTGCTTCCGCGCGCAGCTTTTGCTTTACCTGTTAAACTGTCTTTATCTCAACCCATGAGTTGCCTCACTTTTACTCTTCCAATTCTCTCCCCCATCCCACTGGAGGGGAGTGAGCGAGGGGCTGCGTGGGGCTTGGTTGCTGGCTGGGGCTAAACCACGACACTCTCCCTCCAAGAGAAGAGCACAGAAGCAGCACAAGCACATATTGACAACTTCCAGGAATATTTGCCCAGGCTCACAGGCCTCCCTGGCCCAACGGTGGTACCTGTATTCAGTATCTGCCAGCAGAGATTCACTTTTCAGATGAGTTTTCTTTCATGATTTCACCCAGTCACTTTTAGGAGCATGTACACTTTCAGCCGATAGCTATAGTTGAGATATACGTCCTCTGTCCTTTCCAACTTCAAAGAAAATTTGTACTAGGTTGATTTTTACAAGTACTAAATAATAACTAAATAAAATATAGAAGCTTTAAAAGAACATATTTTCCTCAGTACTAATTCAGTGGGTGGCTTAATATAAAGAGGTGTAAGATCATTTTCCCTCCAGCACCTATGTCATTTATACTCTTCAAAAACCTATTCTAAAAACCTGCTGTTGGAATTTCTCTCATTAATCGAGCTAAATAAGTCCCTGGAAGCCTTTGGTAAAACAGACACTAGATTACACTAATTAATCATTTAAATTTTCTTCTGATTTTCCCGCAACTGCCACAGGCAACCCTGCCTCTTCAAAGATAACTACAATGCAAGAACAATAACTACAGTTCACAAGGGCAGCAAGAGAATTGAAGGAGGGGTACATTAGGTGAAAATTTGAGCCAATTTATTTGCATCATATATCCTACCAATTATGTTGCTCTAAGCAAAGGTAAAATACACTTCTGTTCTGACTTCATTTTTACAGAACAATAAGAAATTAGGGGATGGGGGTGCAAAAATATATTTCATTTTTAAGGAATACCTCTCTTGAGTATATGTAGAGGGAAGACATTTATTAACCTGCATGTGCCAAATACAGGTGATAGCACAGGAGGACTCCTCTTTTCTAGAATTAAATTGGCTCTTCATTGTCAACCTTTTCATAGATTTGCTGCAACTACCAGCAGTTCAGCTATCTCAGTCGGCAGTGACTTCCTCGTGCTTCCCAAAACTCATCCTCCTACAACCTGTGCTTTTTCCTCTTAATTCTATTAATAGTAATAGAATAATCTAAATAATCTGTTTGGTAGTTAAATATGTTTATCCATTATATTCCAAATTTAGACACAGTAAAAATAAAAATGCACATTACAAATTATTAAATGTTATCAATATAACATTTTAATACAGTTCATCAGTATACGCTGCTCATAAAAATCCTTCTGATATTATTAGCATGAAACTGTTTTACATAGGTAAACTGAGCTACCTTTATTTTAAGTACTTCTGTTCATAATATTCAAGAATCAAAGACCTTTGTAAAAGTAAGTAGCCATCAGCACAGAGCACTTAAATCAAAGAACTGAAAAATTCTCACTTCTCGGGTGATCATACCCATTACCAACCCATATCGAGACCCCCAGGCTCTGCGAAGCTGTTAGCATCCAAAGCGTTGAAAACTTCAAGAAGTAAATATCACAGGTTCCCTCAAAAACAAGACTGAGGATCAGGCACCCAGAATTCACTGTCACCGTCAGGTGGCAAATAATCAATAAGTTTGATCTCAAACAAGAGTCAGTAGTGCGGTGCGGCGATTTGCCTGGTTTATATGCCTATAACATTCGTTTATAACTGCCTGTATTTATAAAAAACTACAAAATGCAGTGCACAGAACTTCACTGTGAAACCTGCACTGCTTCACTGGGTGAGAAGGAGGAGCCCACCCCACTAGACGTTAATAACCTCCCTGTGATTCAGGCAAGCACAAGAGAGATTCTTGCATATGGCGTGTCAAAAAAATAGCATATCTTAGCATGTAAGGTCACTCAGCTGTCAGGAACAGAAGCAGGAACTGCCTCCTAGACAAACAGCGAACAAGAAATCATGACGCTGAGTAGGAAAGGAAAGGGAGGAAAATTCTAATTTAAGCAAATTTGAACAGGATGTAGCGTATGCTTTAGATCGAAGACCCTGGGGACCCTGGCCCTGCAGACTGGCTGGTGTATTTATCCACTCAGTCAGTGTCAGTACAGAGCAGGAACCTTGCCAAAAGATATTTTGAATGTTGCTACAGTGCTCTGTCAGGTAAAAGAGCTTACTGGTGCGGATGTGGTCAGACGGATTCAACACCAGAAAACCATTCAGTTTACTGTGATGACGTAGCCTACTATAGACATAGAAATGTGATTCTGGGACGGGCCAAGCAGCCATGGGTTGATCTCCTTTCTACCAAGTATTTGAAAAGCTTGTAAATATCCTCCACATTATTTACTCCCAACTCTAACCTTACTGGCAATGTGTGATTTGAATGCAGATGACTACTATGAAGCTATTGCACGAATTTCTGGTGGTATATCTAAAACTGTGGGAGTAGATCACTTGTGCAGTAACCAGTCCCCCAGGACGTACTCTCCAGAAAGCAACAAGAAGCTTCTCCATCGAGCCGCACAGTTTATGAACTACTAAGGCAGGAGTATGAGAAGAGAGTACGGCTCCCACAAGCCAGGGAGAACCCAGAAAAGCTGTCTGACACAGAAGCAGCGCGCTTGAATTCACAGCTTCCTCTGCAGTTTGTAATAGTAACACTAAGACAGGACCTCCTAGTTTCAATCACAGAAAGACGTAGCTTGGAAGGACCACTGGAGCTCTGAAGCCTAAAGACCTGCTCAACGCAGAATGAATTCAAAGTTAGAGCAGAGTGCTCAGGGTCACATCCAGTCAAGTTTTCAAAATCTTTAAGAATGGCAATTCACACTCTCACTATGAAGGATTCTTTTCCTTACGTGCAAACTTTGCCTTGTTACTGTTTTGCTGTTCATAGAGAAAACAATTGACAGTCATCTCTGATGACTGAGTTGGATGTGCGGTAAGTCCTCCGTATCAAGCACTACTTAGCAAGCTGATGGTCATGCACAGCACCACGTTCAACTTCCAAATGATTTTAAAGTAGAGGCACCATTGCATCCAAGTTGATAGATAAATGAATAAGGAATGGCAACGGCCACATTCCCAAGCTCAAATCATAAATACTACATCAGAAAACACTCGTTCACTAATTGTACGCTGAGCAAACTCAGCACCATATGTAGGTCGTTCCCCCGACAAAAGACGTAATTTCTAAGAATATTCAGACTCTATTCAGGCTCTTCTTCAGCACACAAATTACAAATGATGTTACAAAACCTATAATCTTCCAATCTGGGCGGTGTCTATCCATTTATAAGTCTGTTCGGCAATACTTCTGAACTGACTATCCTGCCAGATTACCCGCATTTCAGAAAATGCCATGCCAGCAACCGCATGATCGTGGCTGTGTCTGGCTTCTTGCTAGTTCAGGTATTTCTGGACTGTTCCTTCCCATTCCCAGAAAGTTTCAAGAAGGGGAAAAAGACTTAAAAATTCTCTGCAGGAGCCCAACAAGGTCAGTTAGCAAAAGACAGGGGGATTGGTATATGGCTAAGTGCTAACAATGACAGCATCTTGATGGCGGTAGCCCACATCCCCAGTTTGAACCCAAGGAGATCCCAACCTTCTTAAAATTCATTTGGGCAGTACTAATCAAGCCCCTTGCTAACACCTACTTACTACTGGCTTACACATCCCAGTGGCTGGAGAAAATAAGTGGGTATGTGATCTGAAGTTGAGTAGACTCCCGTGGGGAGGCAGGGGATCCTCACCAGCACTGCGCTCCCTGTTATCTCAGACTGAATGACTTTAGGGAAATTTAGGCAGGCTGAATCTCACTCAGAAGCTGTTCACATGGAGGGGGCTGTGATTCACTTTCATTTGAAGAAAATAAATGTATAACATGCTTACACAGAAACTCCCAGAATGGAGATTAGCGTTAGAGTGCCACAAATCAGGCAGAACTCAGCTGCTGTTTGTGGATTCTCTGAATGCAGGACAAAGTCGTGAAGGAAAGGAACAGGAATGCTGTAAGATAGAAAGTACTCCATGACTAGTGATAGGCAAAGATTTATAATTAATCAACAACAGGAATGCAGCACTGTTTTACAAGGCAATAATCCAGCTCCATTCCCTAAGGTAACGCGTAGGAGAATGAAGGCCGAGTAGTTTATTCAAACAAGGCAACCGGATTATTGCCCCATAAAACAGCATGGCACTGTGATTATTACCTTTGTGTTACATGCCCTTTTAAAATGTTTTTTCCCCATAAATGTTTAAAACCTAACAAGTAAAAAGATCAGAAGAGAAAGGGGACATGGGGTAGAAGGTAACACGTTTAATCTGTTCTTCTAATTTCCTGAAAGTGTATCAAGTAAGAAATGTAGAAGAAACTCTTTCAATCAGGGTTATTACAAATAGCAGCAATAAATCCTATTAATAAGCAGCATACTAAGATTTTACGTCTCTCTTATTCTTCACACATATGTTGTTTCCCCCCCTCTGCTAGTTTTCCCCCTTTTCACACCCTCACAAATGCATAAGCAGTTTGTCTTTATCTAGAGTTTTTCCTAACACATTTAAATTTCATAATTTACTCGACACACCACATTTCACCAAACCCAAAACAAGGCAAAGACTCAAATATCTTGGAGAATCTTATTAGCAATTGCTCCTAAAACTTTAAGCCACATCCAACTTTTGTCATCTCCGAAAGAACAGGACATTTGGGGAATACAGAGCATCTTGTCTCAGTGCCTGAATCCACGCCTTGGACTGACATAAGGCAGTCCAGGCCACCTGGTCTCAGGGTCAAAAATCACTTGGCCATCTTTTATTTAGAACAGACTTATTTAGAACAGAGCAGTATACTGCATCACAGCCAGTAATGTAACACAAATTCAGTATACCTGCTATATATCATGTATTCCTGGTAAGCCAATACAAATACTCCAAGGACGGACTTAACTTCTTCATCTGTAAACTAAAACCAAAGAATTAGCTTCATTCGCAGTAGCACTAAAACATGATTCTCTGAATAAGAACATGATCAAAATGAGAAAATCCGCAGACTCCCGAGTCCTTTGTTTCTGATGATATACTTAGATGCGCCAAGCTGCCTCACAAGTTTGACATCTATTCAAGGCATTGAATTTCAAAGAAAATAACAAGTGGAACTTTTACTAATATCTCATCTCTAAAAACTCTTCATTTTAAAAACTTCACAATTCTTCTATTAAAAATTTCTTGGTAAAGGCAAACAACCAAAACAAATATGATTTCAACTGACGTTGTTTTGAAAACATGAAATGGAATCCCACTGGGAAATTAAATGGAAATGTCATCTCGAGTAATGGGAGAGAATGATTCATAGACAGAATCTAACATTTTAAAATATGTTACCTACATAATTAGAGGAGCCTGATTTTCCAAAGGACCAGTCTCTTACACCTTCCAATAAAATCAAAGACTAAATACAGATTTTGAAAGCCAGTTTCAACATATGTGCTTGAAATATTTGGCCACGCTGCAGACATTAAATCTGGAAAGCCCTGAAAGCATGTTCCTGCTACCTAAGGCACGGAACTCGCTGGGTTCCAACTGCTTCATAAATGTCTTTTTGGAGTAACTGCTATCACCAATGGCAAAATTACAGCTTGATTTCAAAATATTTGAACTACGCAAAATATCTGTAATAATTCTTACAACAGCTTAAAAAGGAGCTGTCCATTTAAAAATACTGGGGCTTAGAAATCTGCGATAGGTTGACAAAAAAAATCTTCAGATAAAGAATTGTAGGAAACGTGACACTTCCTGGGCTGTGAAGGGGAGGAGAAGGTTTTAATTTCACTTACCATCAAAAAAATAAAGTTTTGTGCAATACAGACAAAGAAACAAGACAGCAAAGGATCAGGTCCCACTGTTGCATTCGGGTCCTAGTACAACTTGTGACATGCAAATTTAGGCTCAGCCAAAAGAGAGTTAACAATACAGAAAATTTCCCCAGACCTTTTCAGTTTTATATAAAGCCAAATTTATCTGAAACTGCTAAGCAGTATTCTTAGATTACTAATAAAACTAATTAAAGGATACTGTAGGGAGCCTATTCATCACTATTAAAGTCATTGCACCATGACACTGGCTTACGGGACTTTCCTGGACAAGGATATTACTCTAAGTGTTCCCAAACCGCGGCCCCCAAACTAGTCATCACAGGCTGTCATAGGTAATCACAGGTGATTAATAAAAAACCCATTATTTTCAGGTGTATTAGCTCTGCAACTTCAGCAAAGTTTGTAGTTGTCTTCTGAGCACTGACGCGAGTGAGAAAAAAACCACCTTTTGTGGCATTTAACTGCTCAATGAGGAGCCAGGGGCTAAAATTATTAGAATGCAGCAAGTGCTCTTTCTCGGTGGACTCTGTGCTGTACGAGAAGGTGCAAACGCCTTCTTCAACTGGGTTAAACTTCTGAATTTCCTCTTCAGTGATTTGTAAGATCTGTGCCAGCTCTCTGGGGGGAAGCAAACTTGGACTCTACAAGACATGAGTGCATGAGTGCCGAGGATTCTTTGGTAACCCGGTCACTGGAGTGCTCAGCACCCAATAGCAGGAATGGGAGCCACAAATCTATCTGTGGGTTATCACAAACAGAATGTTCAGAGACATAAATTCTCAGCAAAAAGGAAAGCAGGTGAATTAACTCAGATGTTGAGGCTACTAAATGAAGTTCTACTCACTTTAGTTACAGTGGAGAGTGGTACCAATATACCAACATTATCACCTCCATTCTCATGATCATTAAAAATGAAGCAAGGAAAACTAGAAAACCATAGAGTCATAGAATCACTGAATGCCCTGAGCTGGAAGGCACCCACAAGGACCATCGAGCCCAGCTCCTGTCCCTGCACAGGACACCCCAAATTCACACCGTGTCTCTCAGGGCCTTGGCCAAGCGCTGCTTGAATATCGCCAGGCTGGTGCCGTGATGCCTCCCTGGGGAGCCTGTGCCAGGGCTCCACCACCCTCTGGGAGAAGGACCTTCCCCTAATGCCCAGCCTCACCCTCCCCTGGCACATCTCCCTGCCATTCCCTCGGGGCCTGGCGTTGGGCACCAGAGAGCAGAGACCAGCCCTGCCCCTCCTCCTGCCCTCGGGAGGGAGCTGCAGAGCGCCATGAGGCTGCCCTCGGCCCCCTCTGCTCCAGCTGAACAACCCAAGGGACTCCAGCCGCTCCTCGTACGGTTTCCCCTCTAAACCCTTCCCCAGCCCCGCGGCCCCCTCGGGACACCCTCCAGTACCTTTATACCCCCAATGTCCTGCGGCGCCCAACGCTGCCCACAGCGCTCGGGGTGAGGCCGCCCCAGCGCGGGGCAGAGCGGGACAATCCCCCCCCTCGCCCGGCTGCGATGCAGGGCTCGGTGCCCCCAGGGCACGGTTGCCCCCTTGGCTGCCAGGGCACGCTGGTGGCAGGGAGGAGATTAAATAAAGCAGATACTTAATAAAAGCTCTTAGCAGTAGTTACATGCAATATTGTGTGTCTAAACAATGAAAGAGCAAATAAATGTAATTAAAAATGTTTAGACATAAATCCATGGCTACATACTTTATTTCATACTGTTGGTACCATCAGCACTGGTTTTGTTCCTGGTGCCACAGCATAAGGCACCAGGACTGTGGATCCACATGGGAATAATGTAAATATTTCTGAAAAGGGAAAGCCACAAGTAGGTTGGTTGTAGTGAGCTTCACAGCAAAGCCTCACAGCTTCCCAGGAACAGGAAGGAACCTTTCATGCTGCTGACATCTCCGAGGACCCTTAGGGAAAAGGACGAGAGCTTTGAGATGCCAGTGTTTGGGGTGGGGGTGGCATTAGCTGAAGTTACAGACAAAAGAACTACAGCCAGAAGTCTCCAATCCAGGCCTACCGAACAGCACGCTCGTGTGGACAGAAAAAGGCAGGAGAAAGCCTGAGTACTTTAGCAGAAAACCCAAAATAAAAGAAATTGTGTTGGTCCCCTTCAAGGTAGCAGAAGGAGCTAACTCTTTTAGACAAATCAAGGTCCTGCTTTTCAGCTCGTCAGTGTTTAGGATCACAGGACGTGCACTCAAAGTTTTTCATCAGCTATTTTGACATTTGCGCCTCATAACACTTCTGGTCTCATCCTGAAAGATATGCAAATACCACATTTTATTTTCGCGTGTCCTTCTGAAAGGCAAGTTAAGCATTCAGCAGGCCCATCGCTTGCGTATATAACAGCATTACACAAAAGGCTGCTTGAGCCCAAAGGCACATTTTAAAACCAATAACTGCATTAGCTAACTAAATCTATAAACTTTTTATACATAAAAGAGAAGTGACTTGTAAAGAAAAAACAGTGAATTTGAGGCAACATTAGAAACTCCAACTCCCAGCACAGGCAATGAAAAGGAAATGCGTTACTAGAGGGGAGGCAGACAAGGACTTTTCACATTCCTTTGTCTCATTTTTATCTATTACAAATGAAATTATAATGATCTACAGTAAAACAATTACGGAGCGTTTGATCTAAATGTCACTCAGAAACACAAATTTAAGCTAGTGTACAAAGCAAGCTGAAAACCAGAATGTCTGGAAAATCTACCAGGAAAAAAAAAATCTTTAAACAAGCTCTATGATATCTGATTATAACGAAAAAAAGTAAATGTTTTCATTATCTCAGAGAAGCATATGTGCATGAAGTTTTACTTTCAGCACAAACACACAGACATATACATACATTTGTATAGATACACACACACGCCCCTCTCATCTTTAAATAAAATCTCCGCTGAGACAGATAAGTTTAATAACACACAGCAGTAAATTAGGCATAAAAAAATGCATGTAAGGATTTTGCAGTTATCCAAAAGCAAATAAAAAAAAAAAACTAAAAGATTATACTGAAATAAAGAAAACTCCAAATATGCTAAAAAAATCAAGGAAGTAAAGGGTGCAAATAACTTTAACTGATATGCAGTAGTAATACAATAGGATTACAGACTCTTAATATGTTGTCCAAAATGAAGTTATTTTAATTGGCTATATTCCCTCATACCACAGTAATGGAGGACAGAGATCAAATACCCTCCTTCTCCTGTGAGCGTAAAAGGTTGCCAATTTACTACACAAGCATGTCGGGTGAGGGAAATCAATGCAGCAGTAGTAAATTAACTTTCTGTAAGCAACAGATTTCTGTTCCTAATAGCAAAAGAAATTTGAATGCAGAAAACATGCATGTAGGCACTTCTTGGAAGAGCTCATCTAAAAACATTTGTTCTTATCCCAGTTTCTTCAGTTGTTTTTCTTTTTGTCATTTTCTTTGATTTTTTTTTCACAATCTGATTATGTTAAAAATATTTTTTCATTTTAAAACTATATTTGGTTGCTGAATACCCAGGAGATTTGTTTCAATGAGCTTCTGATAAAGGAATCCACAAAGCAAATATAAGCCTGGCCACTCCAGGGCACAGTACTATGCCCTTTCATTACAAGACATGGTCAGCTGTAATGTTTTCTGGTAATATCATGCATTCCTGCCAGTGGGATTGCACCTGATCCCAGAGGATGAAACAGCTGAGAGGAAATGTCACAGGCAAAATTCACCCCTTCTAACATACAACTCAAAGCAGGTAACATAGGCAGTCAGGGCCACTGAGACTGTCTGTGATAATGATACAAGTGAGGACGCTAGCTTGCGCAGAACATGGAAGTTTCAGGTACAAAAAGACAACAGAGAGCAAAAGAGACACTTTCCTCTTGCTGTAGGAAAATTAGAGTAAGAAAACAGGCTGAAAGTTCACAAAAGACTGGCCGGAGTACCGTGAACTTCCTTGCACCACAAGACCATAAAATCAATTTCGTGCAGGCGGAGGTGCTGTTCCTTGACACTGCGAGGCACACGGGTCAGAAGACTTAACTCCTCTCTCTTTTCTGTTACAGAATTGCTTCAAATATAAGAAGAAATTTAAGAAAATAAAGAAAACAATTAAATTATCAAACAAGACCTTCCATGGATCAGCCGCACTGCTGGGTGGACCTCAGGGCATGGAGCTGCTCCAGCCTCACCTCCATCGCACCACAGGATTCAGCAACACTTACCGGTTACTTCCATCCCTATATACCATTAGTCCGCCCTGGTGTTACTCAAATTTTGTTAGTCTTGTTAACCAAAAAGCATCACTTCTGGAAGTAGAAAAAACTGGGAGGAAGTCCAAGTGGTGGAATGTCGTTTTAGAAATGTTTTGCCATTTTAGATGTTTTGTTAAAGCATTGTCCTTCTGTTTGGGTCATTTTATGTCTTTTTTTTTTCTATGTATTGTATCAATAATCATAAAAACAGGTTTGGAGGTCCTGGAGAGAAAAATGTAGTCCATCAGTCTGTCTCAAGGCAGGACTACCTGTTGTCATCTCTGACAGCTGTTTGTCCAACCTGATTTTAAAGATTGGTACAGTTGGATGCTCCAAAGACCCAGAGATCACCTATTCCAGTCCTGCTCTACCTGCATCCTTAGAACTTCTTCCCAAATATCTAACCTGAATCTCTTTCGACACAGTTTAAATCCACTATGCCGTGTTTTAGCCACCACAGGCGTGGAGAACAGATTACAACTTTGTGATTTACAGCAGCTTTTTAGATAAATGAATAGCATTACCATGTTCTTCTTCAACCTTCTCTTCCTCAGCTGAACAACTCAGATTTGCTTTCTCACTGATTTCTAGACCTCTGATCGCTATCATTGCTGCCCCCTGGAGTATTTGCAGTTGGGCCATATTTTTCTTGAAATACAGCACCAAAATCTTAAAATGTGCATTAGTTGGTGTTTGTACCCTACTGCTAGAACGACAGGGCAGATGCCAGAGAGAATGTGCCACATTAATCGTACAGACCGTCTTCTAAAATGGCTCCTGTGGGACAGCGCAACTTGATGGCATCACCCAGAGGACACGCGCACAAAGGGCTAGATGTAATTATGTGCCTACGAAGTATTCTGCATACTGCTAGTAATTTCTAAAGAACATTTATCTGCTCCAGATTAGGAGAGCTAAAGAAAGCCTTTGATTTGCAAACTCACTGCTTATGAGCACCTCAATCATAATTCAGCACTTCTACGAGCAAATTAATTAGAAGATACTGTGTTTTGCTAGAACCTATTCCACCCGAGGCTCCAATAGCATTGTATTATATAATGAACAAATTTGCCTAAAAGTGCCTACCTGCTGACTCTGAAGGAAAATAGGAGTAATGAGTCCTACATACCTACGCTGCAGATATTGATCCTGGCCCAATTTTCTCATGAGAGTCTAAAGAAACTATTTCAAGTTAAAAATCTCCCTGAATAACAGCCAAGACCACAAGAAAATGGATTCTACAAGTTGTTAACTGACTGTCCATAAAAATATTCTCCCTTTTCATCAAAAAGCGTTGGGCAGACAAACTGCATCACTCTTAAAACTGTTGTCTAAAAAGTTATAAAGGCTGAAGAGAACTGGCAAGATAGTTGGGCATTTACATTAGCATAAACACATCAAATATTCATTACAGCAGAGCACTCATTATGTCAGCATCTGAATTAAATAACAAGAAAAATGTTTCCCAACTATAAAAGTAAGTACCACAACAGCCTCCCACAGCAGAGCAATTTTAAAGAGACAGTGAGACAGCATTGCAAGGAATCGCATCGCACTCTCCGCGAAAACTGGTCCATTCACTACAAATCAGCTTTTAACACTTCCCTTTCTGATGAATCTACACAGAAAATGTGTTATAATGGAAAAAAGGAATGATGTTATACAGCGTGAATCCATACGAAAGGAAAAACATTACGCTGGGACAACGTATCTTATTACAATAGCACTATGTATCTTAAACGCAAAATTACACCAATGCTATGAGTTTATGAGTTTAATCATAGTGACAAAAACCCAACTCAAGAAACACAACAGACATTACATAAGCCTATTTATAAAAAGTTACTACACTGGGCGCACAAAACCAGAAAACAAGAGCCATGAGTGTAACAGCATCAGAACAAGACAACTCAAGTACTTAAAATGCATCACAACCATGCGCAACTAATAGAAAGGCATGTATATGTAATTTCATGTCTTCTAGGGACTATAAACCTCTTATCTATAGATTATAAAGGTGGGTTTCCAGCTTGCTACTAAGCCCCCATGCGTTAATTCCTCAGATAGTTCCACAAATGGATACGATGGCATTAGGTCAGACATATGGGATTACTCTTACAACATTCTCGCTCACTGGATAAAGCTATAGACAAAGTAATAATGGTGCTGCCCTCTTTGTAACTGCAGATATAAGCCAGCGTTGATTTTATTTGCCAAAGAGCGTTGGTTTTCTTTTAAAACAGCAAAGCAGCAAAGCACCTGCAGTAACATGCGTACGGCAGTCGCCTGTACCTCGCTAACGGTCTCATCTCTGCTTTCTTATTCTGAAACATCACAACCAACCAGCCACTGAAGAAATACATACCCGTAAAAGCCAGATCCTCTATCATCACTGCCTCTCTTCTGGAATCTCAGCTGGCTGTAGCCAGGAGGTTTGGCTTGCTGTGACTTTCATAGCCAAGGATTAAGTGGCTGTTTCAATCTCAGAACCACATGCATCACAGCACAGAGTACTGGGGAGATCTGTGCAAGATGATATCATTAGCTTTGTATACAGACAATACACAAGCACATCATCAACAGCATCCAGCTATCACCCCCTCTATTCCACCTCCCAGGCTGCAGATACCTGACAGTATCTAGAACTCCAAGGTAGAGTGAAAGATAACTAATGCTGGTGAAAGTAGCAAGCCTTAAAATAATAGCTACTAGTGAAGAAGAGGTCCTCTCTTTCTTCTTTGAAATGCTCCCTGCCTGCTCCCCTACGGAGACGAGGAAATGTTGCTCTCCTAGATGGACAACAAACAACAACTCACAGCTAAGGAGAGAACAGTGCAATACTGGGAACAGGATAAGATCTAAACTCACAGGCAAACTCCATGATGTTCTTCACAAATGGGAAAACTACCTAAAAGAAGCTTTCGATGCGGCCATAAACTTCTTGGGGAAGGTTTTATCAGTGGATACTGCCTACTTCAGTGCAAAACTTTCCACCCTATAATGTTCAAATCCAAGTATTTCTATCACTATAACACAAATAAATTGTTCAGATTTTTCTGAATACGCTTCTTTTTACCATACGC
Organism: Phalacrocorax carbo; assembly: GCF_963921805.1. NCBI lineage: Eukaryota > Metazoa > Chordata > Aves > Suliformes > Phalacrocoracidae > Phalacrocorax > Phalacrocorax carbo. The sequence goes on from NC_087515.1 coordinate 126,819,224, forward strand.
TGTTTCTCTCAGTCTTTCCTCTCCTCAGAGTCTCTGCGGATGTTTAAATCCAGCCTGGAACCCATATTACCAAAATAACTGTCTGTAGAAAACAAAAATTTGACACATCGTATGACTGTACTATCCATGTAGAAGTAAGGACCCCAGGGACCTCTTTGTTTTCACTTGGCTATGTATTAGATGAACAAGCAAACTAGACCTTATTCCTATTCCTACCTGTAGGACTGGAAAAAACACAGCTGTGGGGCATCCAAAACAAAATCCACACAGCCTTTCATCTCGTATAGGCACTCTTACACCGTACGTTTGGTGCTGTGCTGAGACGCAAAAGGGATGACGGCTTGCTCTGTAAAATCAGTACAAACGGTGACACCCCCAGTCAGCATTTTGCAGACGGGCAGCTGGACTCAACCCTTGCTATGCAGCCGGAAAAAAGCAAGAACTGTGTTAAGTGCATCATCTAAGAAGACGGTCAGATATTCCAGTTTGATGCAGTCTAGCAGATCAAAGACAATGTTTTCTGTATGCCTCTTCTCTGGTTCTTCTAACACTAATTTATATGGAAGAATAAATCAAAGTCGTATTAAAATATATTAATAGCCCCAGTAACAGCCAGCTAGTATGGACTCTCCACCTTTTGCACCGTTCCAGAGAAGCACCCATGTACTACTCTAGATCTCGTATTTCAGCAGAAATACATAATTCTGTATCCTAATGTGGAGACAGTCCACAGTGTGGAACAGAGATAACCTACTGACTAAATATAACGCACACCTGCTCTCAGATACTCCATGCCACCCACACCACTCTTCCTGAACAACTGCATCCTGAAACATTTCAAAAACTCAGGGAACAAATTTACTTTTTGAACTGCTTGTGACAGGCTTGATCTGTCTCACATAAGGATAATGTACCCTTAGACAGGTTCTGCGTATTAAATCAAGAGTTTACTAATAGCTTCCTTAAGGATGCGCATGGCCGCTATATATCTTCTCATTATAGTTTGGTAAAGTCAAAAGACACCTCTCTTCAGAACTCCCAGTTTCCTTTTGAATTCAGTACATGTATTCTCTCCGTATCAGAGAGACACTCTTCTCAGGACCTGGTTACCTCCTAAGTTGTGGACCTCCTCCTAAGCATCTCCCTGAAGTGTCTGAGATATCTACCTGCAGCAACTGCTTTCCTTGCAGCAACGCAGAGCTGTGAAAAGAGTGAAACTGAAAGTCTCCACAGGTGCGCCATCCAATCTCGCCATAAATAAGGAATACAGTGAACATGACAGCCCAGTTTCATGACTATTCTCTAATTTCTCTCTTATCAATATGCTTAATTACCAAGCTGTCAGAGCACAGAGGGCTGTCAGTGTCCTACAAAGGCTGCATGCTTCCTGTTTTTAAAAACCTAACATTTGATACTACAGAGGTTGCAACTTCACACAAAACCAAGACTTTACATAGGCTGAAGAGGTCAGCAGGAATAGGAATTTAGGAGAACAGACGACACCCGGAGAGCCATCTGTGCCAGGCAGATAATTTCCCTAAGCAGATTAGCAGTCACATTGACCAGAAGCAGTCATGTAATATGGTCAGATCTTGCTGCCCTTCACAATCCAGCTTACCAAGGTGGAGAGACAAATACCTCTTTACATCTAATTTATGCCAGAAATTGTACGAAGTACATTTCCTCCCACACCCATGAAACACATTCAAGGAAGCACATCCTTTACCCAGCTAGAACCTTTGCTCTGAGAAGCACTCATTGCCCTGGCTAAATCAAAATACTTTGGGGAAATTAGAGCCCACCACTCTTCTGCAACACTGTCCTACTCCATACTATTTCTACGCTTTCCTCTGCCACAAAGATCCTAATTCACATACGTGCTAACACATACATTTCAAGCTCTGTTTTCTTTTTGTGCTCTCATATAGCAACCACCAATTGTCCTGGAACCAAAAACATCTCTGGAGGGTGGCAAAAACACAGCTTCAGAATACAGGAGTCCTAAAGCAAGTCCAGTGAACTCAAACAGCCTTTATCCACCTTTTGAGATTTCTGAAGTACAAGATGGAACTTAAACAGAGTCACAGAATAACAGAATCCCGGGTTGGAAGGGACCTCAGGGATCATCTAGTCCAACCTTTCTAGGCAGAGCCCAGCCTAGACAAGACAACCCAGCGCCCTGCCCAGCCGACTCTTAAAGGTGCCCAACGTGGCCAAGTCAACCCCTTCCCTGGGGAGATTATGCCAATGGTGACTGTCCTCACTGTGAAAAATTTCCCTCTCGTGTCCAATCGGAATCTCCCCAAGAGCAACGTGTGTCCATTCCCCCTTGTCCTCTCCATAGGACTCTGTGTAAAAAGGGAGCCTCCATCTTCTTTGTAGCTGCCCCTTAAGTACTGGTACATGGGGATGAGATCCCCTCTGAGCCTCCTTTTCTCAAGGCTGAACAAACCCAGCTCTCCCAGTCTGTCCTCGTATGGCAGCTTCCCAGTCCTCTGATCATCTTGGTGGCCCTTCTCTGGACCCCTTCCAGCCTGTCCACCTCCTTTTTGCATAGGGGGGACCATAACTGCACACAGTGCTCCAGGTGTGGCCTGACAAGTGCTGACTAGAGTGGGAAAGCTTAACTCTTTATGTGGAAACCTGAACTCTTTATGTGGAACAGGTAGTAACGAGATGCCTAGGTCACCCTGTGAACCCTCTCTGAGTCCCTTAATAAGAAAGGAATTATTTTTTCAAGAAAGACTCGTTCAGTGCGAAATCTCTGAAAAACAGAGAAGAATGGAAACGTAGCAGAATTAGTTAAAGCAACTAAAATACACTAAATCGGTCATCTTGGAACTGAAAATTTCAGGGATTGGAGAAAATAAGACAGGCTCAATAGAGGAAGGAAGAAGACCTGGAGATATGTGAACAAATGCACGGCTCTGAACAAAGGTGTGAAGACTGGTTTTAAGATGCCAAAACTAAGGGGAGACGTCACAAGGGATCCTGACCCTGTACTCACGAGTTCTCCTGTCATCACTCAGGAGACAAATTACATTATTTGTAGGGCCATGGTCCTTTGCATTATATACTCTGACTTTGGGAATCAAAGACTTGACAGAAAAAGAATCTCTACGAAAAGTCTTCACAGATAAAATGATAAAGAAAGCAATTCTAAACTCCCAATACCTTTCCAGATGCCCCCACCTGGCTTCAGCTGTAACTCCAAAAGACCCCAGTTCTCCTGCATGCCCTCCGTCATGCCTGCCAGCTCCATGAAGGTATCTCAGACAGCTCAGGATGTCTGAAATGGCACTCTGTTCTGCTGGTAGGCTCCTAAATTCCCCACATGTTCCTGGAGAATATATCCTGTTTCCCTAAAAAGCTGTTGCTATCCACAACTATGAGGAGAAGAATGAAGACGGCATCAATATGAACCTCTGGTGAGCTGCTATTTTATGGTGCATGAAAAGGAAATTCATGGACTCTCTTCGAACACCTGCTGAGCATCGAATGTCCTCTAATACAGACTTGGGAAAACTATATGGTGTATGAAAAAATAGATAAAAAAATAAAATTCATCCATTCCAAGATACTTAGGAATATGGAAGCATAAGAAGTGTCACCAAGCATCTTCAAGGATATCTTTTACCTTTACTGAAAAAATACAGAAAAGAAGGGAATTATATTTTCCTTAGGAGGCAGCAAATACAGAAGTCACTCTCCAGTTTAAAAGATTAGGCAAGATTCAAGTGTCTTTGTCTTCCCAGTGTTTAAAACCAAAGCAGACCCAGAAAAGTTGACCTTCATTATACAAAGACAACAAAATGAAGCTAGCTAAAGTAAATTATAGCCTTGTTCTGCTTGATTTTGGCAAACTTACTAAAAAATAGGTGATTTAACAAATGTAAAGAAGGGACAATAATGGGAATTTCTTGCAAGACCTATAATTCATCCCCTTGTGATGAAAGTAACATTTAAATCAGGTCCACATTTTAATCCCAACATCTCCATGAGGTAGATGAGAAAATTCACAGCGGCTAATTCATTTCTGTGATTTTTTTCCAGCCACAATAACCGGCATCTTTGTGAATATAAGAGGGCACAGAATACCCAAGGCAAGGCGAAAACCTCTAGAGCTTTCAGCTACATTAAGTGGGAGGTCCCTGTCCGCTTCAGGAAGGATACAAACATTTTAAAATTCCCTAACATCAGTCAAATATGGAGAAACCGCTCCAGTGACTCAGAGAAACACATGTATGCTGGGTGTAATTTAATTATAGGAAAACAACAGGAAGAATATGGATGTCCGTGGTTATCAAGAGGACAAGCTTCTATCACTTCCACAATAATTTCCACAGGATTATCAGAATCAGTCCAGCCCTAAACAACTGTGGACTATTCCTCATCTAGAAAAGAAATGTGAGCATAGCGGACAATAGGGTTCCCTTAAGACAACTTAAAAATATTACAAGTTAATACTTTCATCCTCTTAGCATTTGTTGTCCTATTTTCCTATTTCCTTAACCCTGAAATTGAATCTAGCAAATACTGCATTGTAGGGAGCACGGGCCTCTACAAGTAATCACTGCCATTTTTTATTTTAAAACTTTCATTTTTTCATATTATCTTATTAAGAATTTGATTGATCTTCCTCAAATTTAGACAACGAAATGTCAGACGTCTTAGTCTAAGCTAGCTGCCCTGGGTTACCTTTATAGTCAGTAAAGTGAGTGAGTCACGGGAGCGATGTGACAGCCATCTAAATCACCTTCTAAAGGTGTTTATCCCTCCACAATGATTAAAACAGTTACTTAACTCACTTACGTGCCGTTTTAACAGTTACACCAGACAAAATACTATCGATTTTGCTCAAAATTTCTATTGCACGGATAACGGCTGCGGCCTATACTCCCATTGGAACAAAGGAGTGGAATTCCACCAAAGCCAATCCCGCTACGCCAACTTGCAACGTTGAGAATGAGCACGGGCACACAGAGTACTGGAAAAGTGATTTTAACTGAAACAAAGAAAAAAAAGTCTGTGTCTGTTTTCATGAACAAGTGGAGAAGAAACTTATGTTAAATCATGATAAGGTATAGGCGATAAGAAAGAGGGGAATACTACAGCCTTCTTCCTGCAGTTTCTCAGGGAGTTTTCCACCTTGGGCAAGGCTGGATTTAGAGATAAAATAAATATTAGGAGTACATTTACAGTTTTACATACCTTGCTGGGTACTGGAGCGAGAGCTTAAGAAATACATGCTACAGGCACATGGAATAATTAGAATTATGACCTCGGTGCCAAAAAAGCTGTTATAGAGAGAGGAAACACCTTGACAGGTAGTAGGCTACAAAATAAGCAATTATGCTGGAGTAATGATAAACGGTAGATGGAAAGAGCCCTAAAATATATGTAGGGTTTTTTTAAAAAAACTACTGGATAAAGAAGATGATGTTACCTCAGCAATGACAGAATACGGAGTTCTACCATGTGCAGAATATCAAGCTAATCTTCAGCATTTTCCATGGGTATCAGCACAAAAAGTAACATGCAAAATCTGCATACGCTGTATTTTAACATTTATATTATTATCCTACAGCCATATTTAAGAAAAATCCATCGTCACACCGAGAACTGCGTATCTCTTCCTTGTCCAATAAACATATCGGTTCACAGGAAGCGCCCAACCTTTGTACAGAGCTGTGTTAAAATGGTTTACACATATAAATATAAAAGGCACAAACTAAGCCATTACAGCCCCATTTTGATCTCAGTCTACTTTGATACTAGTGGAAACAGAAGAGTAAACCTTGGTTTATATATTATAAATACATCCAAGTGAGATCAGGCATAGGCCCATTACAGCATCAAATGCAATGCTCCTACGTGAAATAATATTATGCCTCTGTAGTTTAGTAAGAAAAAACAAGTTAAACCTAAACCCTAATCATCACCTCCCCAGTGAAATATGCCACTTTAAGGAACTGTACAATCCAAACCAAAATATATATTAATAATTCATTAAGAATCAAACACAAATTGATCATTTATGAAGTTATTAAACTTAACCAATAGTTAAGGATCATAAATGGATGGCGATAATGAATAATCTGATTGAAGTATCCAGAAAACTCAAAATCATTATACAGTTTGTAAATAAAATATATAAATACGATAAACCATGTCAAATTACACTCACGGATTACATTTTCACGCAATCCAATCAAGATTCTGGAAGCAACCATTTAAATCATGCAATTCAAATTTTGATTTTAGCTTGCCAAGTTGGGCTATTTTCCAAAAATAAGCACTTAGATGAACTTTTAAAAGCGGAGGGTTTAGCAGAAAGAAAAAACGAATACTTTATTATGTAGGCCAAAAGAAATCTGCAGTGGTGTATGTCTCATTTAGGAAACCAAAATAAACTGACTAGAAATTCCAAAGATAAATAATATTTTCAAAATTGTAGTAACTGCCTTCAAAAGAACTTCAGTGTCAACATATGCTCCAATATTTGTAGAAATATTTCTACTTGCAAATGCATTGCAAGGACCCACGTGTTGATCGTGTTTAAAACCTGAGAAATCATTTATGAAATTACAGAAGTACTCCGGAGAGAAATATAGTTATTCTAATAATCAGAGCTTGTTTTCACTTAGAGGCACCACGATAAATGTTGTCTGTTGTTTTCTGACTTTTAATAGGGACACTCATTAAAAATGTGTTCTGAAATGTCGCGATTAAAGAAAATAGCACATGCTTTGAGACGACACACTATTTCTAAGAAATGCAGGGATTTCATTTCAGAACATGCACAGAAATAGACAAAGTTACTACACTGTCGTGACTGCAAACTTGCATCCCTCACATCCCTCGGTTTCCCCGATCACATCACATGTTAATGCCTGTGCAGGAATGAACAACGTACCAGCTAACCACACAAAAAGCAAAACTGAACTCCTTCAAACATTTCCTTCCCACCGAGTATCAGCTTGCCGTCTATTGCGGGATACCTGTTTTAACACACAGCTGTTGAATATATTTTTTTAACAATTTAGAAAGACAGGGCTGCTATTTTTATAGTATCATCTGATGGAGGCACTTTCTTCCAAAATCACTAACAAACCATATAAAAAGGTTTCAGTACACCAAACGGTAATCGCAAAGCACCTTACCCACTATTTAACTACACTATCTTTCAAAAGGTTCACTGAGGTAGTAAAAATCTGACATACCTTGCTCTGAAACCCATTTAGTGTAATATTTAGTACCCCAAGTTCTTTTACATAACCAAAAAGGCCGGTTATTTCTAGTAGTCTAGTAACCAAAATGCCACGATGTACAGTTAACATACAAACACATTCCTGTTAAAATGCTTTTCATTAATGTTGTTTCTTCCTTTCCTTCAGCAATACAAGAAGAATCAGGGAAACGTGCTTCTGCAGCATGCCAGAAATTACACATCTTACAGGCTGAACGAGCTAGTCTTTAAGGATAGTGTAATACTTACTATAAGTGAAGATGATCCATAAAAATATATGCTTTACAGTTACTCTCTGAAATAATAATGCTGATTGTCACAGCAGAAGTAGTATAATCCAACCACATCCAGGCCTAATAGGCAGTGTGCTAGTATTTGTTCCTATGAAATCAGAAATAAGGTACCTGTCTCACTGAAAATCCAGGCACCCTTGGAGAAAACAAACAATGGATTTTTAGGTCCTTAATTTTATTGAAATCATAAGACATCCACGCTTCAGTCGTCACAGATTTTTTTTTAATCCATGTATGAGAAAAGAGCAGATTTGTTCACAATTTACAGCAAACAGGTACTGTAACTACAAATTGAAGTTTCTATATCCAGTGTCACCAGTTCAAATCCAGCTCTGTCATCTTCGAACACTCCTCACTTGGCAGAAGTCAATATTTTTCCATCTCTTATTTCCTCTAAAAGTAGAAAAATCCAGCAATTTCATATGCTTTCTAGCAAGATGCACCGGAAGAAATGTTTTAGAGCAGTAGCAAAATCACCATGCTCTCGTTTCTTTTTTCGCCCTTCAGGCGTAGTGTGGGTGTCTTCGGCTTGCCCTGCTGGTCTTCAGTGTTGTCACTAAGAGCTGGGAGATGGAGCTAGGACGGCATGAAGCAGCAAAAATAAATATTGTTGCTTTAAGAACATACTTACTTTTATATTAAGATGTGACAACTTTCTCTCTACTCTTACTTCGTTGCTGGGTCAGATGAAATCTTTAAGGAGGTTCCATTAAAAGTTCGTATCTGTAGCATGTATGAGAGAAACGCTGAAATTCCCATTCTGAACATATTCCGAAGGAGGTCAGCTTTGGTTTGAAAGCATATTCGTGTCGATGAAAACTTTTTTTTGTTGCAAAAAATGAAAATTCTCCCCTTTATTTAGGTATTCCCTCTGCAATCTTCCAAGTTACTCGGCTCCCTTACAGTTTAATCAGACATACCAAAAAAAAAAAAAAAAAATCAAATATCGTATTTCCCATATGTATAAACTGACATTGTGGAGGCTTCATTAAAGAAGTCTTTTATTTCTCTTATCACTGGTAACTGAAAGTCATTTAATGTACCACCACTTTCAAACAGCCCAAGAGACTTAAAAAGCTATCTAAGTTTGAAAACCAAAAAGTTCTGAGTTTTTCTGTACCCCAGGACGGTTTTCTTTCCTGAAGCTCAAGCCGAGAAAGCAGACAAAAGAAGCTGATTTGACTGAGCCGTGCCAAGTCTTGCCTTTTTTTCTTTCCTCGGCTCTCTCGCTCGCTCTCTCTCTCGCTCGCTCGCTCCCAGCATGGCAACCTTCCCGAGCAGTCTTGGCGGAGCTCCAGCCTGTGCCAGTCTGTCTGAGTTCTTGTTTTCCAAAAGATGCTCTTTGCGAATCAATTAATATATTTAAAAACAGGAAACTGTGGGTCAGTAACCAAATCTTGGCACCAACAACCGCTTCTTCTGCCAAATCGGCTTATAGATTTCATGGTTTCCTACCTTTTACAATGGATATAACATTTTTGCTCACTGATCGTGGAGCACTGGAAGCCATTCACTGTTCACAGCGATAAGAAATCTGTTCTCTAAAAATGTCCGCATGCGACACATGAACAACCTGCAGTAAATCAAGATTCTTTTGAAGGCGGGCGTATGTGTAATTTTAATAAGCATCAAATACTCCTTAAAATAATGTTTTCCTTCTCTCCTCCGAGAATCATGGGAAGATGCCAGGAGCAGGAGACGTATAGATTTGAATTAAGATCACATTCGAAAGTCACGCGCGTTTTAACTTTCTAAACTCCAGCTTGAAAACTACTAGTCCTTATCAATCCCACCATTATTAAAAATAGCTGAAAGTTAATACCAAATCTGATCCCAGCTAATACGTAAAAAATCTTCCGCAATCTCCGCACATCCGTAGATGCCAGTGATGTCACCGTTAATTCAAAAGCACAAGTTCCCGTCGTGGCATTCATAGGGGAAACGGCTCAGGGCTAACAGTTAACTTTGGTGGAGAAATTTTTGATACGTTGCTAGACTTTAAGGATAGCAAATTCTACTTGGAACTTCATTCAGGATATTCTAAATTACAAGAATTCATAGGAGGAAAATTAGAGGAATAAACTTTTTTTTTTTTATCTTCAAGCTATTTGCCAAGGCAAAATGCCAATTTTTAAAAATATATGCATTACACTAATGAGCGAAATAAATTATGTAGAGAAAAAAAAACTTCCCTAAGTGAATAATTTTATAAGTTTATGGATACTACTGGTTTTTCCTTAAGAGATTCAATGTAGAGTCCCAGATGTTTTGGGGCTAAGCTGTTATTTGGGACTTAGTGACGCAACCTTCCCAAAGGTTTGAGTCAGGGATAAAGTTCACTGGGCTAAAAAAGGAGGCAAAATATTCTTCCCCAATTAACACAGGAGCATGCTTTGTTTCTCAGGCTAAGAAAGCCCTGGAGTGTTAGAAGCGTTACTTTAAGATCCACATTTATCAAAGGTCTTTGGAGAGCAGACTGTGCCCAACGAGGTGGCTGGCTGGGACTGTTTGGCAAGTTGTAACTCATTTGATTCAAATCTGTCCTGTCCCGTCTTTCCATCAGATACATGTCTGTGATATACCAAGTATTCAGTTGTTGAATAAACATTTCTTCCTAGTAAATTTATCAATAAATTTTGTTTCCCTTGCCCTCCCCACCATTTGTTTACCCTATAACCCCAGCTCTCTAGGCCTTGCTCCAGGGCTGTACCTCCATGGAACATAACGGGAGCTCACACACACTGAGTGCACTGAGATACCTCTATGCATATTTCTAGATTTCAGGTCTGAAAGCAGCGCTAAATACCTCGCTACAGCTATTTAATCAGGAGGACAAAAGACTGATGAGAAAATTGCCAAATGAGAAAATACCTAAGAAGATGGGACTAAAAGTGAGAATGGAAAACTGAAACTGAACTGTGTTCAGTTTGGGGCCCCTCAGTACAAGAGGGACATTGAGGTGCTGGAGCGTGTCAGAGAAGGGCACTTCAGGGCATGGTTTGGGAGACGTGATACTGTTGGGTTGCCGGTTGGACTTGACGATCCTAGAGGTCTTTTCCAGCCTTAATGATTCTGTGATTCTATGGTGAAGGGTCTGGAGCACAAGTGTGCTGGGGGGCGGCTAAGGGGGCTGGGGGGGTTTAGCCTGGAGAAGAGGGGGCTGAGGGGAGCCCTTCTCGCTCTCTGCAGCTGCCTGAGAGGGGCAGGAGTGAGGGGGGGGCTGGTCTCTGCTCCCAAGTCACCAGGGACAGGACGAGAGGAACCGGCCCCAGGCTGCGTCAGGGCAGGTTTAGGTTGGATGTGAGGGAAAATGCCTTCCCTGCCAGAGGGGTCAGGCCCTGGCACAGGCTGCCCAGAGAGGTGGGGGAGTCACCGTCCCTGGGGGGGTTCAAACACCGTGCAGCCGTGGCACTTGGGGCCATGGTTTAGGAGGCCTGGGGGTGTTGGGTTGGGGTTGGGCTTGGTGATCCTGGAGGTCTTTTCCAACCTTAATGATTCTATGATCCTATGACTCTATAATATAAATTGTTCTATGTAATTGCCATGAACAGGACAAGAAATCAAACAAATTACACCAAAACAATAAAGATCTAGCTTAAGCCTTAAGACAAAACTTTCTAAAGATACAACTGCTACGTTCTGGGAGAGATTGTATAGTCTTCACTAGTGAAACTTTTTTAAAATAAGTTAATTATCTGACCTTCAGACAGGTGGATAAATGAGACATCTTCCCAAGGCTCACTTTGCCTTGTTTCCAATGACTGCAACAGACCTAGCCATGTTTTTCCCAATAGCCTCCCAGCTCCAGAAGAAACATCATTAACTTTAAAATCACATTTTTGCCTCAAAGTATTGCACATTCTATCACTTCAATTAGCACCTAGCATCATTATGACAGGCCAACTTGGGAAAAATACACCTATGTATAATTTTTCTATTTCTTTTCTTTGTGCACTTGACAGAAAACTGTAATATGTCAGTTTGCCTTTACTGAAAGGCCATCAGGCATCAACATGGGAACAAAAAGATCTCACAGAAATTACTGTCAGTGGAATTACCGCTGAAAGGCTATACTACTTCAGCAGTCACTATCAGAAACCCATCTTTTAATTAGTTTTCCTCCAAAAACTGCATGTATTGACAACAGAGTATTGCAGCTATACTCTAAAAAAATATCAAATTCCAACAGAGATGAACAATTTCAACTAGTCCTTCATTACTCTCACTGAAAGTAAGGCAGGAAAAATAAATATATTCCCTAGCAGCCAAATGCCTTCCAGAAAAGAAGAGCCTTGCTAATAGGATGAAGAGCCTTATTTTATCTCTCAATATACACTGCTCCAAACACAGCAGATCTCATTTGCAGAAATTACTACCCTCTTCCTGCCTTAAAGCATTTTTTTTCAAATGTGTAGTTTACTGTAGCTCTCCTAATTCCCTCTCTCTCCTCTTAAAACACTCCGTAATTGCAGTTCTGCTCGACTCCACCACAGTTGCTTACAGCACCCTCAGTGACACCTTCCAAGATGCATCTTACTCCAATCTGAGCCATCAAAATCTCTCTATACACCCAGTTTCCCCTCCTTCCCATAAATAAGTTTCCAGCCCAGATCAATGTAGTGTTCCACTTAATCCAACATCCTCCAGATGGAAAGCAATACAAAACTTTCCCCATGCCTTGTGTTTCAAGACTTTTTTCCACATTCTCTGCCTGTTTTTCACCTTATTCCCCCACTAGTTTCTCCAATTTGCTTTTCTCCTTATTGTCATCGGGGTGTCCCACCGCTCCATGTCACTCTGTTCTTGCACTAGGGCTGTGGCCTTTTCCATGGGAGGCTGCAATAGGCCAGTACTCAAATCTCAGCTAACTTGACCCATTCGCATGACATCAGTCTCTGTACTCATAGCTCTATGAAGTACTTTTTTACTCTAAAATTTTTCTCTTGAACACCCTCATATCTCCAGCCATCCTCCTGATATTTCTTTGATGTTATTCTCTTCTAATGCACCAAATACAGAAAGACTTGAACTCCTCATTTTCTCTCCAAGTATTCTCCTGTCCATCTCTAGTCCAAATCTGACCATCCTCGTTATTGACAGGTTTACCATTACTGAACAACACATAGGTCTGTCCTTCGACAATATCTACATCCCCATGCTCTTAGAAAAATCCACCAATTTATTCTTTTGCAATATCCTAAATATCACTTTCATCTTTTCTTTATGGATTAGGAAAAAAATAATATTTATCTATGCCTTGGTCATCACTCAATTCAAATTCTTTTTTTCCATCTTTTATATATTTCACCTCGATGCCCCTGTAACTGGTTCATTTAAAATGCTCCTGACCAAAGCCTCCTGATGTCTTCTTATTCTGCCTTTTCTCAAAATCCCTTTATTCATACATTTTTTCCATCTCCCTCAAATACACCTGTGTCTCACAGAAGTAGTGTACCTGGATACCTGCCCTAGTATACCTGTCAAATGAGCATGATTTCCCACTTCACAGGTGGAAAACTTAGGAAAAAAAAGAAGTAACTCATTCATTTAAGCTGTTATATTTGGAATCTAATAGAGAAGTCACCCACAAGACTGGCTCTCCCTCCACATAACCACAGCTCATCTTTGCTTGCAGGGAAGGCAAATCTACCAGGCAAGTTTTATGAGAAGAATTAACATGAGAGAATGATGCACAAAACACAAGAACACTTACAGGCCTACATTTTCTCATGAAACATAGTAAATGCATGCCTAAATCCAGATAATATAAACTATAAATGTTTTTAATGTTATAAGTATTTGCACAGATAAAAGGGCCTTTATCCATTGGAAAACTCATCAAGGCACTTTAACCCCAAACAGCCACTTTTAAAACATTAATGTCAGGTATACCTCTCATTTCCCTTTTTGTCTCCCTTGACAGAACCCCTAAGTGCTACGGATCGATGGAAGCTGTGTAACTCTTCGTCCCGACCACCTGATGTGAGAATATTGCTCAAAAGCAGCATGCGCATGACATTCCCCAAAACATTTTATTCTTAAGAATAAACACGTTCCTAACATAGCATGTTTGTCATGTCAGGGCTAACTCTATTAGCCTTTCTGCTATCACACTCCTGTTATCATTTCTGGGCATTCCCATTAGACATAAGTGAAGCCAATTCCTCTGAGAACAAGCCAGAGGTTTTTTAGGAGTCCAGTTTTGAAGCCAGATGCTTTGTTGATATATTATTGAAGGGTGAAAGTACATTACGTGACAGAAAAAAGGCTACTTTTACCTGGGCTGTTCTTATGGAGCGATGATGACAACGAATTGCCTAATCACTCTCTGCTTTTGGGTTTGTCATTTATTATTAAATAGAGAAACACTGGTGAAGCTCTTAAGAATCCATAAATGAGTGAATGTAGCTATGACATAGAGACCAATATAAAAGGAGTACAAATACCGAGAGAAATACAGTTGAAAAAGCAAAAAAGAAAGGAATATTGCAGCTGTACGGGAGCAGCAAAGGAAGATAGCAACAGCTGAAGTGGGCATGCCAAGAATTGACCACAAAAATGGAAAAAACATCCATGAAAACAAGAGTAAATATCTATAGATGCCTGAACAATCTGAACATAGCGATACAATGAGAGGAAACAGCTTCAAGCTGCGTCAGGGCAGGGTTAGGTTGGGTGTGAGGGAAAATGCCTTCCCTGCCAGAGGGGTCAGGCCCTGGCACAGGCTGCCCCGAGAGGTGGGGGAGTCACCGTCCCTGGGGGGGTTCAAACACCGTGCAGCCGTGGCACCTGGGGCCATGGTTTAGGAGGCCTGGGGGTGTTGGGTTGGGGGTGGACTTGATCCTAGAGGTCTTTTCCAACCTTAATAATTCTATGATTCTAACATGAAGGACTGCATCTGCAAGGACCTCGGATGTGCACCTCAAGTCCCCCAGACTCCCAGAGCGACCGATCAATAGAGCGATGAGATGTCCCTTGCAGGGACCACCTATGACAGCTCATTTTGCATAGTTGTGTATGTACCCAATTAACTTTGCTGCAGGACAGACTGTCTTTTCCTTAGCAGCTGACCACTTACCACCTTCATTTATCATTTATCATTCTGACAACGTAACATATGCATGACTGCAGCCTTTTCCGTGGGAGGCTGCAATAGTCGAGCGATGCTGTGGAAAAGGATTAGCACCAGAAATGGATTGTTCCAGTTGAATCCGTCTGAAAATCAAAGCACGCCTGAACTACGCTGCATCATGGTGGGTTTGGAGCTGGCACACTGTCACACCGTTGAGTGGAGTTCTCCATCTTTGGAAGGCAAATAAGTTGCAAGTCCAAACTCTATGGGACACTATCAACAGCTTCCTAAATATTCCACTGTGGGAATATACTTCAACTACTCATCATCTGCTGGCACGACGCCCCAGTATGAAATTGCAAAACACGTGGGTCAATCGACACTAAATGTGTTCTGCTTCAGTATTTTGAGGACCAGCTGTTTTTCTGAGTATATCAAACTGAATTTGCATTCATAGGTTAAAATGTTTTCCCGTTCTCTTTGTCCAGTACCACCCGGAATGCTTTAGATACATGCATTACATATATAAAGTGCCACATGGAAGTTTAAACATCATCTGTACCCTTAACTGCTTATAATTTCCTTTTAAATCTCAGGAGAAAAGCAGATACTTACAAAAATCAGACTGTTAGGAACCCAGCTTCACAGGCATTTGTGACTGTCATTTAGAAAAGCGATTACAGCATGCAACAGGAAAAATACATGCATAGCACTTTAGGTAGAAGTAGTCACTCATAATGGAATCCACTTACAGTGAACTTGGTAGAGTGAAAATAGACTTGTAATGAAGTGGACAGAAACTCTCAAGTATCTTCAGTGATTACAAAAAAAGAGGCTCTGAAAAACCAAATAACTAAGAAAGACAATTTATCCAAAATACTGTCAGGTTACCCTCTCGTAATCGTCACTCCATGTGTGAGGAATAAGAACACATTCTTTGTTTTGCACTAAGCAAGGCCTTTTTGGTAAAATTCAGGTACAAAGTGATTTATTTTGTGTCCAACCTTCTCTTCAACAATTACATTTTCACAAATTAAGTATTTTAAATGGTTCTACAGAGATTAATATCTCAGAATTCCTCATCTGCATCCAGTCATCAGCCCAGAGAGTGCAATTTTTTACTCATTTTCCACTTCCATTATACTTAATAATATTTTTACAACAGTAGTACCCAGGAATGTCTGTGCGCCAATACCCACACATATAGGATACATATTTGATGAGGGATTTTTTAATATCTCTCCTTCAAAAAGCTTGCTTTTAATTGTTATAAATTAAATCAAACATTGAGTAGGTCTTAACTGGTGTGTGAAATGCTCAACACAAGGATGACTCCTTAATGAGGATTTCAGGAGAAATTTAGTCATTTAAATGCAAGAGAGAGGACACGTCTGAAAGTCTGCACTTCCACCCCACCAAAGACTGGAGAGACACCCAAGTCCTGCTGATGGCTGCTTCGTGACCACAGGTCCCATCCTCTGGACCTGTGTCAACAGCCCAGGCACAGCCACACCATACTTGTACACTCCGAAAAGGGATGGCTGCATCAAACTGTTGGCTGGGAATGATTCCCGATGCGTGCTAACTCCTGAGCTGTGTCTGGGAATTTCAGAGGAGCGCACTGGCTGGCCAGGGCAAAGGCAGACCCAGGATCTCTCTAACAGTTTAACAGAGATGACCTGGTGTGTTCAGCCTGGAGCAGAGGGGGCCGAGGGCAGCCTCATGGCGCTCTGCAGCTCCCTCCCGAGGGCAGGAGGAGGGGCAGGGCTGGTCTCTGCTCTCTGGTGACCAACACCAGGCCCCGAGGGAACGGCAGGGAGATGTGCCAGGGGAGGGTGAGGCTGGGCATTAGGGGAAGGTCCTTCCCCCGGAGGGTGGTGGAGCCCTGGCACAGGCTTCCCAGGGAGGCATCACGGCACCAGCCTGGCGATATTCAAGCAGCACTTGGCCAAGGCCCTGAGAGACACGGTGTGAATTTGGGGTGTCCTGTGCAGGGACAGGAGCTGGACTCGGTGATCCTTGTGGGTCCCCTCCAGCTCAGGGCATTCAGTGATTCTGTGAGTCGTCTACATCTCCAGAGCCCAGGCCCTGACACAGTTCAATTTACTAGCACAGAAGCAGCCTGCAATGCCCATGCTGGGTACTCGGTGTTCGAGTCTGAACCCAGCTTCTCCTAAGTGGGATGGTAACCTATTCCAGTAAAAAAGAACATCTTTCGGGCAGTTTGAAAAGCAATTTGATGACAAAGAATGGCAAAAGGGGCCATATTAAATCAAATAGCTTGGAATTTAGACAACTTGGTAAGAAAACAAATGCAACCCACAGATACAAGGTCCTACCCCAAATCCCTTCACTGCTCAACACAGAGTTTTAAACAGGAATCATATTCAGCTGCCAACAACATCCGAAGACACTTTTCAGAAGCAGAACGCTTCACTTCTGAAGAAGTGAACACAGCAAACAGATATTCTGTTGGTCCTACTGCTTAATTCAGAAGTTGCAGCTGCGCTCCAGAGCAATTATACCCACATCACTGAATTTATGATTGGATTTATGGGAGAAATGGTAAAAAATAGGAGGGTCAGAAAATCCCAGAATCACTCAAAAGAAAAGAGAAAAGATCACTAGCTTAAGTCCTGAAACTAGTATCTTAAAGAAGAAACAACTGTAAACATATCTCTGAGTCATTAATATTTCTCGTCCTCATATAAAGACTTATTAGTATGTTCAGCTTAGGAATCCATCCTCTACACCCTCTACCCTTGGTTTGCTTGTTAATTTCTTCTCATTCCTGTTCCCTTTCTGAGCAGTAACTTTGAAAGTTGTCACTCAAGAAACTACTGATATTAAGCATTATTAATCCGTGAACAGTTTATTTCATTGAAAGTTGTCTGAGTGCAACCTCTTTAAGATGAGATTTCATTTCTGCTCCCCATCACACATCAGGTCAGCCTCAGTAAGTGCAAAAGTAGGTTCACACATCCCTATTTAGGTAAGAAGGAGAATCCTTAAGGAAGAACATAAATGAAAGAAGGCAAGCAATATAACTAGCCCCCATAGACCTTACATATTGTAATGTTCTCTCTGGTGCAGTTACTTTACTTCTGATAATCTTGGGAAAAGTCCTACTGCAGTCTGCTCCAACATACCAGGAAACTATCCGCTGATTCCAAGACATCGCATTTTCTCCTTTTTTAAAACATAAGCTCAACATTTGAAAGTAGCAGATGATTGCAGACATTTTCTCTACAAGACCAGTAGATCAGCTGTCAATCTACTGATCTCATAAATCAACCATCTCCCGAAGTCCCTTCCAACCTGGATTATATCCTATCATCCTCCTCTGCAGTACAGCAGGTACCAGCCCCTGTCTCTGCGCCCCGTTTTGCCATCCCCAGCCGCTGCCTGGAGCCCTCCCTCTTCTTCCTCACCCAGCCTGCTGGCTAACCAACGACTGTCCTCCCCGACTCCTGCTCCTGCTTTAGGAGCGGGCTGCGCATCGAGTGAGGTAGCCAGAGACGTATAACCAGGTTCCGGGATTAAATTTTCAGGAGTTGAATGTTTGATGAACCAAAAAGTGCATTTCTGAGCCTGTAAATAGTAAAAGATGAATGGGGAATGTCAGAAATAGAAAGACCTCTGGAGAAACATCAACATCATCCAGATGATGCCTCAATGCAAGTAGACAGGCCAGCACTACCATTAACAAGAACCAACCCGTGCTTCCTTTTTGAGAGCAAGGGTGCAAAACTGAAACATTCCTCCTACCCAAAGGCCAGCGCTGGCTACGGTTTGTGGAAAATATCTAACATGCCACACCGGCAGTCACGGGTTTTCTGATTACAGAGCAGTAGTCCAGGCTGTGGCACCCTTTTGCTGCTAATCTTCAGGCTGTCTATGAGCACTTCCATCATCTAATCAGAACAAGCATCCCTTGCACGATACTTCTGCTTTCTCACTGGGTTCCTAGCAGAAGTTATCAGCCAGTGTCTCAGGTCCCAAATCTCCACCCCCAAACAGGGCATATGTCCTCAAGATGAGAGCTTTCTGCCTCATTTTGAGGGACACCAAAAAAACTCAGTTCCTGCTAGAGTTCTGCTTCCCAGCCATTCCTGAAATTTGGGCAATCCTTGAAACATCTCTGGAGGCTCCTGGAAAGTCAAATTCCTGAAAAATCGCACCCAAACCACAGCAAAGATACAGATATAATCTACTTGGTGACATTGCTCAACAGGAAGTAAGATCCTACCTTCAAAACTAAGACTAAAATAATCTCCTCACCCAGGTGGATGAAATACCACTAACTCCAATTTTACGTATCTGTAAGAGGATTTAACTATGAGCAATACGTCAGAAACTGCAATGAACACCACTATACATTGCATGGGCTTTTATCTTATTCAGACTAAGGACTTGTTTATGTGTATTATTTTAATTGTACTAGAAATTTAAACACGAGTTTCATATGTAGCATAAAAATTTGCATGTAAGAAAATAAGAGCAATATACACATCTATCCACGCCACTGAAATTCTACACATAAAAAATGTCAGTCTGCAAAGCAATGCCTATCACACAACAAATTACAAGCCAAATAGTTCAACAGTTGCGAAGTAAAAATAAATTTATTTTAAAATTACATAAAACTGAAGTTAAGGCAATGTCCACCACTGTAATTTGAAGGTAGAAATTTGACAGGAAGACATTAATTAAACCACAGAAGCTTTTTAAGCCAAAAAAATTCCAAGTGAATACTACACATCAAAGAAACGCAAAAGGACTAAGACACGGAGGTTAATAGCTAAAATGTTCAAACCACCTAAAATCTGCCACACATAACCTACTGTAAGGTCTATTCTGCGCTCATCTTCTTCCAAATCAGCTGAAGCATGAGGAGTTTTACTATTGCACCTCCTGAGAGCTCTGAGGGAACTGAAGCTGCCGCGCTTCTACAGTTCCATGTGTGAACAACTTGACTCTCATCTCCCATAGCCTGACTTTGGAAATTCTTTTCTTTATTATTGAAAATGTTGTATAGGAACATTAACCAAGAAAAGCAAAGAAAAGAATCAAAAAATGATGATTCTGTGAACTGGCATTTGACGAAGAGAGTTATAAAAAAAAAAGAGAGCTTTTGGCTCAGGGCAACCAGAATGACCCTGTGGGCAAGAAAAAAATGCCAAGGCTTTACACTGATTACCAACTACAGGGCCAGGTCATTAAATAACACTATTCCCTCATTTGGTTGCACTGTTCTTGGAGAAAAAGAGAGAAGATAAAAAGACTCACACAAACAAAATTCTTAACTTTTTGGAGCACCTCTGTGTGGTAACCACACTTTTTTGCCCTGGAGTAAATGTAACATAGCTTACCTTTCAACGAAATGGAGGCAGATCACTCTGCATTCCCTGTACAACAAAGGCATCCACACAGCCAGTTACCTGGAGTAGTTATTCTGCTCTAAATCCACACCTGGCTTACACCGAGCTCATCTGTCCATGTAACCATAACGTAAATCACGTCTCATCTGAATGAGTCTCCATAGTAGTTAGCCTTTTCTTCAAGAATACCATATATACCATATATATGGACTTAGGTGTCTCTCCAGTCCTAAGAATACCATATATAACAGAGCTCTACCACACTGAAAAGTGCAATTATGATATATTTTTTGAAAAGTAAGCTATTTTACAATAAAAGATTAACACAGCTTTACTCTTTAACAGAACACAGGAGAAGGCGGCATGGGGCCACTCTCCTCTCATCAAGGAAATAAAACAAAATGGAGAGATGCTAAATAACTATGTGGACACAAGAAGAGATAAGAAGAGCAATAAATAATAAGGCCAAAACTAAAAGAACATTTTAAGTAGTCAAAGCAGTTTCAAACCCTTCCAAATGGCAGGCTGGGGCAGATGTGTTGATGATTTGACCAACATACACAGCTACGTAATTGAAATACAAGTCAGTGGGCCCGTGGAAGGTTGCGCACTACCTGGTTAGGGCCACAAAAATGATCTAAGGGCTGGAACACCTTCCTCGAGAAGGCTCCAGGGAGACCTTACTGCAGCCTTTCAGTACTTAAAGGGGGCTGATAAGAAAGATGGGGACAGACTTTTTAGCAGGGCCTGTAGTGACAGGACAAGGGGTGATGGTTTTAAACTAAAGGAGGGGAGATTCAGACTAGAGAGAAGGAAGGAATTGTTCACGCTGAGGGCGGTGAAAGCCTGGCCCAGGCTGCCCCGAGAGGTGGTCGATGCCCCATCCCTGGGAACACCCAAGGCCAGGCTGGACGGGGCTCTGAGCAACCTGCTCTGGCTGAAGGTGTCCCTGCTCACGGCAGGGGGTTGGGCTGGGTGGCCTCTAGCGGTCCCTTCCCACCCAAACCGTCCTGTGATTCTGTGGTTGCCTAAGACAGCAAAGACAGGATTTACATCATCACACTTTAGCTGGTTATAATACTGATGTCCCCATCTGAGCTGGTCACTGGACTCTCCCCTTGCAGCCAGTGGAATAAAGAGGCATTTTGGGGGCACTATTCACCTGGTTTATGTCTTTTGACATTCACCATGTGATTAATGAATCACGCAAGTCTCTGTTTTACCTATAAAAGGTGTAACACCGTGTGTTGCTGCAGCAGTACTGGCAGCAGCAATCCAACACCACGTACAGTCCCTTCCAGCGCTCTTCCAGAGCTTCCAGCTCTGCACCTGGCACAAAGTAAAGCCAAAACAGGGTTTTTTCCTCCACGCTCTCCTATCTAGCGTGGAAAGAGAAGGAGCAGTGGGCAACCTAATCCCATGTCTCTACCTGTGATACACATTCACCAAATGAGTGTTAGAGAGGCACCTGTGTGATCCGGGGTACAACCTGATTTACTACACGCTGTTTTACTACTTGTACTTGAATAGCTGCAATAGCCATCATTTAAAACTAACTTAGTCCTCCCCATACAGGCTACCCTTGTGCTAGACTGCCTACGGCGAAGTCAGCCAAATACCACATTTAAAAAGAAGAACATTTTGTTCGTCAGTTATATGGACACAACTGAACACAGCTGGCGGCCAAAGGTTTTTAAACCAAGCACAAAAGATTTTTAAATAGTAGCATGGAGGCCAAGCGAAGAAAGTAAGGTGTTTCTCTCAACCTTATCTTCCGAGTTGAAATCAGAACGTTACCTAAATGTCAGGTCAATGTCATTCACACAAAAATTGCGCTAAAAGGGCACAGTTAGCCGGCAAGGCCCAATGTATGCCAGGATTCACACAAAGTAACGTAAAATATCCTCTAGTGAAAAAAATAACCTGTGTAAATATAACTCTTGTGTTCAATTCTCATAGCTGACAGGTTTATTTAACAACAGAAATTTGGTAAATTCAGACGTTATATCCCTTTTCAAAACCGCAGCGACGAGAAGCTATTGAATCCTGTGTACCACGCCGCTGCCTTTTACTAGAAATAATTATCGTCTTTCATTACACAACTTTGAATGATTCCTCGGAGCAGCATCCACACATAATCCTCTGAATAAAGAACCTCTGGATTCATTTTTCATTTCAGAGATGGAAATTACGGTATCAGCAAGAGGAGTCTCCTTCAAGCCTTATTTGCATTCAAGAGGCTGCCAGTTGGGTAAAGTTTCTCCCCATTTAAGTAATTCTGTTTCCCAGCAACCCGCGCTGTTGCCAGGAGAAACCCCGGGGAGAGCTTCCTCCGCACCCGCCCCGCCGCGGTCTTGGGGGTACAGCTTTGTGCGGCGCCGCTTCGTGCCAGCGCGCGCATCCGACTGTGAGCGGCATGCTAAGCAGCGCGCCAGGAACTCCAGGGACTCCAGCGAGAGACCTTTGTTTTTTTTTTTCTCCTTTTTCCCTTTTCGGAGAGGGCTTAGTGATGAATGACGTCGCCCTTTCTATTGCGGTGTAATTAGAGGTGATAAGGCAGTGCAGGGTTTTTTCGTCGGGGTGGTGTTACCTTGGGAGCAGCGTTTGACAGCTGGATGTGCAGCTCTGTAAACATATTTCCTGTATACTTTTAATCTATCAAGCCTCGTGTGCGCACACTAACTTCCTTTTTGTTGCTGTTTTCCAGCTGCCAAGAGCAAAAAGTGCACGCGAACAAGAAAAAAAACTCCTTAGATTGACTTAACCTGTGCTTTGCCTTGCAACACCTTCCAAAATGTAAATGTAATGGGTGGTTAAAAAGTAATTCCTGCTCTTCCAATGGCAGTGCAATATTTATAGTCGTACGCTTGGCTGGGAAACAAGCTGTTCAACGTTTAGCTATAAATACCTGACAAGGTGCAAAACAAAAAAAGAAGCAAGAGGAAAAGCCATGGCATGTTATTACAGACAAGATTTCCAAGCAAATTCATCTCACACCTACCTGTGAAGATGCTGTAACCACAGATTTCAGAAGTTGTCTTTCAGATACTACACAGCTGTTGGGGGTGAGGTGCTTCCACAAAGAAACGTACTCTGCTTTACGTTCTTTCTGATTTGAAACTCGGCATACACAGTGAAATTGTAATGAAATTTAATAATGTATGGAAATTGATGGCTTGAGTGTATTTGAGGCAAAGATCATCTCTTAGAATGAAGAAATACGTAGTTAACTCTTCCGAATTAGCAAGGTAAATTGAAATTTGAGAAACGCTAGAGCATATATGACATGGTTACTCAACATGCTCCTGAACTCTACTTCAGTGGGAGTCAGATCTCCCTTTTTTGGCCCATATTCCACATAAACTTCAGTAAAAATTCTTTACGTAAAACACTGTATCAGGTAAATAAAGTGGTGGAAAACTTTAAGAAATTAATCTTTTTAAACATCAAGGGAAACTGTATTTCCTTTGTAGGCTTTGTTCTGAGGCTTAATCTCACTCAAGAATCTGTTTTAGACCTGCAATAGAGTGATATTAAATTCATGTCTGAAAAAAAGTCTTATATTTGCCCATGATCAACAAACTTTTTTAATCATTAAAGGAAAAAATCGCTAATATTTTTCATTTTATTCCTTATATTCTACTGGAAAAAATATCTTAGAAAACATTGAGCTTGCATTTTAGTTTGCAATTCTATTGCAAAATCTTGTGCCTTGCACTATTCGGCAAACTGTCAGAATATCAGGGAAAATCTGTTTAAACTTCCTCAGCCTAACACTGCATACATATTTAGGCAGGGAATAAGCAGAAGGTACCAGATTTTTTTGCCTAATTCTGCACGTTACAAAGAGGCTACAAAAACATGGAGATTTCCATGACACTAATTCACAAGTATCAGGGGATCGGGCTGTCCCACTCAGCAGTTCTCTGTTTTGCCATTCGCCCCTGGTGGGAAAGTACTGATGATTTAAGAATAAGTTATTCAGTGTTCACAGCTCGGTGATATCCAGCGCGCTTTGTCAGTGCAACGCCCCTGCACCACAAGTCAGCATAATTTAAACTTTAGTGACAACACGGATTCACTAACTGTTGAGAAAATTACTGGATGATCCCGTGCCCACAGGGATCAAATTCCACCGGGAAGTCTTTGTATGAGGCCATGAACACGCAGAGGAAAATTTACGGTCTTTTAGCCTTTCCACGTGCCCGTGGTAGCAAACACCGTTCAGCCAGCGACCTCCTCCAAGGGCAGGGGATGAGACAAACCAAAGTACCAAACCACAGGCCTCTCATTTGACCATAATAATTTCTGTTCAGTGTTTTAAGAATGGTAAAAAAGATTAGCACGCACCGAAATTCCACTAAAACAAACAGATATAGAAGCAAAACAATTTAAAGGGCTCTTTCTGCTTCTGAATGTTCATTGTGTTTGGAAACTACTAAGCTTCAAAATACGTTCAACTAAATGCAACATTAGAAATCAACTAAACCAGTCCTAACGGGACACATGATACCTAAATTCATCTCACTTAAAAATTTCTTACGAAACAATTGCCCTGTAAGAATAGATGATGTACTATTCTTCGTGCCTCTACAGCCAGTTGGGGTGGAATCTGGCTACACCCTGTGAAAAGCAAGTGCTACTTCAGCAGGCAGGGGACAGAGCAGGGAGAGTAAAGCAGTTCCCATAAAATACCTGTTTATGTTCTGCATAACTTTAACGTCACGAAGTGCGTCTCTGAAGGAAGAGCAAGTGATGCCCGTTGTAAAACTTCTGGACATTCTCTAGGAACTTTAGGAAAAACTTCCATACCTCCACTCCACCTGGGGAAAACTGAAACACGTTTCAGAAGTATATTCTAACCACTTGGACCAGGAGTATCCTGCAAGAGTGACAGCATGCCCCACTCCGCAACGGGTCAGACTGTCAAACAGGCAGAGATGCAGCAGTAGTGTGGCCAAAAAGAGAGAGGACTTGTGAGTCTGGCTCCAGCCTCCTGCAGCCACCTAAAGAAGTACCATCATCCCAGGTGTGCTTTGGCTGGCTGCTTAGGAATGTCATTTCAGCCTCCCAACAGAGGAGGATCATCAAGATCCTGAGGGAATTCTGTAGCTGCTAGAGTATCCTAGAAAAGATGGACGCTGCTGCCACCACCACAGCTGCAGCTAAGGGAATTTGCAGAGGCACAGTGCAGCTGGAGTTGGAGGGGACCTCTGGAGATAAGCTAGTCCAACGCCCCAGCTCAGAGCCAGGGCAGCTACAGCAGGGTGCGCAGTACTGTGTCCTGTCAGGTTCTGACCATCTCCAAGGGTGGAGAAGCTACAACTACTCTGGGCAACCTGTTCCCCTGTCCAACCAGCCACAGAGAAGAAAAAAAAAAGTTTTCTTCTTATGTTGAAATGGAATTTCCTGCATTTCAGTTTGTGCTTGTTGCCTCTTGTCCATCATGGGGCCCCACCAAGAAGAGTCTGTCTCCACCTCTTTGACTCCTTCCCATCAGTTATTTATACACGTTGATTAGATCCCCCTGAGCACCATGTCCCAGCTTAACTGAATTTAGGCAGAGCAACCCTTTCACTCCAAAATCATGTATTTGCTCTAACAATATCATGGCAACTAAACCTGAAATATCCCTGCTACATCTGAAGACAATAATAATAATAAAAGAATGAAGGTGAGACCAGAAGCCTGTCCAAATCTCACTTTCCAGTGCTCACTAGCCACATTCTTCTCCAGATGTCTCTACAAAATCACCCAGTGCAACTTTCTCTTGAGTTCAGTATGTCAGGTTGAAGTCCTAATTGTACATAGAACTGAAATTCACTGTTGTAGGAATTTAATGTAAAATATACAGACTTGGAATTGAATCAAACAGGTGAAGCAAATACAGATCAGTTCATAAAGTTAAAATAGAATCAGATGCTATACCAATAACTTGAAGAAGCTCTTAGTTGTGCAGGAGATGATCACTTAAACACTCTAACTCAAAATGTTAGTTATCCTTCGATACACAAACAGGAAAATTTTGAGTAGGAACAAGACTGCAGTTGACACTATCACTAGTAAAAACTGGTGTCTACTTCAATATCCAAAACTGAAGAAGACCTTAAGTAATTCATGACAATTTGAGGAAAACAAACAAAATTTAATAAATGATTGAAAAACATGCCTTCTGCTGACAATAAAAACTCACTTTGCTTGTTTTATGTCTGGTTGAAGTCATCACTTTTTTTAAAAAAAATAGGCTAACCAGCAATTTAATTATGATCTGAATTTATTTCATGAAAACCAGAAAACATATACTACCAAGCTTTTCATCTTCATGAAGAAAACTGTCCCAAGCTGCAACGGTTGGAAGTTGAAACATAACAAAGTGATTCAATATATGCACCTTTTTAATGGAGAGAGTTATGAAACATTGGAACAATTTATGAAATTTTGCCATGGATCCTGTGTCAAGCGACACGTTTAATCAATGTTTTCTTTGAAGAGGATGATCTGATTCAAGCAAGAATTAATTCATGGAAATGCTGTGCTCTTTTTTCTATGGAAGGTCAGACTAAAGTTCACCATGACCTCCTGCACACACATAATTACTGTTCTATTAATCTGTAAATACAAAGCTAAGAGGCTTAATAGGTTTAAACCATCATAAGACTGTCTACCCATAGCTGTATCTTTAATGCCTCAAAAAACATAACCCACTACAGATGTGTACGTGACAAGGTAAGTACCTGTGCGAAGAACACAGCTGAGGTCACAGAGAGAGAGAAGATATTTCCTGACACCGCTCTTTGGGACCAGTGGGACAAAACATTCTTTAAACTTACTACGCACTGCTATCTCAGGCTATCTTGCAGGAAAAAGTAGTGTGTGTGTGTATTTATGCTGTAATACAATGCCTTGCACAGGAGGTTCCCTCTATGTTATCAGGGCTCCTTGACTAGTCCTCCTACCACTATCATAAAATAAAACAGTCCATTAAATAGTGTAAGCAGTATACACTCACGTACTCGTAAAACACAGCGATGCTTCAGCAGTAATGTAACTAAAATGAATTCTGAAAAGTAGAGTTATACTACAAAGGTAGAAGCAATAAATAATATGTGCTTTTACTATAGAGCATGACATTGTAGTGCACCATTATACAGAAATCATAGGAAAGGAGTAATTTTCAAAAATGAATGCAGCAGCTCTACTGCAAAGGAAAGAAAACAGCACAACAAACTCTAATTTCCAGATTATGAAATTTGTTGAAGATCAGCTAAATCCAACGGGATTACAAAAAGACTAAGCGAAGCTTAGTAATGTTTGCATTGCTTTCAGCTCACAGTATAGTATTTTATCCCCGTTTAACAGAACCGTTTGTATCACAAACCAACAACCTTCAGTCACTTCACAGAAATCCGTATAATATACAAGGTTTAACTGCATACATTTTCTTAGACTCAGATCCTAAACTATCAATAATCTTACAATAAAACAATAAAAATAGTTATACAGGCAAGGTCAAGTCTCACATAATCCCATGTTCAGCAAGTTACAAGGAACAGAAACGCAGTTTAGCTTTTTGCAAGACTAGATTAAATGCAGCTTTCAGCCTGACGCTGGCAGTCACTCAGCTGCCTTTTCCTCTCTTCTGGACTGCAGGAAAGGAGGGAGCAGCCTGAGCCCGTCTCTGTACTCACAAGGTTTGTGAACAGCGATCAAGAACCCTCAGCACGAGAGGTTCCCCACCAAACAACACATCTCACCGACGAGCAGAGCACATTCACGCCTGTCTCGCATCCAGAAACCATCACGAACGTTGGGACAAGGATGCATGAGCAGGCGCGATGCAATTAACTACAATGTGCAGGAGGCACAAAGAGAGCCCAGAAGTGCTGCTCTACAAAAGAAAACCCTCAGCTGCTGAAACCACCTTTCAGGACACAACGTCCTGACCCAGACAGCACTAACCACCTCTGGTACTTCAGATACTCCCTCCAGACTGAACTCCTAGAAGTGGCCTCAGGCTGTGGGGAGAGCCTGGTGAGAGCACGGGGATCACAGCAGTGGCTGCAGCCTCATCTTTTGAGAGATGGCTCTGGCAGACCTAGTCGCTGCAGCACCAGGGGATGAGCTGCAAGGAGAAGCGAGCAGGCTGTTTTGCATCAGGGATGAGGAGCAGGAGATCAACACGATCTTCAACGAGACCGCACAGTCAAGAAGCTAAATGCTCTGCAGCTCTTCACTGAGGAGACAGTTAGAGGCCCTCATCACCACTGAAGATGAACAGGATGGACATCTCAGGTTGCTGGATGAGGGTCAGGGCTAGTCACCACTTGAAAGGTCTGGCAGATGTTTTCCTCAAGTGCCTGCACACTAAGGCAGGGTTTGGTTCACAAAGAAGACAACTCAGACGTCCAAGTCTGGTCACAGACCTATGATGTGACCAGAATCGGAGACCTGGCACAGCGCACACCACGCGAGCAGTGCCACACATGGGTACAGGGTACGTAGGAAGGACCAGCACAGACAAAAAGGATGGGGAGCTGAACCCTACTGAAATGAACTCCTTGACAGCACAGAGCCCCAGTGTGAAACTGAAGTTGCGTCTGCTGAAAGCCTCCGAAGATCAGAGGGGAAACACTGGAAGTGGTGTGGCCTGGGGTCTGCTACAGAGCAGCTGACCAAGGGGAGGTAAGCAGATGAGGCTTTCCACAAAGAGCTAGCAGAAGCCTCCAGACTGCTAGCTCTGGTCCCCTGGGAGATTTCAGTTCCCAGACACCTGCTGGGAGGGTAACATCAAATTGTGCGAGCAATTCAGGAAGCTGCACTAGTGACAAATTCATACCAAAGCGCCAGAGGGACCACCAGGGATAACGGCTGGTTCTTGACCGGCTGTTCAGAAGCAGGGAAGGACTGGTGGCATTGCAGCACCAGATGGCAGACAGCTGCAGCGACTGCAAGATGACGGAGTTGAGGATCCAAAGGAAGGCTAGAAAGGTAAACAGCAGATTTAGCATTTTGGACTTTCAGAGCTCAAACTCTGGCTTATTTAGGGAATTGCTAGGTAGCAACCCCTGAGAGGCTGTCAAAGGGATAAAGTGCCCTTCAGGGTGGTCTGAATTTTGACAAAAACTTTCTAAGAGAGCTAAGGGACAAAATATCCTGCAGAAAAACAGGGAACTTTATCAGAAACAGCTGCTTAATGAACTAAAATGCAAAGAGAGCATGCAAGAAGTAGAAACAATAGCAAGCAACAAAGGAGGTATATAAAATGCTTTGCCTAGGCATTTAGGCACAAAATCAGAGAGGCCAAAGCTGGAGTTAAAACTAGCTGGGGACATAATCAGTAATAAGAAATGATTCCACAAAAATGACAAGAGTAAAAAGAAGCTCAGAGAAAATCTGAGTTCATTGATGAATACAGAAGACAGCCTAGAAGTAGTACAGAAAAGATGAAAAGTACTCAAAACCTCTTTTGCCTAAGTCTTCAGAAACAAAGACTGGTCCAAAACCTCTGCACTCACTGGCACAGTCAGAAAGAAAAGCAGCGATGTGGGGGAAGATGGATCACGGCTGCTTAAAGAGTTAAATGTGCAAGGAGCCACGTGGATTTTTTCCAGGGCTGCAGAGAAAGCTCGCTGGTGTGACCATCAGATCATTGACAGATCGAGATATAATGACATCTGGAAAAATCCTGGTGACTGGGGGAGATCTCTGCTGACTACAAATGGGCTACAGGAACAGCCGTTTTTAAGGAGGCCAAAAAGAGGAATGACGAACTACAGGCTGTTCAGCCTCAGCGCAGTCCCAGGGAAGATCATGGAGTATCATAGAATCACTAAAGTTGGGAAAGACCTCTAGGACCATCAAGTCCAACCGCCAACCCAACACCCCCAGGCCTCCTAAACCATGGCCCCAAGGGCCACGGCTGCACGGTGTTTGAACCCCCCCAGGGACGGTGACTCCCCCACCTCTCTGGGCAGCCTGTGCCAGGGCCTGACCCCTCTGGCAGGGAAGGCATTTTCCCTCACATCCAACCTAAACCTGCCCTGACGCAGCCTGGGGCCGGTTCCTCTCGTCCTGTCACTGGTGACTTGGGAGCAGAGACCAACCCCCCCCTCACTCCAGCCCCTCTCAGGCAGCTGCAGAGAGCAAGAAGGTCTCCCCTCAGCTCCCTGTTCTCCAGGCTAAACCCCCCCAGCTCCCTCAGCCGCTCCCCAGCACGCTTGTTCTCCACAAGTATGTCCTCAGAAATAATTTCCAAACACAAAGAGAACAGGAAAGTAATCAGGAACAGCCAACATATTTACCAAAGGCAAATCATGCTTGACCAGCTGGGTTGCCTTTCATGATGAAATGATTGGCTATGCAGATGAGGGCAAAGCAGTGGATGTAATATATGTTGACTTTAGCAGCGCTTCTGACACCATCACTTACAGCATTTGCATTTGGAAGCTGAGAAAGTACTGGCTGGAAGAACAGACTGCTAGGCACTAAACACTTCAAAAATTGGCAGGATCACCAGACTCACAAGGCTGTGATCAATATCTTGATGTCTAGTGTGTAGCAAGTTACCCCAGGGGCTGATGCCGGGGCCAATATCATTCACTATCTTAAACAATAACATGAATGATGTGACAGAAAACACACTCAGCAAATTTGAGAGTAATGCTAAACAGAGAGCGAGAGCGGACACACCAAACAGCAGAGCTTCAGTCCAATGAGACCTTGAAAAATTTCAGGACTATGCCAACAGAAACTTTGTGAAGGTCAACAAGGAGAAGTGCGAGTTCTGCAGCTGTGCAAAATAACCTCAGCCCTGCTGGAAAGGACCTGTGATTATGCTGGATGTCAGGTTAAATATGAGCTAGCAATGTGCTCTCATGGCAAATAAAGCAAACTGTGTACTTGGGTGCTTTACAAGGAGCGTGGACAGCAGAGTAAGGAAAAAAACCTCTCTTCTGTGCTGTACTGGTAAGAATTCACCTGGGATACCATGTCCAGTTTTGAGTCCTCAGTTCAAGAGAGGCATTAATAAAATGGCAAGGGTCTGCAAGGTCAGTGGTCAGGTTGGTCAGCAGCACACACACCTGCAGAGCTTGCAGAAATTGGGTGTATTTCAGCTGCTGAAGGGTAAAATAAGGGGTAATCTTACAGCAGCTTAATAGGGGGTGAGAATAGTGGCGCAGCCAAAAGCCAAACCCTTCCCAGCAGCACCGGGCAGCATCGGAAAGGGCAGCAGTTACTCGCTCTGCCTTAAGAGGTTCCCAATGGACATGAGGATAAACTCTGACTAGAAGGCAGCACAGCATTGGTCCAGGCGCTGGACTGCAGAGCCCTTCCAACTGACACACCTCTGATTCTGCAATCTAAGAGCAACTTAAACAAAGGAAATGTTACTGAGTAAATGTTACACAATGTTAAAATTTAAATTGCAGTTCTTTTCTGAAAGGAGTTTACATATTAAAAATTTTAACTTTTGAAATTCATTGGAGCTCCATGGTGTTATTAGGTGAATAATATCACGTTTAGTCATAGAATAAAAAAAGTCTCAAAGAAATATTTGGCCTTCTGACGACATTTTTTGTACAGCAGCACAAAATCATTCCATCTATGGCGTTAGGAGCATAAAATGTCCCTAGCATATCTTCTGTCCAGGCTTTTATCAACAAGCAAATGCAAAGGTACCACTTTAATCTAGGCAATGTGCTACTCTTGGTATCATCTCGAGAGTTCGTTGCCCTAATAACATCAACCCCCCGTCTGCGCGCCTCCTTTGAGACCACCTTCTCTGCATCAGACATAAAGTTCTTCTGCTACCTTTAATTTCACCACTAAAGTCTTGCTACATTCAGCATTTTACCAGATTATCTATACAATAAGATTTTATCTATACAGTAAGATTTCACTATGCTTTTAAACACTTCTTTCACTGGGCTTACACCATCATCCATTTATTATTCTCCCACCAGCACTTGTGTACCTTATGTGTTTGATTTCTTGTTTTTAGGTTCACAGACTTTGTTAGGGACTTTAGGTGCCTGGAGGAAAAGACACATATAAACACCTTGTACAATGGGAGAACGAACACGCGTTGTCGGAGCACCTCCGTGCCACTATAAATCCTATCTAAAAGCGATGACAGTTGTCTCGCAATGTTTTCAGTTCCTAGGGGGGCTGACAGAAGGCACAATTGCTTAATTCTAGGTCACTACTTTGCTTACCTGACAACACACACTTTACTAAAAACAAAAAGGAGTGATGGAGGATCACTGAAAGAAGTATTAAGAACTTAAGAACACTTTGCAAACATTAAGGCTAGAACATCCACACCATGATTAGGTATTGTTTTGAGGTACTGACAGGAAAAGTAAGCGCTAGGGGAATAGGCCCTCAATAGGGCTGTTGTGGCCCTCGGTGAAAACTAAACAGAAAACT
The DNA here is from genome assembly GCF_963921805.1 of Phalacrocorax carbo. Taxonomy (NCBI): domain Eukaryota; kingdom Metazoa; phylum Chordata; class Aves; order Suliformes; family Phalacrocoracidae; genus Phalacrocorax; species Phalacrocorax carbo. Next base: position 126,851,648 of record NC_087515.1, read on the forward strand.
CGTATACGGCCGAGAGAAAAACAGGTGCTTGTTGGCTACTCCAGCAATCGATTAATTCCTGTCCTCATGACAAGAGCGCGCAGGAAACGTCATTGTGCAGCTAAATCACGAAACAGGCACACTCCCACACACACCCCCACTTCGCAGAGGCGGGCCGCCCCCGCCATGTCACCCCCTCCCCGCCACCGCGCATGCGCCACGGCCCCGCCGGCGGGAGGGAGGCGCGCATGCGCGCAGGGCCCGCGCCGCTCTCTGGCTGGGTCCCGCTTCCCCTCCCCCGCCGCCGCCGGGGCGGACCACGGGGGGCTGCGGGTGGGGGGTGGGGGGGTGGAAGAGCAGGGAGGCGTCGTCCCTACCTGGCACCGGGATGCGCTGGCTCCTACCGGGGAGCGCTTCTTCCTTCCGCGGCAGCCGGGAGGCCGAGTCGCCCATCCTGAAGGTGGAGCTGCAGAGCGTGAGGAGGAGGAGGCGGCGCGGCGCTGCCGGCATCGCCCCTGAGGGGAGTCGGGTGGTGGCGGCGAGAGGGGAGGGGTGAGCGGCCCGGCGCGCGCGGGCCGTTGGGACGGGGGCGGGCGCGCGGCGGCGGCGCGGCGCGAGGGCCACCCCCTCACACCCCGCGAGCGTCACCTGTGTGGCGGTGGGTGCTCTGGAGGGCGCACCCACCTCCCTGTGCCCCGGAGCGGGGTGTCCTGCGGTCCGGGGGTGCCCCGAGGGGTGCAGCCCCCCGCACACCCCACCACCGCGCGGGCCACAGTGGCGTCGCTCGCTCGGGGTTCACTCGCCCTGCTTTGCATGCACCCACCCAAAAGCAACCCTTTCCCTGAGCTCTGCCTGCTGGGCTTCCTCCCTGGCCTTGCCCTCAGCACCTCTGTGCTATGCTCCTTGCTCTGGAGTCCCCTGCACCGTTGTGGTTTTGCACAGCCTGCGTGTTTTTGCGTGGACTCCCCCGTCGGGGGCGGTTTGCATGTGCTCCTCTTGGGGAATGTGTGCATGGCACACCCTTTTGTCCACACTCCCTAGTTGAGGGAGGGAAGGCTTGTGTGAACATACCAAAACACACTACCAGACTCTTCATGCAGCAATATGTTTTATTGTACGATAATATCTTCTGTTTTCCCCCAGAGTTTGGGTGTCGGTATACGCAGCGCTCCCCAATGTTACCTTTAGCCAATATACTGCATCGTGCCAGTTTTGCAGCGTACTTTTTGCATGAAGATGCTCTTAAGTAGCATACGCCTCCAGAGATCAGTGTCTGCATGTACGTTTGCAATAAATATACAGAAATGAAATGCGAACAGAGTATAAGTACTTGTGGAAAACATCCACCGTACCTTTGGGGGTGATACAATGTGTATTGAACATATAACACCACCAGGTTTCTAAGGTAGAAGTCTTACAGAATGGTGTTTTGCTTTTCAAACAGTTGAAGCTCATTCTATGCATGTAGTCGTGGTCAGTAGACAGAAGGGGAATTTGTACAAAAACTTTCGAAGAAGGTGTGTGAACTAGGCCGGGATCTTGCACTGAGAAGTTCAGCGTATGGGAAAAGACAATGCACAAGTAAGAAGAAGCAAAGAAGTTATAGGAGGGAAATGACAGTAATTCAATGCAAAATTCATCTGGAGGGTTTTGAAGAAGTTGGATTGTTGGCTGAATAGGAGAGAAAATGATAAAGTGACAGTCTGGTGCCTAGACTATGAGAGGAAGGCCAGATAATTCAACAAACGGTCTATGACAAAGGAATGCGGTTCCATTCAGCTCATAATCAGGCTGGATTTTACATGGATATGATACTCCTGAGACATAGAATTTAATTCATATTTATAAAGGAGCTGGATATTTATGGCAATATTAAGAGTTCTCAGATGCTCCTAAAAGAATCCAGAGAAGCAGGAAATTCATGTTTTAGGAGTCAGGCTTTCTTTAAAATTAAGAATTGAGATGGGGACATGAGAGGCAAGCTGTCCCATCTCTGTTTTCAGACTCGCCATTCCTGTGTTTGAAAGGTGAACAACATCCTCTCTGAGCACAAGTAGTCCCAAGACTATGGTCAATTTTTCAAGTTTTATTAAATTTTGATACAGTTAGAATGATTGAGATCATGGCTGGAGAGGACCTCCAGTGACCTCCAGAAAAACCTGCAAGAACCTGAAGAAATCCATTAAATAAAGAATAAGTGAATATAGAGATGGATGTGATAAATAACTATGTGATATTTCAACAGTACAAGTTAGGACGAGAAATGTTCGATAACAAAGTGTGAATTTCATTGAAAACATGTTCACCTAATCAGCTGTTCTCTCATTTATAGTCGCGCTGACATTTCCCAGCTCTTCCTTGCTTTGTAAGAAGCCACTAAAGATGATGACGTCCACTGGTTTTGTACTGCCCACTTCTTCGGTTTCAGCATATATATCTATACTGGCTCCACTCTCTGCCAAGAACGTGTTTCTAAACAATGCCTGGGTTAATGCCACAACAGATGGCAGCGTGATTTTCCCGTAAGAGTTAATGTCTCTACCTGCGAGCCCGAATGCCCAGCCTGAATCTTTAACCGTGAGCATCCTTGCTGCCTCTGTGAACGGTTACGTTTCCATTGGCGTCTTCCTTGCTTGAATCGAGGTCAGTCAGAGGTGAAGGGCAGAAAAACAGGCTAATGTTTGGCTGTTTGGCCTCGCAGATGAAGTGGCTGAGATCTTTTAGAGCCCTGATGGGCTCTGAAATGCCAGCTGCTGAAAAGCCGGCGTTGTATCCACTCAAACGATCCCAGCCTCCATGCCATACATGCTCTCCCGGTGTATGTATAGTGTGTGCATCTCTTAAATAATAGATGTCCTTTCCAGGACGTTAATTCTTAACAGGAAAAATTGCTTTGTCACCCGTTGCATTCAGCTGCTTCATTTGTGAGGCTGATAACAGCAGAGCAGGGCACTGAAGGATTGGCAGTGGGACTCCAAAACAGTGGTTAGAGCAGCGACAGGTAGCGGGGCTGTTGATGCATTTCGATTACAGCTATTATGGGCAGGAAACAGTCTTTCATCCTGTGTTTGTGTTTCACACACTGGCTTCCTGCTTCGTAACTGGATCCGAAGTATTAAATAGTAATAAGCCATCATGCCACTTAACAAATAAAAACTGCTGATTTTCCAAAGTGCTTAGTCCTTCTTGGCTCCATGGAAACAGAATACTTTTGGAATTAGATAAGTCCCGCTTACATTTCAGGAAGGTGTGGGCTATCCCTTTCTTTCATTCCACAGATTGAGGCCTAGGGGGAGGGTCTGAACATTACATTCTAACTTTTAAATGTTTTCTCGATGCAGATTTACCTATCCAAGCAAGCAGCAGAACATGCTTATCTTTTTATTTATAATGTGCTATGCTTCGCACATAAACATAGACTTTACATGTACCAACACACAGACTGAATTACGAAGTATATCAGAAGAAGGAGCCTGGATTAAGGCACCCACACAGCACTTGCATTCCCGTGTAATAATCACAGTATTCCCAGCACAGCAATTTTACAGCATATGCTAAAAATCTTCAGGCAACCAGCGTGAAGAAGGCAAAAGAGAGGCGTGAGGGAGAGCAGGAAGGAAAGCGATGTGGCCTTACTCACCTGTGTCCTTTCAGCCAGGGCACTACACAAATTCCTAGTCATCCAGTCCTAGGAACTTGCTCAAAACACACACAATTTTTTCCCGGACTTGACATTTACTATACGTAATCCTTTCCTTCAGAGTTAAATTTGCTAGTCTTTGTGTTTTAGGCTAGATGCGGTTTTCCCATGCAGCAAAATTTGCCGTATCTTGAAGCCGATAAAGCCCTCTGTAACCATCTCGGTGGTGATACACTGACTATGGAGCAGGTTTGTGCTGCAGTGTGCATCTCCTGGAAATGCAATCTCTTTTTTATCTGAACACATGCAGTGAAAGAAGATCCTCCACAGGCTTTAGTGGATTATTCAGTTCTTGATTACTGTTAAAAATATGCATCTTATTTTTAGGTTAGTTTCAGCTCCCGCCCATTAAATCTTAGCTTATCTTTCCTAGAATGAAGAGATTTCTTTTATCCGGTTTTTGTTATCCAGACTTACTGCTGTAGACTGAGGTCATCCCTCAAGATAAGATAAACGGGACTCTGGGAGTTCATCATGGTGAAGTATTTTTTCTAATTCTCTAAGTATTGTCATTGCACTTCTCTGTACACTCTCGAGGTTTTCAGATTACATATTACCTCTTTTTTTTCACTTTGATGAAGATGTGACTAATGAATACAGCATTCTGGTACTGGTCAGACCCAGGCAAGTGCCAATGTAATTATAGAATTGTAGAATCACTAAGGTTGGGAAAGACCTCTAGGATCATCAAGCCCAACCGCCAACCCAACACCCCCAGGCCTCCTAAACCATGGCCCCAAGGGCCACGGCTGCACGGTGTTTGAACCCCCCCAGGGACGGTGACTCCCCCACCTCTCTGGGCAGCCTGTGCCAAGGCCTGACCGCTCTGGCAGGGAAGGCATTTTCCCTCACACCCAACCTAAACCTCCCCTGACGCAGCCTGGGGCCGGTTCCTCTCGTCCTGTCACTGGTGACTTGGGAGCAGAGACCAGCCCCCCCCTCACTCCAGCCCCTCTCAGGCAGCTGCAGAGAGCGAGAAGGGCTCCCCTCAGCCCCCTCTTCTCCAGGCTAAACCCCCCCAGCCCCCTCAGCCGCCCCCCAGCACACTTGTGCTCCAGACCCTGCCCCAGCCCTGCTGCCCTTCTCTGGACACAACGTGGTTTCTTGATTCCTGCTTGGTTTGCATTCATCTATCCAAGGGCAGTGTTAGACCTTCCCGCCTCAGAGGTGCACTGCTGCAACTCCCGCAGGCTCTTAAGGAGTTTATTTCCAACCTACAGAAATACATAGATGATTATGGCAGATATATTGAATATTTTGTTCTCTGCCTAGTCCTCGGCACCACTTAAATTACCAGTATAGACTCGTACCAGTCCACCGTCTTTGTCACTACCGCTCCTGCAGTTTTTGGGTCAGTTGCTAGCAGCTGGAAATCATTTTCCATGTTCTTCTCTGTAACTGATAAAAATGTCAAATAAAGGCGCTTAGGACTGATGCCACATGACATCACTGTAAACACACCAACCTTATGATGATTGCCTCATTGCAATCACATTTTGTGACTGGTCAGGTAACGAGATCGCTGAAAAAGCATGTATTTTCATCAGGGCGAAGTCATTGGTTCCCCAATTTTAGCAATAAGACATGAACTGGTTCTAAGGGTTTTCAATCAAGGGAACTGGAGGCTTTAAGTGCCACAATTCTTTTTGGAAACAAGGAGACCTGAATTCCTGTATCAACAGCTGTATCTGTTACCCCAGAAGGACAGCAAAGAGATAATACAGCAACGCAATCTACATGAGACAGTATCTAGAGAGAGGCGGGAAGATCAATCAGTCATTCATCCACCTACAATTTGGGATCTAGATGAGCATTTAGATACAGATTAAGCTACGTAAATTACACTAAAAATGGAACTGACGTAGAAGAGCCATCAGCACTGTACCTCAGAGTAGTGCGGTGATTTGGGATTTACAGAGGGATGTCAAAAACAATAGGCAATTTAATAGAACAGAGCCTACCATGCATGCCAGGGAGAAGGCAAAAATGCAGGATACAAGCAGCCTCTTCACACAGGTTCTTTATTTTTCCATTGCACTGTAGCAGTTACGGAAAAACAAGCGCTAATGCAACCAGCAAGCTATCGGCAAGTTTTCTTGTTGACGGGTATAACCCTTGGTTCTCTCTTTCCTTCACTGGAGCTTCAAGTTGCATCTTTACTTGATGATCTCAGAGATCTCCAACCTTAATGATTCTATGATTTATAACCCGTCCTGGCATGTTCACACAAGCCAAGGTGATGCAGACACCTGCATTTTGGTGTCTCCCAGTCTCTCTGTGTGAATCAGGTTTTGAGCTCTCATAGTAGTCACTGAAGAGCTGGTCAACGCGGGGCTCGGTTTCGCTGCCTGCCCATCAGTGCGTAGCACCATTCGTGATGCCCTGGGGCACATCACCTGCGCTTTAGGTGCTCCTCCAGGTTGGCACTGATCTCACAAATGTGTTGTATCTGCAAGCCCCACGTAGATGTCTCTTGATCCTGTAGAGCATTTCAGAGGGCTTTCAGCACCCATATGGGAGCAGCTGAAAAAAAGTCCTACCGTCAACGGTGTGAGGAGAGCAATTCAGCTGAGAAATGATTGCTGGTTTAGGAGCTCATTCACTCCAGTTCCCAGTGACTATCAAACAGAAAACCCTTGCCTGTCTTCAGAGCTCTTGTGTGTATGGAGACACCTAAAACGTCTCCGAACCTTGAGCCAAATCCTACCCAGACACAAAAAGTCAAAGGCCTGCGTTGCCAAACAACTTTGCACAGGGTTGCCTGAGTTTGTGTCCTGCAGAGATGCAAACACCTGCTAGAACTGAATTAACACTTTGCAGGCAGGTAGCTGGTAGCCCAAGAGTTGGCAGATATCTCCTGCAATGGCGTGGCTTCTCACAGCTCCTTAAATTTCTTGGGCTTAAGAGGAGTTACCTCTTAACTTCAGCTAAGGCTGAACCCTGGGGTTTTTAAATCAAGATTTCCCACTGTGGTACAAAATATTCTGTAGGTCAGTTTAAGAAAGCACAAATTTCTGTGTGCATTCGGTGGCTGGTGCTGCACACATCAGTTTAAATTGTCATTTCAGCATCTATCTATCATTATTTTAGCATTTCAGCATATTTAGCATTATTTCAGCACCTATCAGCATTTAGGCAGCATCTTTCCCTGCCTAAAACCTGAAGTTCTAACACAGATTCCAGTGCTGGAAGACATCGTGACACAGCCCTTCTCTTGGTAAAACTGTAACTTTGGTAACAAGTTTCTCAATAAATATCTTCTGTACAGTTCACTTTGGGATTTCTGTGTTTTTATCATGCTGAACTCTCATTTTGCAGGATGGACTTTATGCGTAGAAATAAATCACCACAGGTGAGGACAGAGAAAAGCAGTTTTCAGTGGGGCTGATACCACCTAACTTTAGCTGTTCAGAAGTACAGCAACCCATCCAAGCTGGGCACCTAGATATTTTCCGTAGCAAAGAAAGGAAGGGTAGTATCTTCAGAACATAATTCATCCCATCTTAAAATAGGAGAGTGGAGCTGGGAGGATGGACTGTTCTCCAGAGAGGTTTATTTCATTCAACTCACGTCAAGCGCCCTGGTGAGTAGCTAGAGCAGATAGCTTGATTTTTTTTTTAATAACTGAAATTAGGCAAAAATTATGTCCTCTATTTACCTAAGAAAAGCTGCAAAATTTTAAAGCAAATTTCAACCCCGTGAAAATTTTACTCATGTTACACATTGATTAACCACTCCAGAATTTTATTCAGCACAATATCCTTCATATTCCCCATCATAACTAGTATTTTACATTCCGCACCCCACACTTTCCTTACTGATCTCATAGTCCACAAAATTCATTCCCTCCCTTACTAAGACCTTTTTTCTTCCTGAAACCTATACTCATCCTTGCTTAAATATTTGCCTCTTTCAAGTTCTTCTGCGTCATTGAAAGTCTTAAGTACCTTCACATAAATCCATACAAGCAGCTAAACTTTATTAAGGACTTTTATGTATTTAAACTATCAAGAGTGAAAAAATAAGTGATGATAATGTGTAAACTGTCCCGATACTTTCAGGTAACATTTCACTAGGGCAACTGCACAGCACGCTGCTCTGCTGGTGCGATCTGCCTTACAAATACAAATAAATGGTGTATAACTGGATTTCCTTTATGATCTCCCATAATGAATTCTGCAGATAATACAGAATATCTTCAAAATCTGTAAAAATATCACTTCTGTAAACAAAGCAAGGGTATTTCTTCCTAGCAGGCTGACTTAGAATAGATTAGATAATGGAAACAGTATTGCATGTCACCTAATGTATTTTTGGCAGCCTGTTTTGCTTATGTGCATAGATACACATTTGGTCAAAATATTGTGGCTTTCTTTGCGATTCTGTTTTCATCTGACGGCAAAACTGCACAATAGTAATAATAATTTTTAAAAAGCTAATGGAATCAATTAAGGTTTTTTGGTGGGAAATTATGCAATGTAAACATGCTCCGCCGGTGGTTTTAAATGCATTGCACAGTGTCTAGTAGATTCCTTGGCTTTGTCAGTCGGCTCTGGTTTGTATGTGGTGGCACTGATGACTTTATAAAAACAAATGACAGAGTTGTTTACGCTGCCCTACTAAAGGAAATAATCGTATTTAATAGTGCCGGTTTCCCATACGAGGCTAAAAAAACAACTCTTGTGCTATATGCTGTAATAAGCTTTTTATAAATGTGCTCACGTGGTGCTCAGCAGAGCCTGCTGTGCCGATACTATAAAACTGAAAGGGAGCTTCATAAGCTTTAAGTGCCATCGTATATTATCGTGCAGCAACGTTCCCTCTTATTCATAAAGCTTGTAAGAAATACACAGGCAAAAAATTAAAAATACATGTATGATACTACCCACAGTAATAAAAGGTGATGCTGTTTGGGCTGCTTGTTTATTTGCTTGCCCTGTATGAGATGTTTTAAGGAGGACGGTGAATATGATTGAACAGATGAGCTTTCCCTGCGGGCCCTGCTTCGCCCGGCCCAGCATCTTCCCAGGGCTGCTGGTCCAGGGATGCAGGCTGCTTCCCTGAGCCCTCTTGTGGGCTCCTTCCTCCACTGCAGCAGGCAGCTCCTGCAAGCCAGACAATTAGTGCTCCGAGAAGATGATCTTTATGAAACGCGAGCTGTTTCCTCACCCTCCGTGCATAAGAAAAGCATGTGAAAATAAAATAAAGCTGGTATTTCATTAAGGGTGATGAGAAATTTTCAGGGCGTTACCCACAGATATCTTTTTTTTTTTTTTTGCTCTGGCATCCAGCAATAACAGTGATTATTGAATTGCAACACAGAAAGCTCTTCTGGGAATAGAAATGCAGCACAGCCTGTCATTGCTTGGCAAAATGCACTCAGGTGCTGATGTAAATGGAAAGGTTGTATATTTGAGGTAGTTTCATCGCAGAAATCATAATAAAATGGATTAAAAGACACCTGAAATGCTTCTCGGTTTTGAACAAAAATACCAGGACATTTCCTGACAGCATCTGGATACTTGAGGGAAATTAAATGCCAGGTAATGTTCTATTTGGAAGGAAATAAATTAGCAGCATATGTAAAATATATCTGACTGACTATTAAATTATCTTCTTCATCATTCACGGGATGTACTGACTTTTGATTCCATTCTTTGTTGGAATTGCTACTCCGCGTGTTGCTATGCAGTACATACAGGGAGGCACAGGTCCAGACCATCAGGCATGTTTAGGTATTGAAATTCTGTTGGTATCTAGATACTCTGGTCCCAGGGGAGTCAGTGGCACTTTGTCACCTCTTCTGTCCCCCAGGAACTTACATTCCAAATGAGAGAGAATATCCCAAAGGCGTAACGAGCCCAGTGCCAGCGTTGTTTATTGAATATAGTTTTTCATGGTGGTGGGGTAGAATCACTAGGCTAGTTTAGAAACAGTGGTGTGAAGAGGATTGAAGTACAGATCATCCACAGAGGAGGGTGTTTTGACAATTGTATGGTATAAGGCGTCAAAATGAGTGTAAGAGCAACACAGAAGAGTAGTCTGTTATAAAACCAGATTATGGAGAGGCATAGATCAGTGAAAAATGGGGTATGGATAGCTGCAAAACTAGGCATAACTTTTCTAGGTCATCAGTAGCAATCCTTTTTCTGGGCAAGCTGGACAGAGCATAACTTAGAACCAATGTGCATGGATTAAACAAAGGTTATGACTTTCAGCAGCAATGTTCTTGGACGATGAAGTGTCCTACAGCTGGAGTCATTAAAAATTCAACATTTGTCATATCTCAGTAATTGCAGTCCCTTGGTATCTTCTATTCCAAGTGTGGGAGGTTATAAATATTGTTGATGACTCAGCATTTGCTTTAGACTTCTTGGTCTTTACTAGGCATGTTTGCACTACTTATTCATGTTGTCGCTGTTCGTCAATGTGAACCTTCACCCTAGTGGAGGAGATTTACAATGAAGCCTGGGGAACATTTGCCTTGAGTTCAGTTAATACCAATTTGGACCCTTCTTTAATAAAGGGGATTTAAAAAATTTCTTTCCCTTTTCATTAAAAGATGCAAAAGAAGAACAAGGTGATACAGTTTTTACCTGTCTTTGGGAAGGGCATGTTCAACTATTTTCCAGGATAGCTGGAAGGATACAAAAATCCTGGTTTGGGGATGAGCAGTTCTGGCACAAATACCAAGAGACGACACTTCCATCCTTAAAATAAGCCCCCCGACATAAGTGATAATTTAATATACATCATGCCATCTGCTTGCAGAAATGTGCAAGCTGCTTCCAAAGAAGTCAATGGGAAATGCATTTTTCCTATTATTTTAAACATTCCAAGATCTAACTTGATGTCACGAAAGCACACAATAGCCACCTTTCCCCAAAGACAAATACAGCTTGCCACTAGAGAGGATAATAACCACTGCAAAACCCGCCATTTCTCCTCCTCCCTCTGCCCTTCACAACCTGCAGGATGAAAATACAGACGTTGCAGAGTGCTCTGCCAGCTAAAAAGGCAGATGGGGAAGGGAGAAGGTTTCAGTGCTTTAAGGCATAGGGACCCTGGCAGCAGCTTTTCTCTTCATCCATGGTGAGCTTCCATCTTGAATACTTTTACTAATCTTGCCTTCACCTACAGAAACGTGTCAGCAGGCAAGATATGTGCTAACACATGCAAGCAGCGTTTGAGGGCAGAGAAAGGATTGAGCTAGCTGTACTGGTTTATACAAAATGCTAGGCTGAGTAAAGCCTTGCAAAGGTTATTTTTGCATCTAGGTCTTCTGCAGCCTCCTCCCAGGCTCACTAGAGCTTGGGTCCAGCCTTGGCAGGACAGCACGGGCTCCACTGAGGAGTCTTCTCTTTCTGATGAAGCCACTCACAAACACCTGTAGAAGAATTTGAGAATAAAGCAAATGTACCATGGTACTTCCCCAGAACCTCTTCTTGGCTTGTGGTGAACCTGCAGCTAAGGCGTTTCCTTACATGCTGTCTTGATCTTGTACTATGAAATTATAGTCGTTCTCTGCTCATCTCCTTACAGCACTTGTCAGTCTGCAGACATCCCTCCCTCCTTCTCCAGGCTCAGCTATGCATTTCAGTCAAATTCACTTCTTCTTGTGTCAGTGTTATTCCATAGCCTCCATCATCCTTACTCCTTTCATTGACACTTCCCCAGCTTCAGTATCCTTTTTGAAGGAGAAAAGAGGGGGACCCGAACAACACGTGTTTTTCAAGGTGCAGGGGCACCGTGATCATAGAACCATAGAACCATAAAGGTTGGAAAAGACCTCTAGGATCATCAAGTCCAACCGCCAACCCAACACCCCCAGGCCTCCCAAACCATGGCCCCAAGTGCCACGGCTGCACGGTGTTTGAACCCCCCCAGGGACGGTGACTCCCCCACCTCTCTGGGCAGCCTGTGCCAGGGCCTGACCCCTCTGGCAGGGAAGGCATTTTCCCTCATCTCCAACCTAAACCTCCCCTGACGCAGCTTGGGGCCGTTTCCTCTCGTCCTGTCACTGATGACTTGGGAGAAGAGACCAACCCCCCCACCTCACTACAGCCTCCTTTCAGGTAGTTGTAGAGAGCAAGAGACTATCTACAGACATGCAAAGCAATCCTCGAATTGTAAGTGGCTTTAGTTGGAAGGGACCTTTGGGCGTCTCCACTCAAATCCCACACTCAGATTAGGGCCAGCTTAGCCCAGGGTCATGTTCACTTAGGTTTTGGATATCTCCAAGGACAGCAGTTCCACTGCCTCTCTGGTTCACTGTCCCAAAGTTTGACCACCCTCAATGGCGATCTTTTGCCCATACACCTAGCCAGAACCTCCCTTGTTGCAGCTTGTGTGCATTTGAATCTTGTCCTTTCTCTGTGCACCCCCAAGAAGAGTTTTGCTCCATCTTCTCAACACCTTCCTTTAAGATAGATGAAGGTGGCAATAAAATCTCCACTGAGACTTTTTCTTCTTAACGCTGCACTAATCCAGTTCCTTCAGCCTTTCTTCATATTCCATGTGCCTCATTTTCTGAAGCATATTGATGGCGCCAGGACTCACTCCAGTTTTGTCAGCCTCTTTCTTGCTGACTGGTGAGTTTAGAAACTGGACGCAGTTCCCCAGATGAGATCTTAGACGTGTGAAATGATGGGGGGTTGTTTTACTCTTTTTCACTTCCTAACGATTTCTAACATTCAGTTTGTCACTTGGAGGGGAAAAGAATTTTGGGGGTTTTTTGTTTCCTACTGGGCAGTGGGTTTTCTGCCATTTTTGTGGCCCTGTCTGCCATAGCTCTAAGATCACATCTCCACCAACACCTCACTCAGCTTCAGTACTTGTCAGAGATTTAAAGTTGCTTTTCCCCCTGCACTTTAATTTACCATGGCAGACGCTGAGTCTCATCTCCCATTTTATCATCCAGCCTCTCAGTGCTATGAGGTTTCTGTAACTGGTTTTCATTTGCACAACCTCAAATAATCCAATATCACCAGCAAATATATCATCCAGTATCATCAGATTTATTCAGCAGGCCACCTCCCAGCACTAGGAGCCTGTTAACAATCCCCCTCTCTTGCAAAACACAGTGTTGCTTCTCCCTTAATCAGTGACAAACCATAAATCTCTTATACCATCTCATGACCGTGGCAGCTTGCTTTCCTTCGCAGCCTTTGGTAAGGGCCTTTGAAAGGTCACATACACAACACAGCCGGATAAACGTACTCATTGGTGCTGGTGAAGAGCCCTAAAAGTTTTTCTAAGCAAGACTTTGGCCTGCAAAACCCATGTGGCCCTTCCCCAACTTCATGCACTTAACGTTTCTGTTCTTTGTTATAATTACTAGCAATTTCCTCTTTACAGACAGCTCAGATTCGAGTTCCTGTGGTGTTCAATGCATATACCACGGCCTGATGTTACTCATTTTACTCCCTGGTCCTCTGTTGGCTCTTCGTACTGCCTGGCAGGCTTCTTAATCCAGTCATGTTTGGAAAAGGTTTGGTAATTTCTTCATGCTCTTAGAAAGTTGTTCTTCAAATCTTTTAGTCTACCTTTTTAATAGAATGTAAGCTCTCTATTTTCCCCTTGTTTGAACACAAAGTCTTCTTACTTGTAATAGCCTCCTTCGCTCTGATCTTTAATTACAATAGCTTTCTTCTGGTCTTTTTAAAGTCTTTTTTGATACACTGTATGTATTTTCTCTGAGCCTCTAATATGGTGTCTTTAAACAATATCTCTGCTGCTTGCAAACATTTCAACCAGTCGTGGCTCTTACTAATTTCCTTTTAACAAGTTGCCTCATTTTTCATAGAGCTCCTTTTTAAATCCAAGACTGCGCTGCTGATATTTTTGGCTTTCTTGTTTCTACGATAATACTGAATCTTGGTACATTACAGCTTCTTGTACAGAATGTCTCTTTGACAATACCATAGTGAACCTGGGCTGCACCAAGAGTTCCTTCTCCACTGACTATGTCTCCAAGAAGTAAATAGAACAGAAGATCTGTTCACAGATATCTAAAAATTTACCCTGGACATCATATTTACCCAGCGTACATGACTTTTTCCCTTTTCATTGCATCTTGTACACCTACAACATCTCTGGTCTCCTTTAGGACATCTTGGGCAGTGTCACTACCCTGGCCAAGCTCTGTTATAGTCATAGAATTATAGAATCATTAAGGTTGGAAAAGACCTCTGAGATCACCAAGCCCAACCCCCAACCCAACACCCCCAGGCCTCCCAAACCATGTCCCCAAGTGCCACGGCTGCACGGTGTTTGAACCCCCCCAGGGACGGTGACTCCCCCACCTCTCTGGGCAGCCTGTGCCAGGGCCTGACCCCTCTGGCAGGGAAGGCATTTTCCCTCACATCCAACCTAAACCTCCCCTGACGCAGCCTGGGGCCGGTTCCTCTCGTCCTGTCACTGGTGACTTGGGAGCAGAGACCAGCCCCCCCCTCACTCCAGCCCCTCTCAGGCAGCTGCAGAGAGCGAGAAGGGCTCCCCTCAGCCCCCCCTTCTCCAGGCTAAACCCCTCCAGCCCCCTCAGCCGCCCCCCAGCACACTTGTGCTCCAGACCCTGCCCCAGCCCCGCTGCCCTTCTCTGGACACGCTCCAGCCCCTCAAGGCCCTTCTTGTCCCGAGGGGCCCAAACCTGAGCCCAGCATTCGAGGTGGGGCCTCCCCAGGGCCGAGCACAGGGGCCCCATCCCTGCCCGGCTCCTGCTGGCCACCCCAGTGCTGACACAAGCCTGGGGGCTGGTGGCCTCCTTGGCCACCTGGGCAAGTTCTTCTGTTAGATGTGGTATTTCAGTTTGTTGGCACCCATATTACTTGTTGATAGGGTTAACTTACTTGTCTGAGATGGCTTTTCTGCTTTCTTTAACAGTGGCACTGCTTCTCCACAATGCAAATTACTCTGCCCTTCCTGTATAATTTATAGTTTGCTCTGATAGTGTCCTGATTATCTTCTCCCCAGTAATTTGCTGTGATGCCTGTTACATTCATATCTGCACTCAAAAGCAGACCTTCCGGTTCATCTATCTTCTCCTTTTTACCAGTTGTATTGACATGAGGAGCACATCGACGTATGCCCCGTATGTTTTATGTGCCCACTGAAGTAGGATCTGAATTGTCCAAAGAGATCTTCACTGCTTCCGACTGTGTCTTTCTCACCTTCAGTCATACCCTTCACTCCAGAACACACAATTCTTGGCCAGAATTCAGTTTCCAGACACCAACCATCCTTTACATTCACACCAGGACACTGCACAGCCAGGAAGGACAAGCTGAATTTCAGGAGAGCAACTTCACAGCTGGGAGCTTGAGTTTGGCCCCGTGGTCAGGAAAGGACATTGCCTTGAGGGTCAGAGCTCCTGTTTCTAATGCTGCTCATGCACTTCATTTAATGACCCTTAAAACAGATAGAGGAGGACTCCTCTCTGACCTGGCAGCACCCACCGTTCAGATGCCTGCCTTCTCCAGCAATACCCCTATAGCTACAGCTGCACGTGACTTCTCCATCATGCCCCACACTCCTAGTCAAACATAATCCAGACCTTCCCTATGGAAAATGTGTCTTAAGCCATGTTTCTCTCTGGAGCAGAGAGATCTACAATGCTGCCAGACTTTTCCATACTCTTGTGGTTTGCAGGCTGGAAGCTCCCTCACACACAGGGAACTTTCTTCTAAACACCGAGGAAAGACACCCCTTGAAAGCACAAGGAAAAAAGGAAAGATTGCTGCTTTCCTTCCATAGTTGAGGAGTAGAGAAGTCAAACATCTTATGGTAGACCCACATTCAATTCAGTGAACCTGAGATTGCAGCTACGCCTTGAAAGCTTCCTCTTAAACAGACCCCACTGGGAGAACTCAGAAATCCTTTTTCTTTTGCCCAATCCTTGTGAGGTTCAGACACGGGAAGGGTGTTGAGCGGATCAGCCATAAAAAGGACACTTTAAATCACCATAACTTTTACTAAAGCTGTGCCACCTTCCCTTGCTTGTGGCTGTTCTTTGCAGGCATCATTACTCAAGATTTGCATGGCCATGGGTTGAGCCAGACCATAAAACTGATCTGGATTAAAATGAACCCAGAAAATATTTTTTATATTTGCTTGATTTTAGGGGGTTAAATATTTTCTCAGTCCTACTCCTAAAAGTCTTTGGAGATGAATGCCACCAGAACTCAGTGGCATTGTCGATCTGCACGTTCTTGACCAGCATAACTCTGGTGGGGTCTGGGCGTCGTCCTCTCCCTCCCGTGAGAGTGGAGCTGCTGATTTGGAAACAGAGTTGGAAAACATTCAGATGCAGGGAGGTGCGTGTGCTTGCTGCAAAGCTCTTACAGGTGTGCTAATGAGAGATACTGCTCTGCTCATCACAAGCCTGAGACCTTGGAGGATATTAGTAAAAATGCCAATTTGCATGTCTTGGGGTTAATTGAGGAAATCTCCGATGGAAAATCTTGCTGTCACTTCTGAAGCCTGTTCTGAATACAAATTTTATGTCTCCACGGGATATTGTGAAAGCTTTTCAGCCTCTTTGCAAGCCTGTAGAAACAAGGAAGGCTGTTAGCTCCCAGAGCTTGCAAGGGAAGTTTTCCTCAAAATTTCATAGTCACTCTTTGTCTGTGGTGACATCAACGTGGGACTCATAGGCCAAGCGTGGAGAATGTGTGGGAGCATCTACCAAGCAAACAAAAAAGGGATGTGAATATTTTCTCGGATATTACCTAGGCCACACGTTTTTCAAAGGAAAAGAGACATTTCTGCTTGCAAAAAAACCACCTCTTTTCAAGTGGGACAACTCACTTTATGCCTTTACTCTAATCCAGGTTTCTGGCAGATTAAAATAATTACTGGATTTTTTAATCTTTGATTAAGCTGAGTTGTTTGACAATTTGTGGTTATCTCATTGAGAAGTTTAGGAAGGTGTAGAAGAAAGGAACTGGTTAATTCACCTGATACTGATGAGGAATCAGTGCAGGTTTCTATTATCTCAGGATCACAATGGGTTTTTTCATCACCTGATCTTCTAGAGAGGTTCCTTTGCTTTTATAACTGTTTTATTATATGTCACTATAAGGTTACCACCGACAGTACAAGTCACAACCAGAAATCCAGAATATTTCTATGTTTAATGCAAATGCTGTGTGATTCTCTGATCATTCGATCAGCCATTAGGGGTTTTTATAAATGTCTTGCTCCACATTGACGGTATAATTAACTGCTCTTGTTGAATCACCTAATTTTTTGGGTTTATGGAGAACACTAGGGAGAGGCATTGGCTTGATGCTGATTTTAAATGAATTATTACTTGGTTTTCAAAGTTAGCTTTTAGCAGTTTTGACATTCAGTCTTTTTTTAAACCAGCATGTCCTATGGAACAAAAAGATTTAAAATTAATTAGAAGAGGCAAGAAAAGAGAGCAAAAATGACCAAATTTTGCCTTCAGCAAGGGTTCTGTGAAACCAAGTCAATTCCTGAACTTCTATCAGATCAGGAAAGTTTTACCAAATTCCCCTCACTTACATTTTTCCAGTTTTCTTGTTTGAGCATTCAGACATGGTGGTGCAATGCTGCTGATTTCAGTGTGTCGCAAAGGGTATAATTAAAAGCAGAATTCTACCTTGATTATCGCTCTGATATGTGCACTTACCGGCAGCCGTAAGATGATGAGCTGCTAAAACAGTACAGCCATGCAAAGTGTTACAGGTGATGCGGCGTGCCCTCGTTTGGGGTCACTTTCCAGTACCACGGAGGTACTGGTGGGGGGAGATCTTGGGGTGAACCCCCCGAGGAAGGTGCCAGAGCCGTGTGCGTGGTTGGTGGCATTGCAATGCCTCTCTGGTGCTTTCCTGGGCGAGTATCAATCCTCTGTGCCTAAACACCGCATCAACAAAGTGGGAACAAGCACACATTATCCTTTCTCTTGCAAAGGCAAGGGACGTTGAGAGGATAAATAAAATTAATTAGTGCCGGAAATAGTAAAGATACATACTACAGCGGTTAACTGTACAATGAGTACAGGTCTCAAGATCTGTCACAAGCTGCTGAAGGAAAAATATAAATCTATTTTTTTCACCAGCACTAACATGGGAAAAGCAACCCGGGCAGTCACGTTTGAAGAGAAATTAGGAACAAAAGAGAACGCATGTGGTAAAATATTATAATAGTCAGAGCCAGAAGATCCTACTCATTTCCTGTAGGAGGAAAGTCACCAAGAATTGGAAAGGGGAAAGCCCACATGATTAAAAGGAGAGCAAGATCGACTCCTCTCTGACTGACAGTCTCTGCATCAATGCTATTCTGCTTCAAGACAGTCGTGTTTGCAAGGTAGTACAATCTAGCCAAATATAAAGCTGCAGAAAGGCACAACGACTGGCAGAGGGAACTTCAAAGATTCACTTACTGATGTAAGAAAGACACAGAAAATTAAATCTCACGTGGCAAACAAGGTTTTGACCCTTGCTAAGGTTGACCTGAAAGACTAGCCCTAAACGCAAGTTATAAAACCGCAAGTGCAAGACTGGAAAAAAATAGGGTGTTGTGGGTGCCTTTGACATGTGACATACATGATTCTCACAAGGTGTTGGGCTCCGTTGCTTCACCTTAGTCACAAGGTGGGTATGAGCCTGGTGAAGCCGTGGCAAAGTTGCTGCATCCTGAAGTTTTATGCTATAAAAAAATTTTGAAAAAGATATGGTTCCCTATTTACTCTTTATGGTGAAATGACTTTTATGCTTCGGTGATCTTTTTGAGTGAGAATGTGTTTATATAGATGTGTTTACATACAGTCATGTAAAAATATGTGTAAATATTTGTATAAATATATATGTATGCACTTCCATATATACTTCTGTGTAGAGCCTTATCACAAAAGAGATCTGAAACATATGGCTGGCACATACACACTGAACTCATTTCCTTGCTAGACCACGTCCTCTTTTGACCACAGACCTGTGACTAAATTTTCTAGGATCAGAACTAGATTTTCAAAGGAGGCTTGGCATGTGTCAATACCATAAAGCCGCGAGCGAGGGCTGTCTCAGCACCTTAATGTGCTGTGTCTTCTGAGAGCTGCGATGGCTTGTACCCCTCCAGTGGGGTAGAGCTGGGATGGGCAGCACCGGCCTCTGCAGCCTTGTCCGTGGCATCATAACGGCACTTGTTACTGCATATAATTCATAAGGACCTTCCCCTTATTGGTTTCACTGTCCTGCACCTACTCCAGGTGCTCAAGACTTCGCTTTCAAGAAAAAGAGGGGTCTTTCTTTTCAAACTCTGCAAGTAAGTGCTGTTACAATGCATAGCCCATCAGAGCGTTCGCAGCACATGAGATAGACAAGCAAGATCTTTCCAACCCAGCGCAGGCTTGTCCTCCCTTTTCCTTCCCTCTGACCCCACTCCAGACTCCTCTCAGGGAGGGGATGCTTTTACCTCTTTCTGCTGAAGCTGTTGAGATGGGTCCCTAATGTGCCATATGTTCATCGAGCTGCTGGGAGAGACCTGTGACCCAGACCTTGCTCCATAAATTAATCCCTCACTTTCATTCATACTAACAAAGTAAACGGGGTTTAGCGAAGGCGAGAGAATGGCTCTTTGCCCTGAGGCCAAGTGGTACGGCTAAGCTCACTGTCCCAAAACAAGGGTGGCCAAGTCCGCACCGTTCACTGGGGATGACCCCTGGTTCATCCCATACCCTCTGCAATGACTGGGGATTTTTTGGGTCAATGTTAGCTGGCGCAGATCAAAACTATGCCAGGGAACATGATGACAATTTAACACTGCCCCTTGCACCCTTACAGCCCAACACTGTAGGCATAACCTGAGCCTCCCCCTTTCAGACTCAGGCTAAAGGGTCATGTTTCCTCTTCCTCTCTCCAGTGCAATTCATATTTAAATGCCAAGTAAAGCTGAAAAGCTTCACTGAAGGGAGATAACACAACTACATCCCAGGATCGAAGCCTAAGAGATTTGCAGAGAGATGGGGGCTCAAACTCTTTGGAGAAAGGAAGGCATAAAACCCTGGTATGCTGCATCCTGCCAGAGACCCCCATTCCCAGAATTAATGAAGAAAAAACAGTCCTCCATTGCTCTGTTTTGTCCTGGTCCTGACTCGCTAAAACCTTCCTACCAGATTGAACCTCTGAAATGGGATCAAGGGAGGAAACCTGAACTATGAATCATGACAGGTTCAGTGCCTAATAGCATCCCCTGGCACCGTTTAATACAGTGGTATAGAGGCCGCTCACATGCTTGGGAATGCAAATATTACTGACTTGAGCATCTCTAAACATCAGCCACCTACCAGGTTATTCAGCAACCTGGCTGGGACTCTGATGAACCGGATTTAGGAATGGCACACCTAATGCAACTGTTAGACCCATGAGATCTACCCAAGTTCCTGTGTGAGTGCTGTTTTTTGTGTCTCTCTGACTCATTTTCCTGCCTATAGAAGGAGGCTCACATCTTCCCCCTCCACCCCGACAAAGACATGGGATTGCTGGGTGCTGAGGTGTTGCATCAGTAGCCTTCTCCAGTTCTGTCCTGTTTCCAAGATCCATGCTGTCTCCCTGCAGCGAGGTACCTCTTTCTTCACCCTCGTCAAGGCGTTGCAAGTGAAGACCAGCTCAGGGAGGGACTTCTGACACCCTGTTCATCTGGAAGAATTTCTGCGTCTTAATATCACAGGAGAGAGCTGAACACACAGGAACCCTGTGGGACTGAGACTCTGGCATGGGGATGTTGCACTAGGACAACTGGGATGTGCCTTGGAGAAATGCCTTTGCACGGAAAATACACCCCAAGATCATTAACATGCTGCGTTTTGTTTAAAAAGTAAAAACATTCATTTCCTGGAAATCATAAAATTGTAGAAATCTCATATAACCCTAAGTTCGCAATCCATCTGCCTTATGCCTTTTAAATGGTACCAAAAAGAGAAGGTCATGATTATTGCTTGCACTCAAAACTGAGAATAGCAATGCAGGAGGAACATTACTGCGGCAATGAAAAACTCTGGTTCTCCCAAAAGTCCTGGTTTCCACATGCAGAGGGACTGGGAGAAGCTGATCCCTTCACACCTCCCATGTGTGTGCCCCAAGCATCACATCTGCGATTTATCACAGTGGTACATCCCATGCCAGCCCCTGTTCACTCACCACCTATTAAACCTCTAACACCCCTCTGAAGCCACTGCTTTCCAAGAGCAATTCACCTTTCTGTAGGTTCATCTTGTGGTTTTTGTTCCTAACACATTTAAGTTTGGACTGGGGTGCAATAATAACATCTGTCCCCTCCTCATTGCGATTTACCGTTCTGCAGTAAATCCAAGGGATACCTGAGCCATTCATCAGCAGTGCTTCTATATTTATTTCTCAGTGACTAATAAAAATGTGGAACGGTGTCAGACCTTGTTTTGATCTACGTGAAACTTTCATAAACATCCCTCCTTTTGACAGTGATTCTCCTCTGCGGACTGCTTTGTGAGATCTTCCTGTACTGAATCCATTAAAAGGAGATTTCGTTGACATTGTAGTGTTATATGGTGCTAATTTAAATGCTTTACAGAAGTCCAAGGACATTGTATTTACTCAAAAAGCAACATTCATTTTTGGCGCTGTCTGCCCATTGACGAACATTATTAAGTCGCTTGCAGTTCAGTATGAGTTACTTCTGCAGCGTCTCGTAGGAGGAGATAATCTCACCCATAGCATGTTGTTAAGGCCTTATGTTAAGTGACATAAAGCTGATGAAGAGCTTCTGCATTTATCCCAATATCCAAGCCTTGTTGGTCCTCCCTGTTGTTGGGTAAAATCTGGAAGCTGATACTGTCTCAGATGGCACCAGCCAGTCTCTGAAGTCCCTCACAAGAGCATCCCCAAATAATTTTCTCTGCCCCGGCTCAGTGCTTTGTACAATATTTAGTCTAAAGACCTGGTTTCATTTGACCCCAAAGCTTTGAACAGGCAAGGATTGCCCAGCAGGTACATTGCTTCCCCCTGTCAAAGGTAGCTTCTTTGAGGAGGGCAGTGATCTACCATCCACACTCAAATACACACCACTAGGCTGAGATGTTGTTGCCATAGAAGCCATCTTCAAGGTCTGGCTTTGTGTAGCACCAAAAGAGCCCAGGGTGATAAGCAGGTCCCCTCTCTACTGACAAACAAGGTCATTAATGATATTTTTTTTTCTGTTCTACCTATGAGAGAAGAAAACCAGGCAAACAAGGCTTGAGCTCTACGCCAAGAACCTGAAGAAGACACTAGACCTTGTACTGACTTTGAGTGCAAAAGTTAAATACTTAATATGAATCACAGAATCATAGGATGGCTTGGGCTGGAAGGGACATTTAAAGTTATCCAGTCCAACCCCCCTGCCATGAGCAGGAACGTCTTCCCCTGTATCAGGTTGCACAAAGCCCCGTCCAACGGTCCAACCTGATTTTGAACGCTTCCAATGATGGGGCATCCACAACTTCTCTGGGCGACCTGTTCCAGTGTCTCACCACATTCATCATAAAAAATTTCTTCCTTATATCTCGTCTGAATCTCCCCTCTTCAATTTAAAACTGTTTCCCCTTGCCCTAAGGGTGCAGGTCCTGGTAAAAAGTCTGCCTCCATCTTTCTTGTAGGCCCCATTTAAGCCCTGAAAGGCCGCAATAAGGTCTCCCTGCAGCCTTCCCTTCTCCAGGCTGCACAACCCCAGCTCTCCCAGCCCGGCCTCGCAGCAGGGGGGCTCCAGCCCTCGGAGCATTTAGGTGGCCTCCTGTGGACCGGCTGCAACAGGCCCATGTCTTTCTTATGCTGGGGACCCCCGAGCTGGATGCAGCGCTGCAGAGGGGTAGTCATTAGAGCAAAGCAGAGGAGGAGAATCCCCTCCCTCAACCTGCTGGCCATGTTTCTTTTGATGCAGTCCAGGATACGATTGGCTTTCTGGGCTGCAAGCACACATTGCCGGCTCATGTCCAATTTTTCACCCAGCAGCACCCCCAAGTCCTACGCTGGGCTGCTCTCAGTTCATTCATCTTCCAGTCTGTATTCCTGGGGATTGCCCTGACCCAGGTGCAGGATCTGCATCTGGCCTTGAACTTCATGCAGTTCACACAGGACCACCTCTCCAGCTTATCCAGGTCCCTCTGGATGGCATCCCGTCCCTCCAGCGTATCGCTGCACCACTCAGCTTGGTGTCACCCAGCCTTGCTGCAGGCACGCTCAATCCCACTGCCTATGTGTGAAGATATTAAATAGCATTGGTGCCAGTACAAACCCTGAGGGACACCACTTGTTACTGGTTTCCATATGGTCATCGAGCCATTGACTGTAACTCTTCTTTTAACTCTTTGGTTAACCCTTTCTCTCCCCATGAGGAGCTCGGAAAGCTGTTGGGGGTGGGACAGAACACTGGGAGACCCCACATTCCTTCCTCGGAGACACTCAAACAAAAGCAGCCAGACCTGCAACTACCAACCATCCACCATCCAGCATAGCTGATCATGGCACTGCCAGCTCCGTGGCACGTACCGTGTGGCCCCTGGGCCCCCCAGATGCCCCAGCTAATGCAGCCATTCATTGTCCCCAAAACCTTCTATGCCAGAGGTAAGGACTGACCCCGACACTGGCAGCCCAGGGACATATTTGGGGGACATTCGTAGCCCTTCCTTCGTTGCACCTCTCCCTCCTCCTTCTCAGTCCCCTCGTATGCCCTCCTGACCAGCCTGGGATGTGACCGCCAGCGTTTGCTAATGTCCCTCTTTCAGGATCAACCAACCTGTGCCACGTGCCTGGGCAGGAGCGGCAGCCCTTCCCTGTACCCTGGGCAACCCCGGCGGGGGTGGCACCGCAGGCACCCTGGGCATCCCCAGCAGGTATGGCATCCCCAGCTGCCCTGGCACCTCAGCATTCCTGCCCCCCTCACCCCCCAGCGCCTCCAGCACCCATGGCGCCCGTCTCCTCCATCCCCCCCTGCACCTCCAGCAGCCCCAGCACCCTGGTCCCACTGTCAGTCGTGGCACATGGGCTCAGCAAGGCCCCATGAGCATACGTGCCATCACCCTGGCAAGGCCTGCCCGGGAAATATAACTTACAGATAATTTCCCAATATCTTGGGGCCATCTCTCCCATTTCATCTCCCCAGTGTGCAACCCCATCCCACTGGCACAGCAGCTCACCCCACAGGGATCATCCCTGCTGCAAACTCCCCGCTCACTGGTGCAGAGCAGGGGGCCATCCATGCTTGGGGCTGGCTCGGCAGGTGCCCCAGAAGACTCCCCCCGGCCCCCAGCCCGGCACATCTCTCACCCTCCCATGCAGGTGTGCAAATGGCTCCATGTGGCGGCTGCTTCAATCCCCAAGTCTTCCGCTTTGAGTGGATGAGCACCGACCTATCTCCACCAGCCACCTTCGTGACCAGCCACAGGGTTGCTTCTCCAGCAGGCGCTGCCCTGCGGGGACCCCAGGGGTGCAGGCTCCCCCTGGTCTGGGCACACCAACAGGCTCCACAAGGCCAGCCACAGCTCTTCCTGCCCTACAACCATCAGGGGAGAGCAGTGGCCCCAGCCTCCCCAGTGCTGCTGCCATGCCTCCCCTGCTACCACCCCCTCAAGGGGCAGTACAAACAGCACAGCCTGTCCCACACAGCTGAACCCTTGGGGGCAGCCCTGGGCAGCAGCTGCCCCCCAGGCAGTGACATCTCGCTGGAGAGTGATGTCTCCATGGAGGAGGGCACCCTCCCCGCATGTAACATCTCAGTGGAGACTGATGTCCCCATGGAAGAGGGCACCCTCCCGGCATGTAACATCTCCGTGGAGACTGATGTCCCCATGGAGGAGGGCACCCTCCTGACATGTGACATCTCAGTGGAGACTGATGTCCCCATGGAGGAGGGCACCCTCGCGGCATGTGACATCTCCGTGGAGACTGATGTCCCCATGGAGGAGGGCACCCTCCTGACATGTGACATCTCAGTGGAGACTGATGTCCCCATGGAGGAGGGCACCCTCCTGACATGTGACATCTCCGTGGAGACTGATGTCCCCATGGAGGAGGGCACCCTCCTGACATGTGACATCTCCGTGGAGACTGATGTCCCCATGGAGGAGGGCACCCTCCTGACATGTGACATCTCTGTGGAGACTGATGTCCCCATGGAGGAGGGCACCCTCCTGACATGTGACATCTCCGTGGAGACTGATGTCCCCATGGAGGAGGGCACCCTCCCAGCTTATGACATCTCGCTGGAGACTGATGTCCCCATGGAGGATGGCACCCTCCCAGCTGTTGACATCTCGCTGGAGAGTGATGTTCCCATGGAGGAGGGCACCCTCCCAGCATGTAACATCTCTGTGGAGACTGATGTCCCCATGGAGGAGGGCACCCTCCTGACATGTGACATCTCGCTGGAGACTGATGTCCCCATGGAGGAGGGCACCCTCCCAGCTGTTGACATCTCCGTGGAGACTGATGTTCCCATGGAGGAGGGCACCCTCCCAGCATGTAACATCTCTGTGGAGACTGATGTCCCCATGGAGGAGGGCACCCTCCTGACATGTGACATCTCCGTGGAGACTGATGTCCCCATGGAGGAGGGCACCCTCCCAGCTTATGACATCTCGCTGGAGACTGATGTCCCCATGGAGGATGGCACCCTCCCAGCTGTTGACATCTCGCTGGAGAGTGATGTTCCCATGGAGGAGGGCACCCTCCCAGCATGTAACATCTCTGTGGAGACTGATGTCCCCATGGAGGAGGGCACCCCCCTGACATGTGACATCTCAGTGGAGACTGATGTCCCCATGGAGGAGGGCACCCTCCCAGCTTATGACATCTCGCTGGAGACTGATGTCCCCATGGAGGAGGGCACCCTTCTGGGTGGTCACAACCACCTGGGTGGTGACCTCTCCCCTCACAGTGTCATCACCCCTAGCCACTCTGCCATCCTCCACGCCGAAGCCATCAGGGACCCTGTGGTGATTCTAGCCAGAGACATTGTGCTGCCTGCAGGGGTACAGCAAGAAGAGGCTTTGAGCCACTTGGATTGCTCCCTGGGGGCAGTGGGGATCAGCCAGTACGATCCCACCAGCATCCCCATCCCCAGGGACCCTGGTGGCACTAGTGGCACCATTGCCCATCACAAGACCAGCTCACTGTGGCTGCCCAACAAGCTCTCTGCTAACCACAGTGTCCCCAAGACCTCCAAAGGCATCCTGAGCATGGAGTGCTTCAAGACCACCAGGATGAAGCGTGAGGATCCACGGCAGGATGCGGGGACAGACCTGCCACCTCCCCAGGGCAGCATGTCCCAGCTTGACATCGGGATGAAAAAGCAAGGGAGGAAGCGGCGGTATGGGCCATCGCCAAAACATGGGAGCAAGCGCAAGGCTCCCGCAGCCAGCGCTGGGGCAGGAGGGTGGGATTAGGCCTGTGTAGGGATCAGGTGATTTCGGGGAGGGGGGTATGCGGAGGCGGGGTGGGGGGGTTGTTGACAGTGTAGTAGTAGTTTTTATGACTGTTTTGTTCAAAGTTTTTCTATTAAAAGCCATTTATCCAGAACCTGTCCGTGCCTGCATGGGATGGGGAAGGAGCGCAGGGGGCACCAGGAAATGGCACCAAAGAGGTGCAAAAGCATTGCTGAGATCCAAATCAGAGGTACCAATCCCCAAAGGGCACCAAGGCATCCCCAGGGCTGAGTCACCTCCAGCGGTGCAGGCAGTCATGGGGGGTGATTCCCCTGTCCCCTTCCCCAGGGGAAGCAGCCCTTTGGTGGGGCAGCCAGGATGATGGGTCCATGCAGGACTCACAGACATGGCCCTGCACATAAAGCAGCACTGAACCCTGCCACCCTGCGTGCTATCCTGCCACCCTGGGTGCCATCCTCCCACCCTGGAGCTTTAGCAGGGTGCTGTACCTGCTGCCAGCGACCCTACCCTGTCTGCACGCCTCCCACTGCAGCCCCAGAGATGGCTCCTCCATGCTGCCCCAGGGCAATATTTAACAGGGGCAATAAGCCACAGGTCTACCTGTAAGGTAGAGGTAAGAAAGTTGTGAGGCACCATATCAAAGGCCTCACAGAAGTGCAGGTAGATGACACCCGTACACCTTCCCTTGTCCACTGATGCAGTCTCTCCACCATGGAAGGCCACTGGATTAGTCAGGCACGATTTGCCCTTGGTGAAGCCACGCTGGGTGTCTCTGAAGGGGCTGCAGAGCTGTTGTCTTTCCATTTTCTAGCATTGCAGTCACCAGTTGTGAAGCATTTATGACTCTCAGTCACTATTAATTTTCAAACAGGTAAAAATGAGCTCCCTAAAGCAGAAACATCCTTCTCAGTAAACTGCTTTGGCATTTTATTTGAATCAGGTTCAGTTTCCCTGCTCTGTGTGCAAATCTTGTAAATTCCTCACTCTTGCTTCTGTCACTGTCGCTAATGCTGCCGTTCCCAAAAAATGTTCCCTTTTGCCTGAAATCACTTTCAAATTCACTTGCTACTATAACACCACAAACTGATTTGCTGCCCACCGTATCTCCTACACCACCTCTAAGTACACGCTATCCAGTTGAGTCTTTTTCGCTCTGCCAAGCTAAGAGCTATTGTTTCATTTTGCACTTCTTATAATACCAGGGAATGTGAAATACTCTCATTTTTATTTTTGATATATTGCTCCTATCCTCACTTCCTGCAATCATTTCACAGATTTTCAATATACTTCTGTCACTATTTCTTTTAATCACCAGATTTGCTACAGAATAGCCCATTTACAGCGATAGAATCACTATGACCAGAACTGTCAGGAGAGCTCAACAAGTTCAGATGTTCAAGTGTTCATAACTTATATTTTATATACCCCTGCCTGCTTTGAAAGTCTGATTCCACATGTGTCAGATGCTGAACACTTCTGAAAAAGTTCATTTTGTATACAACATTCCCAGACTGTCCTGTTTTAAGCTTACAATGCAGAAGTGCATGTGTTGCGGCCTAGTGGTCTGTGCAGTGAGTGGGGAACTGGCTGACAGGCCGCACCCACGGGGGGGTGGTACACAGCTCCTTTTGCAAGCGGCAACCTGTTGCTAGTGCAGTTCCCCAGGGATCAGTATTGGGCCCAATGTTATTCAACATCTTGTGATCTGGATAACGGGATCAAGTGTAGCCTGATGAAGTTTGCAGATGACACCAAATTGAGCAGGGAAGCAGACACTCCAGAAGGCAGAGCTGCTCTGCAGGGAGATCTGGATAGGCGGGAGGAATGGGCCAGCAAGAACCTTATGAAGTTCAACAAGGACAAGTGTAAGGTCCTGCACCTGGGAAAACATAATCCGGGAGTGCAGCACAGACTGGGATCCACCTGGCTGGAGAGCAGCTCTGTGGGAAGGGACCTGGGGGTCCTGGTGGGCAGGAAGCTCAACATGAGCAAACAGTGGCTGCTGCGGCCAAGGCAGCCAACGGGATGCTGGGTTGCATCAAAAAGGGCATCGCCAGCAGAGAGAAAGAAGTCACCATCCCGCTCTACTCAGCGCTTGTCAGGCCGCACCTGGAGCACTGTGTACAGTTCTGGTCCCCGCTGCACAAAAAGGACGTGGACAGGCTGGAAGGGGTCCAGAGAAGGGCCACCAGGATGATCAAAGGACTGGGAAGCTGCCATATGAGGACAGGCTGGGAGAACTGGGTTTGTTCAGCCTTGAGAAAAGGAGGCTCAGAGGGGATTTCATCACCAGGTACCGGTACTTAAGGGGCAGCTATAAAGAAGATGAGAAGATGGAGACTCCCGTTTTACACGGAGTCCCATGGAAAGAACAAGGGGGAATGGGCACAAGTTGCTCTTGGGGAGATTCCGATTGGACACGAGAGGGACATTTTTCACAGTGAGGACAGTCACCACTGGAATAATCTCCCCAGGGAAGGGGTTGACTCGGCCACGTTGGACACTTTCAAGAATCAGCTGAACAGGGTGCTGGGCCATCTTGTCTAGACTGTGCTCTTCCCAGAAAGGTTGGACTAAATGATCCCTGAGGTCCCTTCCAGCCTGGGATTCTGTCATTCTGTGATTCTGTCATAATGTGCCGTTTCCTTGATGTAACAGAACATGCCTGGTCTTGTTGTCCACAGTTGCCTTCACATGTCAGGGAGAGCAGAGAAAAACTCTCCAGTGCAAGACCAGAACTGCAAAGCTTATGGCATAGGCAGAGGAACTGCCCTAACATTGCTTATGGAATGATGTGCTTGCTCCAGAATCCTTCCCCATGGGTTTTTTTGTTTGATTATTTGGTCATTCTATCAATTGCTATCATTTTCAGCAGTGTTAAGCTTCCAATGGTGAGAAGTCATGAGATTAGTCCCCAGAATTATATGATTACCTCAGGTAAAGAGAATTTTTGTTTAAATGGCAAACACAAATTTGTATTTACCTAATGGTTTTTGCAGATGCTCCATTTTTTTTCAATAACATCTCTGCAACTCCAGGAGATAAAAACTTACATGAAAAATGAAAGTTGATTTTATCATACAAGGAGGCACTTGGTAGTTCCTGGGTGCGTCTCAGGATTATCTTTAAAATCGTGAGATTTGCAACAAAATCATGAGCAGTAGTGACCTCACATTTCTGCCTGAGTAGGACAGTGTGTGTATTTTATATCCTAAGGTACAACAGTAAAGTATTTCAAAAAGAAAATAAATGTAATGTATTCATAATTGCTAATGTGATTGAGAATGTACATTTAAGAAATGTAATGGCATAAACCTGAAGAAATCTAATTCTGAAAGGAAGCTGTCTAAATTTAGAGTGATGTAGTACTAATTAATCCATTTAGCATTCCATGCTGTTTTCAGCCCTAGGAATGACTAAACAGAGAACTGCCCCCAGCATAGGAGGGGCAGGGAAAATGAAAGAGGTTGGATTTTTTTTTTTCTTTTTTTTTGCTGTCAAGTCAAAACAGATCATCTCTGATCATCTCACTGACAGGGTTATTTTTTCCAGGTCGATTTGCACTAGCTGGGTTTGGATGGAAATGCTTTCTAGCAAAGTGAGGGCTAAACCTGCTGGTTTTCATGCAAGTAAAAGCCGCATCTACTTCAGTGAGGGTTTTATTTGCATCAGGCCAGCAAGACAGTGCCCTCAAATCATCAGTGGTATAGAGATTTACATATACTATAAAGTGGTGTGTACATATATATATGTACACATATATATAATCCAGGGACTAACTGAAGTCTGCTGGAGCCAAGCCAAGCCAAATATTTCCATCCAGCTTGGGACGAAGATCTCCAGTGACCTGTTCAAAACCTCTTTGCGGTCCCTACATTGCACAGGGAAGAGCACCAAGTTAGGGCTTCAAGGGTGGGATGAGATTTTCCCTCCAAAGATGAGGCCACTGTTCTAGGCTCCAGGCCCAGAAGGGGGTTGGCTGGGTTTTAGCTCCCCAGAGAAGAGAGGCAGTAAATTCACATGATGCTGGCACGGAAAGGGTAGGATCTGCAGATCTGGGATCTGCAGCAAAGTAGCCTCAGGGAGGCTCCAAGTCCATGCTGTCTTCTTCCAAGAGTGGGCCAGGTTTTAGACTTTTTAGGAGTTTCCACTCTCAGTCTTTATCCTCATAAAAAAAAAAAAAAATTAAGCAAGAAGAAGAGTCATTGGCACCATGAGACATAAGTAGAGCCAGAACCAAAATCCATGAAAAATCCTGGTCTTTAAACCATGATAGCTCCATATAAACAGTACAGCAGGAACGTTCTTGTTAAAATCGGTGGACACCAATGAATTCTCCTCACCTGAATGGCATCAAGTCCCAGCCTTTTTGCTTTCTGGAGGGCTAGCAAAAATTCCTCCTCTTTTCTAACTATTTTTGTTATTATTATTTTTAGCGTGTTTCCTTTCCCCTTCTCCCTGCGAGAAGCCTTATAATTGTCTTCAAAACCTACTTAAAGTCTGAACTAATAAGTTGATGCGATGTTGAAATCTCATACAGCTCTTACCTGTACATGTACAGCTTCATTCTCCAAGAAAGAGAATGTGAGAATCCTGTGAAAAGTCACAGTATTTGACAGCTGTGGCCAGCATTGCTGCTCGCTGGTTCCCACTACTCTGGGGCCAGACCTAAAAGACACTCTAGACTTCTTAATAATTATCATTGCTACTATGAAGCAAGGAGGTAAAGTGTAGGATTGAAGACAACTGCATCTTTTGAGTGTCTTGGCATAGACAGCAGGGACTGGGGAGACTTCAGAGACAGAACTGTCACCTGAATTAAAAGCATTAGGTGTCAAGGGACATTGCACTGAGATATTGGGGACAAGGACATTTTTCTTTCTGTGATGGTCAGACATGTGTAACTGTGGGGCCCTGGTCCAGGTACACAGAAGCAGGTGGTGAATAGCAATCGGGCTACGCCTGAGCTGTCACCAAGGCTGTATGAGAGATGCTACACCATGAAAAGCACTCCTTTTTGGGTCTGGGCAAACACTTCCCATGAAAATATCCACTGGGAAGTCCTGGGACCACATCAAAAAGTGTGACAGGGAGGTCCCCTGGGGGACTGCAATGCTGGGATGGTCCCTTTGGCATGGCCCTGCTAGCCTTTGAAAAGAAAAGGCTTCTAAAACCAGAATATAATACATATATATACATGTGTGATTATATATATACACACATACACCCATATCTCTCTGTCTGTATAAATAAGGTATTTTTTTCATATTAAGCCCTTGCATCATAGCCAGCTTGGCCTTCAGGTGCTATAAAGTGACGTGCCAAGGCTGGCTGAGCTCTGCCGGCGCGCAGCAGCTCAGGAATTCACCGTTGCATCTCTGTGCAAGTGGCTGCGGACATGAAGTCATAGGGGAAAGGCAGCAGCAACCAATACAGCACAGATTCTCTGGAATTACATAATTACTTTCTTCAAGCTAAAAGTATTTCGAGTGTTTAATTGCCAGTGCTACATAACAATCTGGAGTAATTATATAATTAGCAAGAAATTGCAGCTCCCATTAGGTACTTAGAACAAGTCAAATTTAGGTTTGATTTTTTAAAAAGGTGGAAAGTTGTGCACATGTGGGTTTTTGCATAACGATATGACCTCGAAGAAGCGAGGGAGTAGATTTTTCTGCTTTCCGTAAAGGAACATTTCAGTATTCATTTAGAAAATAGTTCAAGTAAGACTTGGTTGAGAAGACTGAGAAATCTAGTGAAACTGTTGTTTAAAAGGTTCATTTGGGTTGTTTCCGTACCAGAAAGCTTGGCAGCATAGGTAAGGTTGGATTTCAATATCACTTTGAATGGAAAAAAGAATTGGACCAGCTCCAGGGACAAAGCCTTGCAAGGGAGAAGATGGGAGAAGAAACCAGATTTAACACCCAGATCATAATTCTTCCCCTCTAATGGGAGTTGCCCTCTGACACAACAGTGTTATCTGGTACTTTATAACCAGGATTGGAAAAAAGGGCTATCGCATCCATGCCATATTGCTGATCCTGTTGTTCAAGTGATCAACAATGCATTCATTAAAGCCATTGGAGTCTTGCCATATGTATCAGCCAAATTTCCTCCCTGAGTGAGCTCCTGACTCTCCCAACGATAAACAATTTTATCGAAGAAACAATGTGAGCTGTTTGTATGTGCAGGCGGAGGGAAAAAATGCCTGTGCATTTTCCACCCAGATGTGTAAAATGAAGATCCTGCCTAACTAACCTCTTTTAAAGTCTTGAGCGGGGCCCAGGAGATATAATTCATTTGGATTTTTTAAAAGCCAGTGCCAATTTCATCAGAAAGATGTCTTGTGCAGCTAAAACCCACCGGGAATCGGCATGAAATAATGGAATGGTTAAGTAACTTATTACAGACAGCAAGGAGAATTTGTAGCAGAAACTGTAGGCATGTCATTCTGGTGCCAGGTCAGAGAAATCAGTTATAAAATTGATTTCATTTGGTGGTGATGCAAAAAACAAAGGTACCAGACAAAGGGAGATGGGGCAAATATAATATTCCTGTTGCAACGCCGAGCCTCTGAATGGGGAGAGAGTGGGAAAACAATGGGAGAGGAAATCAAATGGCTCCAAGAGCTGCATATGAGGACTGAAATTATACTGCAAACTTTGGAAGCTCCATTGTCACGTGGAAAAGTAATTTAATAGCCAGGCAGACAGATAGCTGTGTCTCAGCTAAATGCAGGGCTGAGCAAACCTCATTGATTTCCACAGAAGGCAGCAGCGGTTGGCGACAGATCCTGCACTGGGGCCACAAAGATACGGAGCACCTTGGGACAGTGGTGGGAAGGAAAGCAGCATCCCATGCCTTTCAGGTGGCATCAAGCCTTTGACCCACCAACAACCTCCCTCGTGCTGCAGCGCGCGGTGGGGACGTGTCCGACAGGGGCTGGGGTACCCGGGATGGGAGCTGCCGCTGCTCCATGCACCCACCGCTGCAAGCAGATTTTGCAGTTGCCTCCTAAGCAGACAAAAAGCAAGGGGGGGAAACAGTATGTTATTGACAAGGACGAGGAATTTGATGGCGGAGATGGTAAAGTGGGGAATGGGTTTTGGAGATAACCGGTGTCACGCCGTAGCAGATGTAAATCCCTACAGTCGGGTCTGGCCGTTTACACCGCAAGGATCCAGCCCTTTGTTCCCCGCAGACTCCGGGATTAGTGGAAATGAAAAGGATAAAGAACAGACCTCATGAAGCTGCGATTCACCCGAACATTAATGTATGCGCATAAAAGGAACGGCCACCCGGGCCAGGCTGCAGAGAGAAAAGATGCTAAGGTCATTCAGGAGCAGATGTCACCTTAGCAGAAAACAAAGCAGTAAAATGAACAAGCCTCAATGGACCAAATGCCTTTTCAGGCAGGCTCCAGAATTCATGTTCCAGTAACAGAAATAAATGTACAGGGAAAATGTGTGTTTGTTTCTTTCTTTCGCAGCAATATAATCACGTACCCGCGTCTGTGCAGGAGCTACTTGAAATAAAGCTAGAACAACGCTTATCTCTTATCAGCACTCGGGATTTGCAATAATGAAAAGATTTGCATAACAAATGCTTCTTCTCCTTGTTCTGGTTGGGATGGAAGTATTAATTTCCCCTACCATTCTACCGTATTTTTAAAAAATATATCCACCTTACAGTCAAAAATACAAAACCCTCATCTTTTTAACTGTCGCCTAAGCCCTTCTGTATGCTGACCTTCTCCTGCTGCAGTTTGGGGATTGAAATAAATACATTTTTGCCCTCATTTATACCCTTACATGCTCCTTGTGGCTTTTATGTACTTCCAGACTAAATAAAGACAAAAGGCCCCATTTCATCCCTTGCATGGCTCAGTTTTACACCCATGTCATTCTGCAGCCCTGTGTAGAGCACGGGAGGTGAGAGAAGGATCTACCCCGCATAGTCAATTAATTATGAAGTCAATCAGGAGGTAAATATATGCATTAGCATCGGTGAGGGCTAGAGGGGATCTCTTCTGCTGTATCACAGCTTCTTTATGCACATCAGCCTGCTCTGCCCTTTGATCATTTATGCTCGCAGCCGTGCCCCCTCCTGCGTGCTCGTGTTAGATCTCCCGAGCTTTGTGCCTCGGCCGGGTGGCGAGGGGAAATGCTCGGTGCCATTTCAAGGGCTGGGAGCCAGAGGGGTGGATGGTCCTCCAGAGGCTCTCCTGGCTGGTGCTCAGCCTCCCCTTGCACCAGGGTGGAAAGAAATAGGCTCAGCACATTCCCAGCAGATATTTGACTCATCCTTTCAGCCCAACAAGGTCTCTCAGAGACCTTCCCCAGGCCACGCATCAACACAAAAACATGGGAGAGCGATCGCCTACAGCTAGGACCCGTATGAAACGTGACATGAGTCACGTTCGGTCTGTGAAGTCCCCCATTCAAGCCAAAACTGCTCTTGTTGAAGGGGTCACAGTCATACTGATGCATTCTGTTTCTTTCAAGACCTTCCTGGAAAAGGCCTTCTTCCACTCTTAGAGTGGAACATCTTTCCTAATTTCAAGACTAAGTCTTCCTCCCCCGAATAAAGCCTATTTCTTCCAGTCCTCTTCCTGGGGAGCAACTTACATTTCCTCCAGAACAGCCTTTCACAAGTGCACACTATTCTGGTGTCCCATCATTGTATTTTCTCTTTAGCAGCAAAAAAAAACCCCAAATCCAGCTTTCTTCTCCCCTTCCCCTTGTCAGTAGCAGAAAGCGATTGAGACACATCGAAGCAATTGTCAGCCCAAGCTCCTGCCCTGGATCATGTTTGCAGTTTGTCCTGCCTGTTTGGGCTGGATTCACTTGAGGGTTTGGGTTTCACCCCATGCATCGCTGTCCTTGGCACATCCATGCCAGAAGCATGGTGCCCAGCTCAGATGTGGGGATGGGCAACTCTTCCTCCGGGACCCTGCCATGAATCCCCTGTCCTGGCTTGCATGGAAGCAGTGTGCTTACTCTTTCATTTTTTTCTCTTCCACTAAACCTTGCAGGGCAGTAAAAGGCTTTTCTCAGCCTAAATAATTCCTTGGATAAATCTTTTTTTTAAAAAAAATATAACAAAGAAAGATCAAACATAATGTGTCCACGGGGGGCTGGAAAATTGCAGAGTGTTACTTACAGTGTGACTTTCTGCATATAAACTAAACTCCAAGCTGTTTTTCTCCTCTACTTTGAAAAGACAAAGTTCAGAGATAAGGGTTAGACCAGCTCCTTTCAGTCCCATAATAAACAGCACGGGCATCAGGTGGGACCACAGCAAGCATCAGATGGGACCACACAGCCCACAAAGTTGTAAACTCTTTGGAAGGCAGAAAAGAGAAAAGGATTATTGGTTTCGTTGTTATTCTTGTGTTTCTTCAGTAAGATTATTAGCAAAATAATTTTAAGCAGGAAAATTAAAGGCTAAGAGCTGCACTAAGGGAATGAGCAAGTTCTCCTGCAAACTTCTGAGTCTGTTTTGCTTCTCACCTTTCGCTTGTGCCCAGTTGCAAGGTCACTAGTCAATGAAAGCTGCCCTAATAGCTGATTTCTAACTAATTAGTATCACTTTCAATTCTCTGTAAACTATTCTTGGGAAAACAAGAGCAAATCTGGGTAAAGCCGAGCTCATGGTCCAGCTCGTGAAAGCTGAATTACACCTGTAACTTACTGCAAAATCATATTTTTGCTACCAAATAGGGATGGTTGTGGATTTGTTGTCCAAGTGCCTGGCTTTATAGCCAAGGGTGGCCAAGCCGCCTACAGGGATTTTGAGCCGGTTTTCACTCCAGGTTACTTGGGAAAAGCCTCCATGAATCGCCTCTGGAAGTCTCATTAGAATTTGCAGCATCAATATTGTTCCCCAAAGTAATCAGACTCTATTCTGACATACCCACAGAATCCAAGATAAAGTCCCGTTTCATGTCAGCCAGAAGTCGGTGTATTACCCACACGGACGTTAATATGGTAAAGCAACTATTTCTGCCGAAGAGAGGAAATTAAAAATATTACCATTCTTTCCAGCTCATTGTGCTGGAACAGTCCATATTAATGATATCCATAGGTCAAAATGGAAGAGGGGGATGATTCCTCATTCATGGACATTATGTAGAAAATTTAACAGGCCCTTTATTTATTTATTTTTCTTTATTTAGGACGTTCATGCATGCCATCTCTTATTTCAGGGCACTGTGCTTTTTAATTAGGACGTAGGCTTTGGAATAAGCGTATTTAAGAAGAATTGCTGAAGAAATAAAACCTGAGGACATTAAACCAAAATGACAAGGAATTAAAAATGCATATGATTTTCCTGATTTCCACCCCCCCAGGAATCATTTTGAGATTGTTGGGTCATCAACAACACTATTTTTAACTTAAAGTAGAAGAAACTTTATTCTTTCCCTAATAGGGATGGATGAATCTCTGCAACCTAACAAATAATTCTCAGGTCTTAAAATTCCACGCCTGTGTAAAGTCTAATTTAGTCCAGTATCCATCCACCGTTCTGCCATGACAATGTCTATGACTGACTCCCACGTTCCTAACTACTAGGGGAAAAAAAGTCAGGTATTCCATTTTTATTCTGTCTGTTTGGTCATACAAGAAATGATACCTGTCTTCCTCAATTTCTCCTCTTGACAATGAAGTGCTGAACAAAAAGCAGGAACAAAAAGGATAAGCACGAAAAGTTAACACCGTGGGATTCGGCTTTTGCTTCTCACTCACAATGGAGGAATTACAATGACAGGTGAATTGATCTGGTTTTCCTGCCCAGGGGTGGATGACAAGTGCAAAGAAGCTATGGACAGTCTAAAGATCTTCTTGAGGAAATCTTCAGAGTACCTACTCTCTGCCCTGAGAATGTACCAAGTACATGGGTGTTTCAGGACAGGAGCAAAATTTAAGTGTAGATTGGGTGCCTGCATTAGGTAGATTAGACCCGACTTCTAACTCATACCCAGGGATCCATATTTTGTTCCTGGGACTAGAACTACTTGGTTTCAGCAGAAAACGCAGAACCCTCATTCCAGTGAGTTTGGTCCCTCTCTCAGGTTATACTTGTGGGGACTTACTGGGCTGGTACTTGGCAGAAGGACGCAGAAAGGCTTCAGGCTGCGCGCAAAGGACACAAACAGTGGAGTGGGTTGCAGTTGTGCAGTCTCTATCCTTGGACGTTTTCAAGACCCAGCTGGATGATCAACCTGGTGTAAACCCAGGGCTGACCCTGCTTTGAGGAGGACGTTGGACCAGAGACCTCTGAAGGCCCCTTCCAGCCCAGATTCTCCTACAGTCCAGTATGTCCTGGGTTGGAAGGGACCCACAAGGATCATCAAGTCCAGCTCCCGTCCCTGCACAGGACACCCCAAATTCACACCGTGTCTCTGGGGGCCTTGTCCAAGCGCTTCTGGAATATCACCAGGCTGGTGCCGTGATGCCTCCCTGGGGAGCCTGTGCCAGGGCTCCACCACCCTCTGGGGGAAGAACCTTTTCCTAATACCCAACCTAAGCCTCCTCTGGCAAATCTCCCTGCCATTCCCTCGGGTCCTGGCGTTGGTCACCAGAGAGCAGAGACCAGCCCTGCCCCTCCTCCTGCCCTCGGGAGGGAGCTGCAGAGCGCCATGAGGGCTGCCCTCGGCCTCCTCTGCTCCAGGCTAGTCCAGTAAGATAACACATTGTTAATTTTCCTTTTCGTGGCTTGAATCCATCACACTCAGAACTGTTGCCACCTTTAAACAAGGATGTCTGTAACTAGTGGGTGACCTGGGACATCCCACTTCAATCCCTACTTCAGCCAGGTTGCCTGCACATCTTTCAGTGCCTCCAGTCTCCACCTGCACAATGGAGGCATTGCTCTCTCTGCAGAAGTCAGTTGAGATATTGAATTCATTAGAGATCAATGGGTCCTTAATTCATTGGTAATAAGGACCGTAAAAAAGACAAAATACTGGATGGGGGAAATCTGACAAGATTTTGATATCTGGTCTAGTTGCCTGGATACTCTCTCCTGGCATAGAAAACACATGCGCCACTGCCACCATCACATGGTGTGAGCTCAGAAGTTGATTCACTTCAAGTCAGGATGAATAAACAGAAAATAAAATGTCTTCCATGATTATTTCAGGGCCAGAACATTAGCAGTTATAAATTGCTAGAGACCTTTATCTTTCACACCTAAGAGTACCTTGGCTGATGTAGAGGAACAAAATTGTCTTTTTGCCACAAGCCTTGGGTTTGGAGCAGCCTATGGTTGCGTTGTGTCAGGAGCATGATTTTGGAAACTGGAATGCGTTAGACAGTCAAGATCTGCAGCCTACTTCCATATGGTCACATTAATTTCACGGCTTCGCCAGCAACTATGTGGAGAGGAAGACGGTGTGCCTCCCACCATCCTTGTGGGGGAGAAGTAGTGCTCCTGCCAAGCAGTTTGCACAGGACAATAAATCCAAGAACTGTCCCCTTCATGAACAGCATAGGAGCTTTGGGTGGGGCTGCTGACCCCTCCCATCGCTTTGCCAAACCACAGTGCCAGGGCAACCCCCTGTAAACCTTGTAAAAGCCCAGTGAGTTTTCTCTTCCTGGGCCACAGCAGAGTGGAACAAGAAAAATAATGAGAAATAACTTCCCTTTGCTGAGGCAGGAGATGATATCTAACCGTGGCTCTTAAAAAGCTTAACGAGTTCCCAAAACATAAGGGTTGGAAATCCAGAGAACACAGGGAGGTCCTTTTAAGGGCATTGGCATATTGCATGTAAGACCTGTAGTCCTCTCTTGGCAACGAATGGGACAATACTTCCAGACCTTCGGCCCTCTCATAGCTCACCGCCAGCTGTAAGTCAGTGCATGCCTCCTTCATCCGAGGAGAGACACCAACATGCCACATCCCATGAAGCTGTCAGGTTTGGATGGATCTCCACCTGGGATCCGTTTGAAGTCAGGAAGGCCTTGCAGAAAATGGGTTATTGGCACAGCACTTTTCCTCTGGCAGTCTGGTGCTGTGGGCACTTATCTGTGAAGAAATGACTTCTTCGCCATCTTTTTTCTCACATTTTGTTCAGTTAGAATTTCTCAGTGTAAATTTTGATTCCCATCAACTTGGCTCCAAATTTGAAGCTTTGGCTTGGAGATTTAAAGTTCTGGATCCACAGCCAATGGAAATGTCCTGAACCAGTCCCTCCCTCTTTTGATGGCTGTACAAGAGAGGTCAACAATAGGAATTTGTAACAAAATTAGGGTTTTTATTTGTTGCAAAGCTCCTTTCAGAAGACTTTGTGAAGATGGCGCTGTTGCATGTGGCTTGGCTCAAAGTTTAAGATCCCACAAAGACATGCCAATTAATCTCAGCAGAGCAACTGGTAGGCATGAGTGAGTGCCCATAAATACGCCGCTGTAGGAAGGATTTAAAACTCCAAAGACCAATCAATTTAATAAGCTTTAAGGGCTATACCTAAAGTTCCAGCTGCCAATCTGCGGGTGCTGCAGCCAGCATTAGATGCTAACATGCTTGTGCTTGACTGCTCGGCATTACAATTGCAAATGGCCTATTCTGCTGTCTCACAACATTAGCCTAGCAACAAATGAGTGGGAAAAAACATTTACTCTGTCGCACATTTGAAAAGGCATTGCAAGTGCATTTAACAAACTGCCCAGTGCAAAACCTACATGCAAGAGCTACCTGCTGGGTGGGAGCTCCTCTGAAACCACACCCGCTTGGCGTTGGCCAAAAAATGGCAGAAGTTGGAGTGAACCCTTCTGTTTGCTCCCTGGAGTCCTCTCTTCAGTGGGAGACTTGTCTGCAAGGAAGGAAGGAAGGAAGGAAGGAAGGAAGGAAGGAAGGAAGGAAGGGAGGGAGGGAGGGAGGGAGGGAGGGAGGAAAACTCATGTCAAAACCCAGTTTTCAGCCTCTGAAGATAAACTAATTTACGCTAATCTTACCTAGTGCAAGTTAAGTCTTGTTTAAGCAAAATAAGCAAAAGGCAGCCTCTCTTCCAGAAAGTTTACTATTTAAACCAGGAGGAGATACTCATCTTTAAGAGTACAGGTTATCACTAACAGAGATAGCAACTGATTTTCTGGAAGGCTGGATGATAGTAAACTGTTCGGGGCCCAAATCCACCCTTGGCACCTGATCATGCTGGACACTGTGCTGATGTTATTACAAGGCCAATTGCCATCAGTTTGTGTTCAAGATGACAGCATAGCCCCTCTACTCAGCACTGGTGAGGCCACACCTTGAATATTGTGTTCAGTTTTGGGCCCCTCAGGACAAGAGCGACCTTGCGGTGCTGGAGCGTGTCCAGAGAAGGGCAGCGGGGCTGGGGCAGGGTCTGGAGCACAAGTGTGCTGGGGGGCGGCTGAGGGAGCTGGGGGGTTTAGCCTGGAGAAGAGGGGGCTGAGGGGAGCCCTTCTCGCTCTCTGCAGCTGCCTGAGAGGGGCTGGAGTGAGGGGGGGGCTCGTCTCTGCTCCCAAGTCACCAGTGACAGGGCGAGAGGGAACGGCCTCAGGCTGCGTCAGGGGAGGTTTAGGTTGGGTGTGAGGGAAAATGCCTTCCCTGCCAGAGGGGTCAGGCCCTGGCACAGGCTGCCCAGAGAGGTGGGGGAGTCACCGTCCCTGGGGGGGTTCAAACACCGTGCAGCCGTGGCACCTGGGGACACAGTTTAGGAGGCCTGGGGGTGTTGGGTTGGGGGTTGGACTTGATGATCCTAGAGGTCTTTCCCAACATTAGTGATTCTATGATAGTACAGCAGGAGCTAGCAACCGCTGGGAGAAAGTGGGGAGCAACCAGGGGGTTGTAACAGTAGGACAAATATATTCTTGCACCACTAGTGCTAATTACACCCCCCCACCTAAATAATAATTTAACTGTGGGATCAACTCTGATTAAGGGGTTTACAAAAACTTTACTGACAAGCAAGGAATTTCATCCTCACCCACCAACAGAGACCTTGCACCTTTCTCTGAAATATTTAGCAAGCAGCATAGCAGGGGTCAGCTTCCATCAGATAAGATAACTCAGATATTCCGAAATTAAAATCCAAAATAAAATAGAATATTTCCTCTTGACCTCCACCCAGCAGATAAAATGAGGACAACAAAGTAAATTAAAGTCGCTCCAGCTCTCAAAACACTTATCTCCCCAAAGCTCTGTGCAAGTGATAGGGGGAGACAGACAGACTAACAGGGATAAAAAACCAGCCCAGTTTCTGTGGGAGTAAAGACAGGGCTTTTCTCTGTGCCAGACCTTGCAGGAGAGTCAAAGAGGCCTGGATACAGAAGGACCAGGAGGCGCAGGTGGTGTGGTGTATCTGCTGTTGAGGTCTTCTGAAGTGTTGTGGTCCTGAGCTAAAACTCACAGCTGGACAGTGTGAATGCCGCAGCCGCTTCTTCACTGTCCCCAAGCACGTACCCCTTGGGAGTGGCAGAGCAGGACACTGACCCTGCTGTGCGTTCCCAGTGGCTTACTGGGATCTGTGGAACCATGCCATCCCACCTGGCACAAGCAGCAAGCTGGTAGCACAGTGTTTGCTGGACTGAGAGATGATGACATGAAGCAGACGTGTCTCTGCCACAGCCCTCTTTATTAATGAAGGCTAAACCTGTGCTTTCATGGGGATTGCTCATAGAGGAGACACGACCCCACATTTTACCTCTCAACTCCCTGGATTTCAAGCCTGTCCATCAGCAATGGCATATATAAATCAATTCTTCATGAAAGGCCTGATTCGGTCTCTCTGGGGGAAAAAGGAAGTCTTTACCTTGGTTTCAATGGAAACTGTTTCAAGTTACAATGAAGAAAGGATCCTTCCTCATCTTCAGTTGTTAGCTAATTCGTATTATTTATTTCTACCAGCGTAGTCATTGAGCAGTACCATTACTGAGGTAGCACCATGAATATCAAAGACATTTTCCAGTGTAAAGATCCCTTTTGGCCAGAACGTACTTTCTAAATTCCTTAGCCTCTGCGGGTACCTATGGAGATCTCTGTGTTGGCCAGAGCCTCATCCTTCCAGGACAACTGACCTTCTGAGAAGGAAGAGATAGTTCAGACATTTCATGGGGCTGTATTGGGTGGACATACTTCCTTCTATAGACAGTCACAAGTCCTGGCTCTGCAATATTGGGATCTGCAGCCTCCGGTGGACACCGAACGTTGCAGATGGCTTTTCCCTTCTGTACTTGAATGGTCCTGGGTAGGTCTGTGCTGCTGATGGCAACATCCTCCGGAGGCGATACCAAGTTTGGATTGTAACCAGCTGTGATCATTTAGGGTGCCAGCACACATGTTTTGATTAACAGAATTAACTCCAGTGCTCTGGCCAACCTCTAACTTGAATAATTATGATCTGCCCCGGAATCTCTCTATGACACTTGAATGCAGTTTGGTGCTCTAAGGAAGAGGCTGCTCTTCATGAGTGTGTGGGATCCCCATCTCATGGCTGTTCATGGATACATCTCCACCATGAATGATCACAGGCTTTCTTTGAAAGAAAAAAAGGTGTGGAAAGAGCTATATTTTACCCTTAAGGTAGCAATAAGTCTTTATGTCTCTGTCTATGCTGTATCACACAGCACTTTCCAAGTCACTTGCTCACTCAATAAATGCAACGCCAGCTCTCCAAGGATTAGCTGGAGGTCCTGGAGCTATGAGAGGGTAGGTGAGAGGGCAACCTGGGGACCAAGCACAATACCTCCCCAGGAACACCAACAGGGCTGCTCCAGTGGCTGCCCCAGGGATGAATGGCCCAGGAGCACTCTGCACAGCGTTAGAGACACAACCCTAATGTCCCTAACCTAATTCACCGGGTACTCCAATGCACTTTATTTGATTAATATTTGTGAAGGGCTTAGAATAAAGGTGCAGTGAAGGTATGAGGTGAGCAGCACTAACGATGGTTATTTTCCTGGTGGTCTGTTATTTGTATCTTGAGCTCTGAATTTGTTGCCATGCCACAAAATCCACAAGCATCTCACTGAGCAGGACATGTCAGCTAAGTACAGCAATGCTGAGCAGCCCCAAATTTTTTTTAACTTCTTTCCAATGAATGGAAGAAAGAGGATGAACAATATCTCCATCCCTGCCGCTAAGGACTTGACCTGTGCAAGTCCCATATCACCGCAGCAATGCAAGCCACATTTCTCCCTTTCCCCATCACCAGCTTTTTCAGGCTGGCTATTAAACCCTTCAGAGCCCACCTTGTCCCACCTCAGCTCGCGCACAAGCACAGATGAGCCCCACAGTTTCTGATTCGGGGACTGGCTCGGTGCATTGACGTCAGTGCCACGCGAGCCAGCACCGCTACCCTGCCAGAACAGCACTTTGCACCCACTTTGCAATCACTTTGAGCAGATATAAATAAGGACACCAGGTGGGAGATGGGCCAGGCCGGCAACGCTGAGAGACGCTCCTCTTTTGTTGTACGATATTTCCAGTCTTCTCATAAACAGGCAGCTCTTGTTTGCTTTCCAAGGAAGATATACCCTACGAGAGGCTGTTTTATAGCATGATGAATAACTTCTGATTGTCAGGTTTTCCCCTTATTTGTCTGGCAAAGAAAAATAAAACATTGGCAACAGTAACAGCTCCATGCTATCTTTCACTTGAACTTTCCCAAGCACTTTGAAATCCTGAGAGAAGTAAGCTTCACAGCCTCTTCTGAGGCAGGTGGGGAGGACAGGAGGAAAGGTCGAAGGGAAATAATTTCCTGAGGTTACC
Organism: Phalacrocorax carbo; assembly: GCF_963921805.1. Taxonomy (NCBI): domain Eukaryota; kingdom Metazoa; phylum Chordata; class Aves; order Suliformes; family Phalacrocoracidae; genus Phalacrocorax; species Phalacrocorax carbo. The sequence goes on from NC_087515.1 coordinate 126,895,471, forward strand.
CAAAAAATCAAAATGTGTTTTCATATTTCAACTCACTGTCCCATCCCCTAGCTGCCAGGACAGGACCCAGTGTGGAAATCAGGGCTGCGTTTGCTTGGCATTGGGGTGGTCTGAGGAAAGTCACCCTGATGCTGAAGGCCACCTTGATGCCTAAGGTTTATTCCCGATTTTTTTCCCCAATGCTCAAACCATTGTTGCTGCAATGCAGCGCCTCCATCCATCTCATCTCTTCTGCGTCTTTTTTAAAAGCAAGGCCCTTCCTGAGAAGCAGTGCTTCCTCGTAGGATGTCCCAAAAAGACATATTGTTCCCCAGAAGGTAGTGCAGCATGCGCAGGCTGGAGACGGTGTCTCCAGGATGCCACATGGCTTTGAAAAACCCAGCTGGGCACGACCCCAGGTTGGGACCTCGCTCTGCTGGGGTGAAGGTGTTGGGTTCACCAGGAGCATCGGGGTGGCTGCCGTCCCTGGCGCAGAGCAGGGCATCATCAGCCCTGCATGCTCACAGCATGCCAGGACTCAACGTGCCGAAAGTGGAGGACGAGCTGCTGCCGCCCTCTGGGAGAGCCGTCAAAACATCTGTGATATTTGGGAGCGTTCCAGGACGAGGGAATCAGAAGTGGATCCTGGAAATCTGCCTATTATCCTAATGAGGATGTTTCCGTATCATGGCAGACCATTCGCGCTCGAGCCGGGGAGGCTGGCAAGGGGGAAAGGTTGGTCCGAGTGACCTTCTGCCGTCCCAAAGGGTGGCCCAGTGCAAGGGCATTTCTGTCCTCCCCATAAGGGATCGGTTACTGGTTTGTGTTGTGTGTTATTGCCTGTGTAACTTCAGTTCCTAGGAGGATTTTCCCATTAAGAAAAAAAAAAAGTCTTGCACGGGCTTTTAAGCAAACAAAATGTGGAACATGTGTGCACACAAGATTTCACACCCACGCACAATTTCCCTTCTAACGTCGCAAATGGCTCGTGCGTGAGGACCTGGCGTAATGCAAGGGATCAGCTTTGCAGGCAGGAAGAGGTGGGGAAAACAGGGGGAAACCAGAGAAGAAGATGGGCAAATTTCAGACACGATTTCATCTGAGAGAAATCTTGTCGGTTTTTAGCAAAAAAAAAAAAAAAAGAAACCAGCCCTGCTTTATCTGATGTTTAATCGAGTTGAAAACCCATTGGCATTCCCTTCCTGCACCTGCCACGAGGGTACTGTAAAGCAAATAAGAATTTGAAATAATAATAACAGATCTGGGGTGGCAAGTGGTTTGATTTAGCATTTATTGCCGTCAGTCATTCTGGGTTTGCTAAACCCTTTTGGACTCCCAAGTGGGTAGGGAGGATTTAGGATTGCAATCAGAGCCTAGTTTGCAGGGCGACAGCCTGAGAAATCTTCCAGATCGTGTTTAAAAGCTACCAAAGACTTTATGAACGACAGCAGGGAAGAAAAATCCTTCTATTTTCAACATTTTGGGAGAAAAACAAAAAAAATTAGAAATGAGAATCACAGTTTCTCCGTGCACATCTGACAGAGGGTGATTTGCGACCTTTTCTGAACCCTGGACCCTTTTTGTATTTTCACCAGTGAAGCTGGCTGCCCAATGGCGATGACTTTGCTCATCTATTCCCCTGCAGAAATAACGCACAGACCTTCAGGATGCGCATCCCACAACTCACAGCTGCTGCTCAAGAAACAAAACCACGCACGCACCACCCACAGATGCCTCTCCTTTGCTCACCACCCCGATTCCCAAAATCCGGCAGACCGACCAACAGCGGTCATGGTTTGTTCCCATGGCCTTTTTTGCCAGGGCAGGTTTTCCACCAAATTATACATAGAATTTGGAGAAAATTATTGTAATGCAAACCCACTTGCAGAGAACGATCTACAATAACGTTTTGACCAGGGCTGTGAGATCATGTGAGCGGGTCAAGAGCATCCAACATTTATCCTGATATAAGCATCTACATGGTGTCACGCTGAAGAAGGATGTGTTGTCTATGGACAGGTCCCTTACGATGGCCATGTGGACACCATTGACCGCCTTAGCAGGGGACCATTCGCACAGGCACACACACACTCCCCCAACACTGAATTTCATGGCACCAGCTTGGGGCGCTGTCAAAAGGCTGCAGCATCACTCCTTCTCTTCTCAAAGCCAATTTCTACTACGTTCATTGAGTGTCCGAGTGCCTCCTCCCCACCGCATCAGAAACACAAATGTGAAACACGTGCTCTGCTTCATTAAAAATTATGCTAATCAGAGACATCATTTAAATTGCTAATAGGGTCAGCTGTTTCTAGTAAGACATGACAAACTGTCTGGAAGGAATTTTTGCATTTTTAAAGATCCCCTTTATTCCCAAAGGGAAGCGAGTTGTTTCAGAGGGGAAAATATATATATGTATTTATGTATACACACACGCACGCCCACGCAAACACACGTACACATATACAAATACTTTTTTTCCTCCCTAAAATGCAAGTGCTACAAAACAGCTTTTCTTTTACAGGTGGGACTCGGTGCACCAGGCTGAATCTGTTTTTGCCACAGCAGGTCTGAGTTTGGGAAAGGGGAGGTTTGGCGATGCTGGCAGCAGGAGCCCGGGCAGGAGCTGCCGGGCGGGTGTCGCTTCATTGCCCCGATCACCTCCCCACCCTCCGCACGCACTGACTACTGCCGGCAGATTAGCAGCTGCTCTTCGTGAGGAATGCTGATTAGCAGCAGGCAGGGGATAGAAAAGCCACAGGGATGGATAAAAGATGAAGCCAGAAGAGGAACCAGGAGATTTGGTCTTCTGCTCCCTCCTGAGACCGGATCATCTTGGAAAAGGTTATTTTTATAACAGATTGGAGCAAACCCTCCAGCAAAGGGGAAGCCCCTTTGTATCCACTGTGTCTTAAATAGGCAGGACGCTTGGCTGTCCTGTGGCTGGGCATGGTTTTCACGTGCTTGCATCCCACCAAGAGAGATGTTTGCTCCACTCAGCAGTCATTAGAGGGAAAACCTGACCCCTGGGAGCACTCAGGAAACCCATTCCAAAGTGGTGATGCCTCTGGGTTGTGCCAGCGGGAGGGGGGACAGATGGCAGCACGGCTGCTGGGGACACCCCCCGTAACACCATCAATCTGCCAGAGGGAATCTTCCAACGGGGAGCAAAAGGGGACAGAGAAGCATTCAGAGGCGAAGCCAGGAGATAATGTCAACTGAGGGCCGCTGGCAGGAGCAGGCAGCTTCCAGGGCACCACAGCTGAGTTTCTCCAAGGGATTTGGGCATCTTCCACCAACTTCACAGCAGCCCTCCAGCCGAGAGCATCTCCACGTGGTGTAATGGTGCTGGCGTCAGTGACCAGAGAAAGCATGCTCTTTGCATCTGCAGAAGAGGAAACGTTTTTATCAAAACCTGAATCAACCTGGGTCAGGCTCCCCAGCAGCAGCTCACAAATAGTCATGGCTTAAATGATGCTGTTTGTTGCCATTTCATCATTTCAGTGGTTATTAATAAATTTAAGCTCTAATAGGGATAGCCATGAATTCACTTTTAATTTTAGATTACTTTTTGTTAAAGGCATTTGCAACAAAAATATCTGGTTCTGTGGTTGTTCCTTCTAATCCTTCAGTTTTATCTACTTTAACTCACAGCTACATAATAAAAGCAGATACAGCCTAAATATGTGTTTTCCCTGTGCTTCAAACTCTCCATGCAGGTTTGCAAAATGCACCGTAGCCCAAGTAGCTTCATTATATGGCTGCTTGGGTTTCTATAGGTATTTCAGCAGAAATGGGTGCAGGCAGATATATATTCACCACTGCTCTGAGCTGATCTGAACTGGGCAGGGATCCCAGCTATGGACAAGCTGGTGTGGACACGGGAGGTGACCATGTCCCTCTTCGACCAGGGCCGCCATGTCCCCTGGAGGTGATCCTATCTCAGGAGTACAGGCAAAGTGAAGATAATCCACACAGCCATACACTACATCACTCTGTTTCTGCTCCAGATTAATTTCCAACATCAGCTCCTCTCCATCCACTCAAACACTCCTCTCCTTCCCTCTCCCAGTCTTGGCAGAATATATATTATTAGCAGTATGACAGCCACAGGGCTGAAGTTGTCTGTTATTTTATCTTACCTAACCACTGCTTTGCCTTTCCATCTTGGTATTTTCACCATCTTCTTTCGATTTCCCTGTGTACCATCATAATTCAACACACCATGGTCCACGGACGAGAGTCACAAAACCAAATATGTACATCTGTCATGGGAAGAAAAAAATTAAACAAACCCAAACCCAAGGAAATCCAGCAGGCAATAAACTTGTTCTACACTTAGTAATGCAGGACATACCGGCTTATTCTGCCTCTGATGGAATATGATTACGTCTGGCGTACAATGGGCAGAAAAACTGCCCGACAACCAGGCAACCGCTAAATTAAATTTCAAGAGTCCAATTACAACTTTCTCACAGTGCAGCTTTAGAAAATACAGCCAAAGCTCAGGACAAAATAAATGTACAATAGCACTGGAAGATGGCTACTCTAACAGCAGGCTGGGATGCCAGCACATGTAATAGTAATGTTAAGGCTGCATTTGTCCTGGTAAAATAAATAGCACCGGGGTCTGCCCTCTGGCCCCAGCATGGCTGGAGTGGCACAGCCACATCCATACTGCCATACCCCCTTGTTCCCCTAAACAGGGTGGTTGCACCCAGACAAACTATTAAGAACAATCTCTAACCCATGCTAATCTGGGTTTGGGGTTTATTTCATAGGATCGTAGAATGGTTTGGGTGGGAAGGGACCTTTAGAGGCCATCTAGTCCTACCCCCCTGCTGTGAGCAGGGACATCTTCAAGCAGATCTGGTTGCTCAGAGCCCCGTAGCTCAGCGCTACCTGTCCCAGGTCAAAACCACGCCAGGGACGTGCTGCCGATGACCGTTGGGCTCCAACATCCATTAAATTCACTATTTCTGACAGAACCTACTGAGAGATGAACGTTGGTCCCAAGGACATGACATTCAGGTCTTAAATCCAATTTGTAAGTAACTGCTCGAGGCAGAAGATGATGGAGACGGAGGCCCCATACCCACACGAGCCTGTGGGCAATGGAAGAGTCAAGTCATGTGGCACTGACCTCAAATGGGCTGCCTTGTGGAGAAACACGAGCATTAACATGTAGGTGATCAGGCCTTTCCACTTGAAAATGCAACAGGGCTCATTTGACCGTTACAGAAGGCACCGAGAAAACCCTTGATATATGCTGAGAGGTTTTTACTATATATGTTATATATTAATGTTGGTACAGATGATATGACACACACTTCAGTAAACAGGCGAAAGTACTTGCCACATTTCAAATGAATTTTGTGAAAAAATGTATTTATTTATAAGAAGAGGCTGTTCAAGAAGATCTTGTAGCCTGTGTTTCTCATGAGAGAAAAGCAAAGTGTCAGAGCCACCTTCAAGGTTCACAACAGGAGCAAGATGAAGATGGGAACATAGTGTTCAGCCCTATAAAAAAGGTCAGTACGATCCTCCGTTGCACGCAGAGGTGAAATAAAGAGACACAGTCATTCCAGGTAGGGATGGTACTCAGTGTTTTATAAGACTGAGCTCGAAAGGATTACCTCAACATTAGATTTATTTCAGATGTTATATTGTATCAGCACAAGTTTATACCAAGAGCAGGTCCCAAAGGAGTGGCTCTATACTAAAAAAAAAATCCAACTGCAGGCCTTTAAAAAGGTTTTTAAAGTCATTAAGAGATGTGTACCTCCTCAGCTCCTTTTTTTCGTCTTTTTTGCTATATTGGTGTTCAGGGATGTGTCTGAAGTATAACTGTATAGAGGCTGCAGTGACATGAAAAGTCCATTGAAGAGATCTTTGGGTCAGAAAGAAAGAAATCCCATCCGCAGGGGACAGTGCAGGAATTCAGGAGCGGTACCTGCAAGACATAGATGGAAGCTCAAAATCCGTGGCTAGACTGGTAGATCCTACAGTGGCAGAACATGGGCTTGCTCGGCACAGCAGGACAAGTGCCAATCCCAAAAGGCAGTTGGGATGTCTCCACCTGGTTTTGGAGACTCTGATAATACAGACATGGCATGGCACTGCCAGTTGGCTCTCGGATTTAGGCACAAACTTACTAGTAAAGGGGTGGCCAAAAAGCCAGAATGCAGCTCACCGCTGCCATGGAGCGGCTGTACTACATTACTGAGGTTACCTTCTCTACCACGCTGCAGTCCACTTAGATCGCTCCGTTGGGTGGGTCTGGGGTGCTTCAGGATTATTTGGGAGGGGGAATAAAGCATTAGTACATGAAACTGATTTCAGGGGAGGCTTCTAGCCACATTGGCTGTATGGCACCTCCTTAGTAGTAGTGGAAGAGGTCTCATGTTGCGTGGCTACCCAGATAAATCTGTAGGCTAACAATAAACAAGACTCTAAGAGATGGTTGAGGACCCTGCACCTAGAACGGAGCAGGATAAGCCACCTCTGGGGGGTTTTAAGCAAGACAGACACAGTGGAAAACATCATTGTGCTTTCTGAGTATGGGACAGCATTTATGGATGCAAAGCAGAACTCAGCAAGGCCTACAAGGGACAGCAGCTGTCATCGCAACAAGAGTCCTCAGCATTTTTCCATGGCTCTGCCTCCAAGAATAACCTGTGACATACCACGAGGGCTCGCCAGTCTCATCCACGCTCAGCCAGCTTGTAGATGCAGCTCCTTGAGCGGCAAAGGGCTGAGGGATATCTCATGTCCCTAGCCCAGAGTTGCCAAGAAGATTATGCTATAGCTGGCTTTAACAGGACCGATAAGCATCTCAGCACAGCCGCACGTGATCACCCACATGTCAGCAGCAATGGGAGGCTCTCGATCTGGCAAGGCTTCACCAGCATCCGCAACCCCTCCAGTCATCCAGGGCCACTTGCGACCCAGGTCTGGCTAAAACTCAGACTGAGGTAAAACAACAAGAAGCATCAATTGGAGCTGTTCGCTTATAGGCAGTGCAGTAATGCTTAAATTTAAATTAAAATTAAATTTAAATGAGAGTCTGTAAAAACGTGACTGCCCTTCAGCCTTCATCAAGTTCTTATTATATGTTACAGACCCTCCCTATCTGACAGTCTGCAAGGAAAATTCAGCCTCAGATGACAAGTGCTTGGGGGAATCACCCTCTGAAATTCAGCACAGCCATGGGCTGTGGAGGTTGCCAGTGGTCCTCAACCCAACCCAGCAGCTGGAGATCCACACAGTCCAGAAGACCTTTTTTCCTTGCATGAGCGCAGCCAGGACGGAGTGTATGGCTGCGATGTCCCTGGGGTAGAGAGAAATCCCCTGCTCGCAATATTGGATCAGTTCAGGACATCCAGAGGTGCGACTCAGCAGATCAGGGGCTTCCAAAAGCTGGTGCTCTCCTCTTGGGATTGTTTCTTCTTCCTTTCCCTCAAATTGACTTTTTTTTTAATGCGTCCTTAGGAAGGATATCGATGTCCACCTATAGAGCTCTTTCCTTCAGGAGGCCCTTTAATCCCCAAAAGCAATGGAGCAGCTGAGGCTTCGAGGAGCAGCAGATCCAGCACCCACCTCCACAGAGCACCTCATGTGGGTATGACTCTCTCCTTCATCTTCACCTCCCACAGTTCATCGTCATTACGTGTTTACCTGAGGTTTAGATACCTCATCTCGTGACTCCTGACTGGATTCAAGAGGGAGGAGTGGGCTGGCAGAAAACAGTTTGAATAAGTGACTTTTCAGGAGATGTTGAAAACATGTTAGGAGGAATATGAGTTGTTGAGACTGCTATTGAAGGGTGGTCTCTGCTTCTTGCTGTGATACTCAGCTCCTACTGAGAAGCAGACTGAAGCTCACATATTATATTAATGGGTCGCCATAGGAATCTGAATGGTATTAGCTGAAAAAATGAAAAATTTGGGTCTAGACAGAGGAATCCTGACATACCCCATGTCTCTGTAGGTGACGGACTCAAGCTTTGTTTGGCTACATTTATTTTCAGAAATTCTCAGAGACAGACTTCCAAAGACATTTTAAAAGGAAGCAAACAAAAAAAAATTTACATAATTTCATACCATTTTTCCAACTGGCATTCAAGGTCTTTTTTTACAAAGGAAATAATTGATTGGTTTTAGATGCTTTTTCATACGCAGTTTCCCTTCCTCTTTTCCCCCAGTCTTTTCTCTGAAGAATGAATTTTTACCAAAATAAATATTTTCCATGGAAATTTGCTTCAGGTCATTAATCTTATACATGTATATGTAATAAATGCAATCTTAGCGACAGCACTTTGGCTGACTCAGTCTTGCTCACAGTTTGCATGACAGGGTGAGGTTCAAAATCAGATATACATCTTAAACTATGGTAACTGCCCCTTGCAGCTATTTACCAAGACGCACGAGCATTTCTCCATCGCTCATGAAGATTACTCAGGATATTCGGATATGACCTCAGCAGACCCGTAAAGCTGTCTTTGCTGCTGCTGGCAGGCTGCCTGCGAGGATACGCAGGGACAGCTCAGTGCCTGAGAGATCGTGGATTTACTACAAGGAGCTAAAGAAGGAGCTCCCTGCATGCTGGCGGCCCATTGGCTCACGCAGAGCATGGCTGGCTCACGGTCTGCGTTTGCTCCGTGCCCATAGCAGCTCTACAGCACGTGGTCAGTACGGGGCTTTTCCAGGGTTTCCCCAGAGTACCAGGTGGCCTCATGGTCTTAGAATCATAGAATCATTAAGGTTGGAAAAGACCTCTAGGATCATCAAGTCCAACCGCCAACCCAACACCCCCAGGCCTCCTAAACCATGGCCCCAAGTGCCACGGCTGCACGGTGTTTGAACCCCCCCAGGGACGGTGACACCCCCACCTCTCTGGGCAGCCTGTGCCAGGGCCTGACCCCTCTGGCAGGGAAGGCATTTTCCCTCACACCCAACCTAACCCTCCCCTGACGCAGCCTGGGGCCGGTTCCTCTCGTCCTGTCCCTGGTGACTTGGGAGCAGAGACCAGCCCCCCCCTCACTCCAGCCCCTCTCAGGCAGCTGCAGAGAGCGAGAAGGGCTCCCCTCAGCCCCCTCTTCTCCAGGCTAAACAACCGCTGTCTTGTTCTGGATTTTCTTTTAGATGGCTAAAAAGAAATGTCTCATGACCTGAGAAGCTGCTAGTTGCCAAATGTCCTCCCGTGGATTGAAGCTTTCTTGTGCAGAAGAAGACAGGCACTGCCAGAGGTCAGCTTATCCCATCCCGTGGTAGGTAAGAAAAATTGCCCTCTGGAAGTGAATCTTTCTCTCCAGTGGAGACCTGAACTCCTTGTTTGACATAGAAATCCAACTTCTAAACATCCTAAGAGCCAGTTGCACATGTTGAAAATAAATATATAATCATTTGACGCCTGCACACGGTGCATTTACAGCACACTATACGTAGAAAACCAGTTTTCAGTAACAGATAATGTTCTGTCATACAAACAGGCTTTAGACTGATGGCACACCTCGCACACAAAAAAGGGGGAACTATTCCAGATAAATTGCCGTTACATCTGCGTCCACGCTGAGGTTCCTTGTAAATGTAATCATTTCATTTTCCATTGGAAATAGCTATATTAGGAAAGCATCTAAGGGCAGACTAAGCAGAGGCCCAGAGGTGAAATAGATAAATAAATTGTTTTGTGTTTAATATCAGTGACACCCCAACCATGCAGTCCAGTGCTGGAGCAGCTATCAATTACCTGCCAGAACAGCAAAAGACAGAGCTGTTAATGACAGCAGGTCATGGTAACCAACGTTTTTTGGAGTGCTGTGGCCTCTCAGCAGTAAGGATGTGTCTCAAGTACACTCTCCTGGGGAAAGAAAGGTGAAGAGGTGCATGTGAAAGGCAACAACTTTTGATTTGATGCTATCACCGGTAGCACCCGCAGTAGTAGGAGGATCCAGGGCTGGCAGCAGCAGTACCTTGCTGTCAAGCACCGCTTCGCTGTACCTTGCACACACAAGTGCACGTGTCTCTGCTCAGGATTCCTGTTTAATGAACATGGAGCAGTACCAACACCCAGTGCTACGTAGCACTCGTCCATCCGTCATCAGAATTTGCTAATGTAAAGCTCTTTGGTGCATACCATCATTGCTATTGTTGCTATTAACAAAGACATTTCGAAGCCTCCGCTCTTTCCTTTGCACGCCAAGAGGTAGCCATCAACATGACAGTGGTGTCACCAAAAAGGTCCCAGTCAGGTGGACAAATGTAGAGAGGATGCATTCAGATCAGCAAAGACATATATTATTTCAAAAGGATCAGATGCTTTTGGTGCAGGTTGGGTGCAGAAAGGTGCGTTCAGGCTGCCCTGACAGCCCTGGGGATGCTGGAGAGGGGGTACTTGAAGATGCTGCAGAGGAGCGCGCTGTCCCCACATTAGTGGCCAGCTGAGCTGTTCTGTAATTTTAAAGTACTGGGATTTCTGCTTACCAAGTTTCTGCTTGGAAACTATATTTCAGGGTACAAAGCCAGGAAAACCCCCAAAGTCCTTAAGTTTGAAAGAGGCCCTTGACTCCTGCCATGTGGTTTCCAAGAGTTTGCCCTTTTGGAAACTCTTGGAAAAAGCAGGGGCTGTTCAGCCTGGAGAAGAGAAGGCTCCAGGGAGACCTTATTGCGGCATTTCAATATATAAAGGGGGCTTATAAGAAAGGCAGAGAAAGACTTTTTACCAAGGCCTGTAGTGACAGGACAAGGGGTCATGGTTTTAAACTGAAAGCAGGTTCAGACTGGACATAAGGTATGATGAGGGTGGTGAGACATTGGAATAGGTGGCCCAGAGATGTTGTGGATGCCCCATCCCTGCAAACATTCAAGGCCAGGTTCGATGGGGCTCTGAGCAGCCTCATCTAGTGGAAGGTGTCTCTGGCCATGGCAGGGGGTTGGACTAGATGACCTTTGAAGGTCCCTTCCAACCCAAACTATTCTATTCTATGATTCTATGAAACATCCATCTTCTGCAGGAAAAAAACCAATATTTGATAATGCCTGAAGCTACGTAGCATGATCTCATGCTTGTATGGCAAAAAGTTTGGTGAGGGGTGATGGTGTAGACTTCCAAAAACTCAGATCTCACCCAGCTTAAATCAGTGAAGACACCAAGATCATGATATTAAAGCACAGCCTATGCAGCACGTAGGACACACTCACGTTTCTTAGTTGAGTTCAGTGTCCATAGCAAAAATATAACCACAAGAGAATGTTAATTCACAGGTCTGAGATTATTCCACTATGGATACCGCTATCTTGTGAGGGTGGCTGGGAAAAAGATATCTTCCAGCCAGTGTCTTAAGAATATCATGTGGGGAAGAGATACATTAACAGATTCATTTTTCAGAAGGCAAAGGATGAAGCTCTGGCCACGCTCAGGTGACTATTTTTGGTGCCTTAATTTGCTGTTACACCTGTTGGGACATTTGGGGTTGAGAAATACAAGAGTAGTTGAGACAAAACTCACTCCATGGCTACCAGACTGCAAAAGAGAAGTGGCTTTAAACAATATATTTTCGGTGCAGACAGCTGTCCATGCTCCCGCTGGCCATCAGCCCCAGGAGGCTTGGGGAGGAGTGGCTGGAAAGCTGTCTGGCGGAGAAGGCCCTGGGGGTGCTGGCTGACAGCCGGCTGGGCATGAGCCAGCAGTGCCCGGGTGGCCAAGGAGGCCACCAGCCCCCGGGCTTGTGTCAGCACTGGGGTGGCCAGCAGGGGCCGGGCAGGGATGGGGCCCCTGTGCTCGGCACTGGGGAGGCCCCACCTCGAGTGCTGGGCTCAGGTTTGGGCCCCTCGGGACAAGAAGGGCCTTGAGGGGCTGGAGCGTGTCCAGAGAAGGGCAGCGGGGCTGGGGCAGGGTCTGGAGCACAAGTGTGCTGGGGGGCGGCTGAGGGGGCTGGGGGGGTTTAGCCTGGAGAAGAGGGGGCTGAGGGGAGCCCTTCTCGCTCTCTGCAGCTGCCTGAGAGGGGCTGGAGTGAGGGGGGGGCTGGTCTCTGCTCCCAAGTCACCAGTGACAGGACGAGAGGAACCGGCCCCAGGCTGCGTCAGGGGAGGGTTAGGTTGGATATTAGGAAAAACTTCTTCACCGAAAGGGTTGTCAGGGCATGGGAACAGGCTGCCCAGGGAGGTGGTTGAGTCTCCATCCCTGGAGGTATTTAAAGGAAGGGTAGACGTGGTGCTTGAGGATATGGTTTAGTGATGGGCTTGGCAGTGACAGGTTAGCGGTTGGACTCAATGATCTTAAGGGTCTTTTCCAACCTTAAATATTCTATGATTCTATGTCGGTACTAGCGTAGGGCACAAGCTGGTGTCCAAGTGATGATGGAACATCTCGAGGCACAGTGCAGGGACTGTTCTCATGCATGGAGAGGATGAGTCCAGGCTGTCCTGGAGTGGAGGTGGAGAGGTTAACCCCAAGCATGCGTGGCACGTGGCACCGCTTGCCCTTAGCACTAAGTGCACTCTCCTGGCTTCCGTTTTTGTTGTATCTCCCGATAATCCTTCCTCTCGCATGCCTCGCATAATCTCTTCAAGCCTTTGCCCCTATTGGTTGGTGCCGTTTAATCCTATTATGGGGACTGCTATTTTCAAAGTTTGGCTGAATGATGCTCCAAGCCCTGCGCAGTGTTTCACCTGTTACTGGTTTGCTGAGGAAATCGCTGACCCGTCGGCAGCTCCGTCGTTCAGGATACTCTTTCTGAGATAAAGCCTAAATCCCCCGGCTCTTCTTTAGCCCTTGCTCAACACAGCCACTCATGGGGCTTGTCCTCAGAGACCTCTGCACCACTGGGGAAATAAGGGAAGAATTTGATACCGGAGAGTAATTTTAAGGATATTTTACATTGTTTCTGGGATGGGAAAGAATTAAGTATAAATGCATATCAGGATCTCTGATCTCAAGACCCATCCTGACCTGTCACTGCATTTCAGGTTAGACCTGTTCCCCTTGCATCAGCTTTCCCTAAAACTGCAGGAGGTCTGGTTTCAGCTCAGTCACATCAGCTGCTATTTGGGTTACACGGAGATGAAAATGGGGTGACTTTTCATTTGAAAAGCAACCTCCAAATCTCTTGCCCTTTCCTGCATGCTGTATAGGATGGCATGAGACAGAAAGCCGAGAGACCTGTACCCACATCCTCCAGCTTAGCCCCGAATTTGGGCACCCCACAGACCGCTCTCACCCTCCCATTCACTGTCTGAGGAGTCTGGGATATTTTATTTACATTTCAAATAACGCATGGACACTTGTAAAGACCTGTGTAGGCACAAATCTCATCTAGGTGAGGCTTGTTTGGAGACATGGAGTAAAGCTTCCTCATTACCAGGCACTTGTCTTTCACATCCTTAATTGCGAACAGTTCTCAGGCCCCCAAAATTTCAATTAAAAAACTATATCTGTATTTGGAGACATTCGGCTTCTTGTGAAGGGAACTGCTGTCATGTCCCACGCAAATTCCTTTCCAAAAAGCCAGTGCTTTCTCCCAGCTCTGCGTGCAACAGAAGAAGTGAAACATCAACTGCTTGAATTTCCCTGGGTGTTTTTCAGCTAACAACTGATTTCCAATGCAGAAATAAAACCCAAAATACTAACCAAATTTTCCTCCCACGTTGACTAATTTTCTGCTGACATTGCTTACTTTTTCAGATTAGTGATACTGAAAATAGTAAAACTTCTAATCCAAACAAGACAGGTTTCATCTCCTCTTGCTGTTAATTTTCCTTCTGGTCTCTCATTAGAACCTGAATTTTAACTAGTTTGTTTGCTGGAAAATTATTTCCTGCTTTAAAAACTTGATTTGCTGCTTATTTGGGCTCGCAATGGTGTTTTCTCATTATCTGAATCCTTCTTCGTGTAAATAAACTGACCTGTGGTTGAGAACTGCTGCCGGGAGAATTTCCTCCTAAAGCAGCAGCGAAAGCATTTTCCGAGATAACCCAAACCAAAGCAAACTCAGCTGAATACACCTGATGCAGCTGCAGCTGCGCCCGCCCCGGCAGAGCCCATGCCATGCCGAGGCATCCCATATCCATAGCCCAACGCTGTGTTCTCTCCCACCGCGTGAACCATGCGATATCCCACCCCCAGCCCTGCGTGTCCTCCCAGCTGCTGGAAAACCAAAGCAAAGCTGGAATTCTTCTCCTCCTTCGAGTGTGGATGGCAGCTGCAAAGCTCTTCCAGCTGCCTCCAAGGTCCAGGAGCTTTCCATAGGGCTGAGAGACGTGAGATGTCCTTCCACGCAGACCCATGCAGCTTGAAAATAGGCTGAATATATTACTGGCCAGAACACATTATAAATATTAAACCCTGCTGCCTGCTGACACACTCAACTCAGCTGAACCAGCACAGTGTAGCGGGGCAGGCTTCATTTGCAGGTCGATGCTCTGCGGCGCCCAGTTCGGACGCGGATGGCAGGATCCCAGCCTAACTCCAAGGTATTAACAGCTCTTCCAGGACTGGTTTCTGATTTTCTTCTCCTATTTGTGGCATTCATCAGGCTTTAGAAGAAAGGAGAGAGCAGGAGCATTTTGTCCGCTAATGACCTTCCCTCCCTAATCTCCGCTCTGCTTTCTTCTCTCCTGTCCCAGCCGAGAATCCAAAAAAGCGAAATCTAAGAGGTCATATGAGCATTTGAGCTGCGAAAAGATTATGCCTCTTGCCATTACACATGGCTCCATTAGCAGAAGTGCCGCCCGCAGAGGATGAGGACCTGGAGAGACAACATGGTCCAAATGCACCTCCCCATCCTGTTGGGATGGCACCACTTTTCCTTTCTGTGTCACTACAAATCATTTACAAAGTCACAAGAGAGCACTAGCTTCAGATGAATGAGGTCGTGCAAGCTGCAAGTAAGATGGTCATTGGCAACAACAGTGGCAAACGCCGTCTTTCCTCTTTCTTGCATGATTGACTTTGGCATTCTTTCTTCCACAAGCACAGCGCCTTTCATGGGCATGGTCCTTCCTTGGCTGGACACAGCTCCTGCTCACACTCCAACCCAGCGCAGGCACTACTGCTTTGTGTTAACAACACATCATGTATTTTCCAGAACTTACGTGCACGTTGCAAACATACCCCGGGCATGCTACGAGTTACCGTGCATGATTTCTGGTCATGACTTAAGGTCAAAGCAACCAGGATTTTGCAGGATCAAACCTAAGGAGCATTAGGTTTCTGCTCAGAAAAACAAAAAATATGAATCAGTCTAATTCTAACTCAGCTTGTGTCACAAACATCTCTTTGCCTAGACACAGAAGGAAGAATAAGTTAGAGTTAGTGTCTGTTCTGCTTCAGGAACCAGTACTGGTGATTGAATTCTGACAACCAAAGTCAGCCTGTGGCCACAGAGGATGGAAGAGGCAGAAAGAAAAGAGATTTTGATTTCCAGATGACCTGAAGTGGAGCTTAAAGCCTTGTGGATATAAGGGGGCTTCTTTGAATTCAGCTGATCTGGAACTATAGAGAACAATCACCGGGAAACCCCACGATGTCTTTTTAGCATCGTTTCAAACTCTGATGTGATCGAGCTTCCCAGGCATAATGAATTCCCGTGGACCGATGGAGTGGGGGAGCTGCTCATACACCTGCTCTTAACCTGTCGTGAAGCAAAGCAAACCCAAAGCGCTTGGCACATTGCCCCAGGCAAACATGCCCGCCCCTGGAGGTGCGCAGCCGCGTTGCCGTTCCTGCTGGACCAGCAGAAGAGATGTCAGACCATAACTTGACGGCTCCACGTTTCCTTCTGGTTTAGAAATGCTTTTTCCATTTTTCCACATTTTTACTGTTTCCTCCATCGCCACCTTGCAATTTCTCACTTTTGTTACACAGCCTCCCCTGACACACGTCTCTTGGAGGACATACATGCTTCTAGTCCAGCCTGCCAGCCGTGCTATGGGCCCGCTCCTGAAACACCTCCCAGGGATGGAAGTCCCAGCCAGGAAACTGAAATACCAAAGAAGATTTTAACTGTGTAAGCAGGGCAAGATTTTTGAGACTGTTGTCTGAATTTTACCATTTTATATCATTCTTTAAAATGAAGAAATGCCCTGACTGCTTGAGCAGGGGAGCCTGGTTTGCGTTCAAACCCTCATGCCTGAAATTGCAGGAGCCCGGTGACAAGTCACCCCCATCACATCCATGCAGCAGCACTCCAGTAATACGTGAATTTGGATATATCAGAACAAAATCAGCTTTGGCTGCATCTGCTAACAGGGAGGAAACCCTTATTTTTTTCTCTCTTGCATCACACACAAAAGCCTGGAGCGAAGGAGCATTTGCCTTGTCGCAGAGTGCTCTGCACGTGATGATTCTCTTCGACCAGCTGCTCCCTCGCCATCGCCACCCTCCAAAGGAAAGCTCCTAGGAAGGGATGACAAAAAGCTGTGACTTCAGAAGAAAATGCAAGGCTTGCAAGAAAACTCGCGGCACCCACAGCCATGTCCTGCGTCTCGTGGTACTTCCTCCGGTGGGATGAAGGTGGAGCCGCTGGCAAAAAAAAAAACATTAGCAAAAGATGGGAGTAATAATGTAAAGTGAAACTAAAAGAGGGGAAATTCAGACTGGACATAAGGAAGACATTTTTTACACTGAGGATGGTGAAACCTTGGAACAGGTTGCCCCAGGAGGTGGTCGATGCCCCATCCCTGGGAACACCCAAGGCCAGGCTGGACGGGGCTCTGAGCAACCTGCTCTGGCTGAAGGTGTCCCTGCTCACGGCAGGGGGTTGGGCTGGGTGGCCTTTGAAGGTCCCTTCCATTCTATGATGCTACAATTTTATGAACGTACTTATAAAAATATGGAACATAGAGAACCTTTCCCATGAGCTGGTGCCCATGGTCCAGCCTCAGGGTAAGAAAGGTGTTTCCACCTCCCTGGCCCATGCGGGCCCAGCGTCAGCACTGCTGTACCCCCACAGACAAGGCGTGATGTCCCTTTTACGTTGCCAGCATAAGGTAAAACCTCCTGACCTTAACTGGTGTCAGGAAGAAGGGGTTTAAATCACCTTGAACGAAAACAGCACAGCTAGAACAAATACTCATTTTTTAAAACCCAAACATTTCAAGCTCAGGAGGTGCTGAGAGACTCACCACCACCAAGTAACACCATAACCAGGAGTCTGAGATGCTTATGAAGTCACTTGTTTATGTGGGTGACCACCAAAGTCTGGTCTCACGGCGGACCACAAAATATGCCACTTATCTCTCCAGAGTGAGGCTTACCTGGCATGCAGTTAAATTTCTGCTCCTACGTGCTAGCGTCTGTGGTGGAGGCATAAATACCGCCATGGATTTGCCTCTGGGCTGGGCAGCGAGCGTGGTGGGGTTGCAGCATGGAAGACCAGCCCCAGCAGATTCAGCTCCTCATACGCGCCCAAATGCTTAGCAGCAAGTAAAGCGTGAGGATAAAGTTAAACACGAGCTGCCCTGAAGAACTGGGGTTTTCATGATTGCTAAAGGGCTTGCTGGAATATTGCGGTGACACTGGAAAACAAGTCCAAAAATGTACGTTTTGAAGACCATAAGGGATATATGGCTTGTGCTGAGCCTTGGTGCCGAGAGGAGGGCGATCACCCTACGCAGCAGACCACACCAAGGGCTTGCCTCAGGAAACTGGCACCGTTGCTGGGAGAAAACGTGGGACGCGGTGCTGTAAGATCTGGCAGGGGGCTCGCGAGGTGTTCCTGCATTAACGGGAGGGCACAGTCTGTAGCAGAAGCAAGTGCTGGTGCTTAAAATTTGGCTGTAAAGCAGTTAAATAAACAGAACTCTTTTGTTGGGTTTGTCTGTGAGGGGTGTAACACGAAATTGCGCTCAACAAACAAATGGTGGAGGAATAAACCTGTTAGAAAAAACTAATGTGCTTCGCACCAAGACTGAGCATTTCAGAGCTCCTTCTTGCGCGGCAAGAATTGATTACCAGAGAAGTAAGCATTACCAATCATGTAAATCTCAGATTAGACTGTTCGATCCAGCTGAATTATGTCTGCATAACCCCCTTTAAGCACTCTGAAAAAAATTATAGCTCGGGGATAGATCCTGCCATTAATTTTAAGATGCTTTAAGGAATCTGTGCATTACAACTCCTTCTGATTAGCCTTGGCTATGCAAGATTTGTCTGATCAATTGGAGACGGTTGTATATAGATTTTCAGATTTATTTCTACATTGAAAGCAAGCCTCATATGAAGCAAATCACTCCGCTGAAAAGGTGACTCTTGAATAATGTCGTGCTCTGTCTGCGGAGGCTACGGGCCACGGTTCCCCCCCGTTCGGCAGCAGAAGCTTTCCATCTGCTGGGCTCAGCACTTTGGCGCTGGCGCAGCAGTCGAGGGAGGGGAGGGACCATTTCTGCTTCACGCGGTGGCATTTCGCTCCAGAAAAAAAGCAGCACCCGAGTCCCCAGGGTGATAGGGTTAAGGGGGTGGGTAGGACAGCAGAGCACACAGGGCGATTTGGGGTTTTCCAAAGCGTATCGAAGGGCAGCTCCATCAAGAATGGTAAAATATTCACGTGCGATCTGGTTTTTCTCCTCCGGTTAAGTGAGCCAAGATGACATTGAAGTAGGAAGTGGAATAAATATATGCAAGAAGTCTTTTCACAAAGTTATTTAATTCACCAGAAGGGACACTTAAACATACAGCAGCACCTTATTTACATTGAACTACTCTTTATGCATCCTGTAAACATCAGAAGCAATTTCTAATAAATTACAATCCAGGGAGCAGCAAATCAACAATATCACCTGAGTTGCTTAAACAAATTCATTACAAAATATATTGCCTTTTTCCCTGTGACTTTCTTCAGATTGCATTTGAAAGCATTATTCTTCTGAGTTTTCTTTTCAAGATATATATGTGCAAAAATATCTCCAGGCAAGAAGAGATTATATTTTAAACTTTATTGCCCTTGACCTCAGATCCTTTTGAGTCTATTGTGTTACAGCCTTTCCGGTATCACCGTCGCTGGCGACAGCTAACAACAAACAGCCCAAACAGCAGGTACCGGCTAATTCAAATTGAGATCACAGATTCGGCCATGGAAGAGTTTGAAAAAAGAAATCCTTAAAATTTCTATAACCTCTGGGCTTCTCTTTACCAGAAAGGATGTTCTCTGTGAAGTAATAGGAAAATGTAATATTGTTTGCCAGTTTAATTGGATGTGCTCCTGCCCTGTTATGAAAGAGATTGTCTCTTGCTGACCATGTATAAAACATAGGATGAGAGCTGATGCTGGTCGCTCCAAGTGAAAAAAAAAAAGGCAAACCAGCAGTGATTTGAGATGACGTGACTGCAACTGGGACGTTTTCCTGGCCTCCATTGCAGGTGCAGAAAGGATGTTGAAAAGAGGTTCTTCGGGGTGGGTGTCAGCTTGGTGGAGGACGGCTCCATCATGCCCAGATCTCTGCCGTATGGAAAATGAGGTCCAAGGCAACCCCAGTAACACAACTCCTGGTATTTGAGGTTAGCCGTAGTGGTCCCTTGCATCCCGCTGCTGCTGGTAACACAAAAATCCATCGCAGAGAGGGGCGTGGACTTGCGGGGTATGATGGAGAGCAAAGCAAGAGGTCGTGGGGGGCTGTTCTCGATCACCCTTCGCAGACCTGGCTGCTATTTATTACGAAACCAGGAGCTGTAAGAGTGGAAAAGGGAATTTGGGCAGAGATGATAAAGAAGTGGGTTCATCCGTGGCAGAAAAGCCTTGTCCCAGCGGTCCCGCAAGGCTGTTGTAGGCTACGAATTGCCGGGTGGAATAGTTCGAGTAGCTGCCGTCTGCCCTGCTTTCTCTGCCTTCATTTACAGAAAGCCACGAGAAATATTTCATCCTCTTTGTTGAGACAGTTTCCTTGCACTCAGGAAGGCAGAACAAGTGCATTTATGGTCTCACTCCAGGACTTGCTGATGGCCGTGAGAGGCAGCCAGGGACTCGGACTTGGCTTGTTACAGCTTCAGAAATTCAGCGGTGAAGTGCCTTTGCGTTCGGTGAGGACGAGGAGAGCTCTCTCATCAAACAGCAACGTGCTGGCTGACCTCAGCTCCCCTCCAGAGCAGTCACGGCTACAGAAGGTGGCTTTCCGCTATGGTGAGGTGGTCTCCAGTTACTTTCCAGGGTCAGACATCCCTTTGGAGGTGTGGAGCTGCAGGTGGGTGAAGTCCAGGGAGACCCTGGAGATGAGAGAAGGTGGAAAGAGCTGACTTGGGGGTACCTTGGGGGTTGCAAGACCCTGGCTTCGGTGACCGCCTTGGTGATGCCCTACCACCAGAGCGTAGGGAGCTGAAGCAGAATAAACCATCAAGCTGAGCTGCTGATGAACCAAAAATGCTCTATCCCGAGCCCAAAAAAGCTGGACCACTCTGTTTCCCATCTCTTACTCACCCTGGCCAGGACCAGAGCAGACATGCAGACCCTTTGGGAGAAATCATAGAATTTAGCTATGTATTTACTAATAAATAAACCTGTGTAGTAGCCTTGGCCATGAGGCCGTGTCTTTGGGGTGGGGGAGCTGTGACTGTGGGGCGCCTGTGCAGTCTGAGTCTTTCCTTGGTGCCCCCAAAGAGCTGCCGCCTTCAGAGACACCTCGGAGCAGGTCTTGGCACTGGGAAACAAAATAGCCGAAGCTTGGAGGGGTGAATCCCACCCTACCGTGTGCAGAGGGTCTTGGGTGATGTGTAAGCCTTGCTCTTCCCCTCTGTCAAAGAGTCAAAGCGTATTTTTGGTTGTTGGTTTTTTTTTATAAATTAAGTCATGCAGAAGGGTCTAGCTAGGGATTTCTCTGGTCTCTGGTGTGATGCTGTCAGCAGCAAGCCTAGCCCATGCTCCACGGGGCTGGTGTAAATTCAGAGCTGATCCTCCAAATCCAGTAGGGTCCTTCTTGGTTTCTTCACCCATAAATGCCTGCTGTAGTCTCAAAAGAGGGGAAAACCCTGCTCTTTGGTGCATCTCTGCAGCCAGCCATCCCTCGAGACAAGAAGGAAGACTTTTCCTTGGATATAACTCTTTCCTTTGACAGACCTCCCATGACAGACTGGTGCTCTGCTCATCTCTCCGGTCCCTGCACCAACCGCACATGTTGGCGTGACTCCTGAATTTTGGAAATGGTGCCATTTGTTCCTTCAATCTATAATAATTCCTATGAATTGTTGCGTTTCATTAATGAACTAGATAGGAATGCCAGCGGTTTGATTAAGGAGAAGACCCGATGAGGCATGGTCAAAGAGGAAGGCTCAGGCCATGAAGATGGGGCTCAATTCTCAGCAGACTCCCTGGGCCACCCTCATTAAGGTGCCTCTTATCCCCACACCTCAATTCCGCATATGCAAAATAGAGCTAATTCTCTGTACTTTACTCAGCGTGCGAGTCTTAATTAACGTTTTTGAAGAAGCCCTGGGAAGACCTAGGGTGGGGAGTGGTTTTTTTTCTGCCGTATCTGAGCAGGCATCCTTCCAGGCCTGGACCAGCAGCAGCAGCTGGCTGCCATCCAACCTCCCCCCTCTCCCCGCGCTCCGGGTTTGTTAACATCCCAATCAATAACACCACGACATAAAATTCAGCTTTAACTTTTCTCCGTGGGTTCAGCTGCAGCCCGGGATTTGTTTTGGTTTTTTTCCCCAAGCTCACACCCTAAATCCTATTTTTCCAGCTCCTTTGAGCCCCGCTGGGAGGTGTTAAGGTATTATTATTATTATTATTATTATTATTATTATTTCCTGTTACGGTGGGGAATGGGGCGAATGCTAACGAGGGAGATGCGTGCCCTGTCCTCTCCTGTAAATCAGTTCACCTTTTCATACGCCACCTCTCCCGCCGCCACGAGCTTTTAAAAATAACAAATTGCAGGTTATTCTTCCTTTCTTCGGGAGGGTGACCTTTAGGGTTCGCAACGCCGAGCGCTGATGGATAAAGAGAAATTCATTTTCTAGGGGAAGAAAAAGAAAAAAAGGAAAGGAAAGCTGCGATTCTCACACAATCACATGGCGTTAGGAATTGGACCTTTAGGGAAAAAAGCAGGCTGTTGAGGAACTTGATAAATTTAAGGGCCAGACGGCGAATTCGTCGGGAGCGGGTTGGTTCTGGCTGTGCGCTGGCGCAGGAGCCAGCGGGATGAGGGATGCGGTCTAAGGCGGGCTGGTGCAAATATTATCCTATTAATAATCAATAACTGCGAGCAGGGCAAGATGATTCAGGCCAGATTGGTATATAATTGCTATTATTGTTATTCCGGTTTAAAACCAGTTCCTCTTCGCTACTGGCACAAGTGATCTGAAGCAATGTATTTTTAATTTGTTCGCAGGCACGGCGCAATCCATCACACGGCGTTACACCGGCTGGAGCCAAATGTCAGGGCTGAGCGGCGAAACATTTTTTGTTATTTAAGTTACTGTATGCTAAGTTTATGTTGATTGCTCTGAGTATCATCTCCGAAAGTTAACTAGCGTTAAAGTGTTGATAATGTCCCACTTTCGCAATCATATTTGCATAGTGCACAACAGAGTTTAGCAGAAAAAAAATTAGCTTAAGTGCTGTTTTTCATCAGCCCTGTCAGTCTCATACTGTTTGCTTCATCTCGGTACACGGGGCATTTGGTGACAAATGGTTATGACATTTTTCATCTAAGCATTACGTTATTATATAATCGTCGTCTCCTGTCTCGTGGCTGCATCCTCACCACGCGGCGAGAGAGGGAGAGGGGAGGGCAGGAAAACGGGGGCAGAGGGGAAAGGATCGGGATTTTTAAAATTTTTATTATTTATTATTTTGATTCTCTCACCCCCCCAAAAAAAAAATATTTTTTTTCAGCCTCTCTCCCTTCCCCTCGCCCGAGGCAGCGTCGCCAGAAATATCCCCGTGGGCGAATGGAAAGCGTTCTGCTCCCATTGAAGTCAGCGGCGAATCGCTCGATGTACGGGACCCGTACACAAATAGGGGCAACCTCTCTTTGTTCGGGGTATGGCGCGGCAGCGCGAGGACCACTGTTACCAGAGGCCTTCTCCTCCCTCCCGGCATCAGTGCAACCTGGGGGAAGTGTGTGTGTGTCCCCCCCTGCCGATTTAGCCCCAGCTAAATGATGGAGAACCTGGCTTTAGATTTTTACTGCGGCAATATTTTTAAAAGATAATTGAAATGTTTCCTCGGCTCAGGAATAAAAAACCCAGAATTCAGGAATAAAGCAGGAGGAAGAGATCTCTGTAGCAATTTTGGTTCGGTTTTGTGTTTTCCGCCTCCCCCCCGCCCCAGTTCCTTTTCATCGAGGTTTTGTAACTGAATTTAGGAGAGCAATTTATTTCTAACCTGGATCAGTCAGAAGTTTTAACCTGCGTTTTGCAGGGTATTACGGTGGCAATTTCTCATTTCAGGCTCCAGCTTCTGTTGTGGATGACGAGCTTTACACTTCTATGGGTAAATACAGTGATAATAAAGCTTTGCGTTATTACGGAGTGTGTTTTTAGCCCAGGCACCCCCTCCATACGTTAAGTAATTCATCCTTATTGCCATTAGGAATTCAGATGCTATTTTGCGGAGGGGGAAGGGAGGGATGTGTGCAGAGCGCAGCTTCCATTCTGCAGATTTTTTTCTTTTCTTTTTTTCTCTTTTTGCTGCGTAAGTTGCTGATTTACTCTAAGAAACCTCCTGGAGAAAGGTTTGTAGGAAGCTTTAGGGGGAAAAAAAAAAGGGGATTTTTAATATCGTTCGGGCTTCTCCCTGCTAACGTGCAGCTCTTACTGCCTGCCTCGCTGTCGGGGGGTGCAGTGCAGTATAGGATACATTCGCCTTTGCATTAATAATAGCCCAATAAAAACAGACAATATTCTTGCTTAAATGCATTGAGTTATGTAGCTCCTAATCCTAGCACATAAGCAATGAAAGGAAAGCAGATATTTTGTCCTCGCAAAAAACAAATTCTGTGATACAAATGCAAGCCGACATATGGTAAAAATTGCCTGCAGCCCTGCTGATTTACAGAACTGTTTTCACTCACAGATAATTCATTAAAAATCATTTCATCCTGGCTGTATATACATAAAAAATATTTACTTGTGTAAATATCAGTCATGAAGGTATTGCAATTTTTTTTTTCTCCTTTCCCCTGTTTTTTTTTTTTTTTGACAGCTGATGGAGGGGGGGGGGGAATATCTGAAGATGGACATGACGGGCTCAGGGGAAAGCAAAGGTATGCCTGGCATTCATCCTGCAATATAGGTCAGGACTGGGGGTTGGCTAGGACGGCTTTTAAATCCGCTACCTGAACCATCTGCTCTTCAACGCCAGTTGAATCTGCGTATGGGAAACACACACTAGGCAGACATTTATATTGTGGCATACGGCACAAAAGGGACTAGGAAAGTGCTTTTACCTGATTCAGGGCTCTCACGCTGACCTATAGAACAATAGGAGCCAAGATAATGTATACGCCGGGAGATGTCACCGTAAAACCGAAGCTGCGGGATTTCAAGGCCGTTGCCGCTGTAGCAGAGCAGCTTGGAAAATAAATAGCGAATTCCAGCAAGGCGAGGCGAGTTTTTGGTTTTAATCTGCTTTGCAAATACTCCTAAAATGACAGAGGCACAAAATGCGAAGGGGGCAAATGACGCCGTGGGGTTTGGGGCTCCCAAACACAAACAGCCCAGGTATATTTGAGACCAGCCCTGAAATCCCGCTGCTAACCCCCACATTTTGTTCTCTAAAATAGGCGTTACTGTACTCGAAAAGCTTAACAACGCTCCAGCCCGGCACTACATCTTTCCCTTTTTTCTCTCTGCTTACTCCAATATAATTTGCTTAAATATGATGCATTATTATAAACTCTCGGCTTGGAGGCCTTTAGATTATTTTCCCCCCTTGAGGAAAATTCAGAAATAAGAGAGATTTGGGGGTGGGTGTTTTGCTCCTCAGATGAAATAGATTAAATAGTAGTGAAATGATATTATTAAAACTGAAAGGGAATAAGTACTTGGAATAGGGATCTAGTCCATCAGCTTTCATCCTCCACAAAACCCCGTAGTAAACATAGCAATAATATTTGGGGGCTTAGAAAGGGCTGCTCTGGGGGGAGCTGGGGGGGGTAATTAAGATGCAATGGCTGCGTGGGGAAGGGGGGGACGGCTGGGCTGGCATCCCTCACCCGTGCCTGGCTCAGCTTCGAGGGGAGAAAGTTTGGGCCCGTTTCCTACAGAAATGGGTGCGATGTCGCACGGCGCTGAGCAGGAGCCGCTGCCTCGACGGGAAATTTTCCTATTAAGCTGAACCTGAAAGGGAGGGTAAAATAAACTCTCACTTCACCACCGGAGTGTCTACATCGAGAAAGCTTCTCCTGCTCTATTTATACGCTGTATAAATCAGTCTCCAGACTGTTACCATAGATAACAGAGTTTTTCTTCTGCTGTTGTCTCTAACAGCTTCTTTTTCCCCCCACTATATTTTGTGCGATTCCTACCTATCACCTCGGTGAGTAATTCGCCTGGTTTAAAGCAAATTACAACTTGGGAGGAAGCCGGGTTTTTCAGGCAGAGGGAGATTTTCCATCCCCATCTTGCTTAATTTTCCTCCCAATTCTCTGCGTAGCCCCGAGAAATCCTGCAGAAAGGGGAGCTATAGGTGACTGCATCTGATCCCGATACATATTTAACCTTCTTGCAGTCTCCAGGAATTAACTATTTAGGAGGCGAGCAGCCGGCACAGGCGTCGCACCAGAATAACGCCGTCAGGCTGGTTCGCAGCGATGCCGATGCTTTCCGCAGAAACCGTCGTTAATTCTCAGTACGGAGCTTTTGCAGGAGACGTTGCCACGGGCTGGCATTTTTATTTGAAATAAATAACTAAATAAATGCGGCAGGTCCCTCTTTCAGGGGTCGATGGATGCGGAGTTTCCCCTCCTAGGGATGGGGAGTTAATGGGATTTGTTGCTCCTGGTTGGGGGGCGAGGGGGGTTAATCCCTTCCTTCATGTATATCCTCGCTAATCTGTTTTAGGTCGTGTTTAGAGTTAAAGTTTTTCGGTACGGGCTCTGTCCGTCCGTCTCTGCAGTGCCGGGCACGGGGCTGAACCCAGCGAGGCACTGCTGGCTCCGGCTCTGCGATCTTCACCCCCTCACCCCTCCCAGCACCCAGAAATCCAGGTGAACCCCAGGGGGAAAAAAAAAGAAGAAAAAGGAGGTTTAGATTTCACCAAAGCGGTGAAAAAGCTTGTAAAGGCTTTTAGAAACCCGTCGTCGCTCGGGGAAAGCTCCCAGCGAGGCCCAGAGCCTATTGTTTGCTGCAATGTGATTTATCATGGAGCGGGTAGGGCAGAAAAGGGGCTTTTCCCCCCGAGCCGGGTGCTCAGCACCCGCCCGCAGGGATCCATTCCCCCAGAGTCACCTCTGCCGTTGGCTCCAGCAGTTGTTAAGCTGACGGTAGGGATGTAGCTTTGGGGTTTGGGGTTGTTTTCTTAAGCCCATGGTCTTTCAGGAGCCATCCTGCAAAGCGTTAAGTAGCCTCACCTGACCTCCTCCAGCAAAGCAAAGCTCTGCGTCCTTATTTAGGGGCATACATCACCTCGGCCGTTCTTCCTCCGGAGCTGGAGGTGGGGCAGAGAAGGGAAATGTCATGAAATTTAAGAAAAAAAAAAAACTCTAAACCCATCCGAATTTGCCTTGAGACCCTTTTCGCACCCCAGCCTGCCTGAACGCGCATCCAGGCGATCCCGAACGGGGCGCGCGGGAGGGCCGGACACATATGCCGTGCCATATGGAGCGACGCGATTCTGGTCAATCGGATCTTTAGGAGTTTTATCGTTTAATTTCTTAATGTGCTAATAGTGCAGAGGGAGGGAATGGATCACCGGTTAAGTCCAAGGATTTATGTTTTTAAGGGAAGCGTAATGTATTTTCAAGCAGGTCGGAGTGGGCTTTATATACCCCCCGGTAAACATGGTGGGGAGCGGGCAAGAGCGTGAACTAGAAAAGACCCTGAAAGATCCCTTTGAACATTAATCCAGCGCAGGTTTATAATGCGGCATCCAGCCCCCGTGCGAGCGGGCTGAAATTCAAGCTGAAAATCCCCGCGTCCGTTTTGCAAAGACATCTTGCCCAGCGCCGAGGGCTGCGGGCGGTGTGAGTCCTGGTCTGGGTTTGCATCTCCAGCCGCCCCCGGGGTTCTCAGCAGCGGCTCCATCTCCACGGCTCGGCTCTGTAGGCATCTCGCTTCCATCCAGCGCCACGAAGGGCGGGTGGCGAAATGTCCCTGAGGCTCCTGATCCTCAGTTTCCCCACTTGTGAAAAGGCAGGGGATTGCAATTGCCTCCTTCATGTGGCCGCTTGGGATCAGGGCTCACACAGGTTCCCAAAGCGCTCTGGGATCCTCCAAAGGAAGGTGTTTTGGAGAGGTGAAGCACTGTTACTTATTAAAAATATATATATATGAGGAAGTAATTTTGGAGGGACACTGAAATGACAACTTTTGCCTCCAACCAACTTACCTCCCATGAAACACATGTACTTATTTTTAAGGAAAACAGCTCAGCTGTCTATAAATCTCCAAGACAAAGCCGAGGAGGAGATAAATAGCGTGCTGCCGTGACCCCAGCCGCGGCGCAGGCTGCCGGCGCGGTCCCGTCGGGCAGTGCCTGCCGGGCAGGGGCTGAGGCTGGCGCGGCCCGTGGCTCCGGCTGCTCGCAGGGATGCTCTGGCTGTTGGCTTCTGTCAGCGAGACCTTTAAAATCTGCGCTACACGATTTCTTATTTGAATTGCAAACAGTTTAAAGGCGGTATATGAGAAGTTGCTCATTCGGGGTAAATAGGGTTTGGGGGTTTTTTTTAATCAAATAATCTCGTGTCACGGGGGTTTTCTGGGGGTGGCATTATAAACAGCAGGCGGGGAGATTTTTGTGCCTGGGCTGGTGACTCTCCCAAATAATTTTCGACATCTAATTTCCAGTATTTCCTTGAAAACTCCTCCGATTCGGTGCATTAGATGAAATGCCATTAACGTAATGGAAACAAAATGGTACTACTGTTAAACAGCACTAAGAAGAAAGGGCCGCGGCTCTCAGCCGGCTCGGCACGAAGATTTCGAGCACGTCGGGGAGGGGGGGCCCGATGCGCACAGGGCCCTTGTGCTTGTTCAGAGCCGGATGCTTCTGCCTGTCTCTGAACACACACACACACGGTCTGTGCTCGGGGTACGAGCCATGCACTCGTGCTTCCATGCGTTTTTTCGCTCAGCAACTTCTAAGCTTCGATTGGGGGGAAAAAAAGGAAAGAAAAAAAAAAAGGGGGGGAAAAAAAGCAAGCATGTATCTGCCTTCATGCAATAGGAAGGAATATACGTGCCATACGTAGCTGAAGCGATCTCAATGGCACAGTAGCTGCGGCTTGTGCAAAGAGATCCCAGGAGCGGGCACATGCCCTTGATACAAAATCACCCGGCGAGTAATAAAGGATTTCCTGCCTTCAGAGCCTGCTTTAGCCGGGGGTTTAGCCCGGGTTATGCTGCGCAGCGCCCTGACAAGGTTACAGGGGCTCAGAGGGCGCTCGGGAAGGACTGGTGATGCTGGGAATATATAGCTCTCCCTGGATATAGATGTATAGATAGGCACAACGTGCGTTTCCTATCACCAGTATAGATCAGGACCTTACCATAAACAAAAAGCATGCTCTTCTCCTTGAAATTCACCTTGAACGCAGTGAGACGGGGTGGGTTTGTTGGGGTGGTTGGGTTTTTTTTTTTTATTCTTCCCCCCCCTTCTTTGCTGACAATTGTCAGCAGAGAAGCTGGGAAAAAAAAAAAAAGCTGAGGAGCCTCTGCAGCCGGAGCGCAGCCCTGGGAGCTGTCAGCTCCACGCCACTGCAGTGATGTCAGCCGCAAAACACAGCCACTTCCACCCCCAGCCCCTCGCACACACGCACACACACAAGTCGCAAGAAGAAGAATTCATAATTACAGTAGCGTAGCCATGAAACCAGCAGCTGGGGGGGGGGGGGGAAGCGAAGCCTCATCCAAAATTGGTCCTTTATTTTTTTAATTTTTTTTTTTTTATTGCCAAGCTGCGCCCAGCTCTGCAGCATCCTTTCTCCGCAGCGGGGCTGGGGGAGGCCGGGGTTGGGGGGGGGGGGGGGACGGGACCAGAGCAGGGGTTTTCCCGTTTTCCCCCCCCTTCTCACCCACCCCCCCCCCAATTCCTCCCCCCCAGCCGGGTGGAGGGTGCGGGGGGCGGCGGGGGGGAGCTGGGCAGGGCTGGAGGCTCTCTCCCCGCGGGTCGCTCCTTGTTTTAAAAGGCAGCATTTCTGCGGACAACACCCGGAGCATCTCTGCGGGAGAGGGGCTGGGGGCGAGGGCTGCAGCCGCCTTGTTTTCGGCGCACGGAGTCAGCAGCTGTGATTTTTTTTTTTTTTTTTTTTTTTTGGCTGAATAATCCTTTACGGGGGGGGGTGGGGGGTGCGGGGAAAGGGGAGGGGGGGGGGAGAGGCTGGGGGAGGAGGGAGGGAAAGTGGATCAACATCACCGAAGGAGGACAGCGAGCAAGATTAGGGCTGGCTAATGATAAATGAGAAGGCGCCGCTGACAGCTCCTCTCTCCGCGCAGCTCCCGCCCGGCTGCTCCGCGCTGCGCGCTCCCTCCGCACCCCTCCAGCCGCCCGCTCCGCTCCCCGCTGGCTTTATCCCCCCTTTCCTTTTCTTTTTTATATATATATTTGTATATATATATATATAATTTTCGCTTCTCCTCCGCATAGCGCGGGGGGTGTGGGGAGGGATGTTATTTCCCACCCCTCCCGAGCATCTTCCGCGGGATTACGCGCCTGGCCGCGCTGCTGCACCGGCTGCCGGACGGAGGGACCACGGCGGGGCTGCCGCAGGGGGTATTTCCTTCGCTCCTCTTATTTTTATTTTTTTGGGGGTGGGGGGAGCGGTTTGGCGTTGGGGTCGGGCCGGGAAGGGGGGGGAGCGCAGACCCGACACCGCTCAGCACCCCACGGGGGAGGGTGGGGGGTGGATGAAATGGGGGCTGCGCGCCCCCTCCCACCCTCCGCGCCCTTTCTTCCCCCCTTGGAGGGTTTGGGGAGGGGGTGGGGGGGTTTATCCGTGGGCTCTGCCCGTCTCTTCCCCCCCCCCCGCCCCACGCACCCGGGTGACCTTTCAAATCAAAGCCCGGCTCTACCTACCAAGGTGCATTGGCCAGCGAGGGCTGGGGTGGGGGGGTGATGGGGAGGGGGGTGATGCACCCGGGCTCTCCCCCTCCCTCTGCCTTTCCCCCTCCCTCCCTCCCTCCCTCCCTGCTCCCTCCCTCTCTCTCTGCTGCATTTTGCATGAGCTATCTAGGTCATTAGCATTTTAGCGTATGCAAGACTTGACAAAGCTGATGAGAAGCCAGATGGGCCCCTCTCCTCTTTTTTTTGCACCACTTGGGATCTGAGCGAAAGGATTGACTGCAGCAGGCGAACGGGGGGAAGGTTTATTGCGCTTCCTCCAGACCCCCCCCCTTTATAGCAGCGCGGCGGGGCTCGGGGAAGGCGGCAGAGAGCGGGCAGCGGCGGGCAGAGACGGAGGGCAGGTAACGGGGCAGCGCCGCCCCCCCGCGCCCCGGCCCCCGCCGCGGGCAGCACCCCCAGCCTGGCGTTTCCTTTATTTTATAGGATATTTTTTTTTTTTGCCCGAAAGTTGGGGGGTTAGGTGGGATTTTTTTCTATATATATATATATATCTCCCCCCTTGGGAAGGGCGCGCCTCCGCGGGGCGCGGAGAACAAAGGCTGGGCTCCGCGGGGGCGGTGGGCAGCGCGGCCCCTCTCCCCTCCTTCCCCCCCCCCCCTTTTTTTTAAAAACATTTTTAATAATTTCCCCCTTATTATATCTATTTTTTCCTCCCGAGGAAAGGCCCCTCTCTCCGTGTTCACAGCGGACCTTGATTTAAATGTCCATACAATTAAGGCACGCGGTGAATGCCAAGAACGAGGCTGACCAGCATCGAGGCCGGAGGTGGCTCCGCGGCTCTCCGCACCCGCGGAACCCCCCCAACACCCCCCCCCCGCCCCCAAAGCCCGGCCGCGCAGGCGGGACCCGCGGGGGGAGGGGGGGGGAAGCGATGGGGGGGCATCTTGGGGGGGCACCTTTCAGGGGGGGTCACATTTGGGGGGGGTCGCCGGTAAATAAGTGATGGGGGGGGGTCCCCCTGCGCGTAGAGGGGATGAAATCTGGCGCTGTCACTCGGGGGTGACCCACGGGTGGGCCCCGGGGGGGGCCGCGGCTGCTGCCCCCCGAGGCTGCTCCGCTGCCGCCGCTTTGTGCTTTGCCCTTTTCTTTTCCCCTCTCCTTTTTCCTTCTCAAAGCGATGGGGTTTGGGGTTTTTTTATTATTATTATTTTTCCCTGCTGAAAAGCAAGGGCAGGTCTTGGGGTCACCGGGGCTCGCGTTGCTCCCCCGGAGCGGGGACCGGGGGGGGGGAGGCTGGGGCAAAGGCGCTTTATTTTCTTGATTATTTTTTTTTTAAAGCTTTATTATTATTGTATTATTTTTTCCGGTGGCTGTTTGTGTGTCTTTCCCCTCTACGCCTCCCCCCCCCCTTTAATCCTTATAATTTAAATCAAAAGTGCCGGGGAGAAGAAGGGGGGGAGCGCTGTGTCTGCAGGGCGAGGCCGGGCGTAAATCTCTTGGAGGGATAAACATGTCATTTGTTCCCTTTGTATGGTAATGCTGTCCTCCCCCCCCCAGCTGCCCCCCCCGGCAGCTGCCCCGGCCATACATCCTCCCTACAAAAGATCCCAATTACCCATCGGCTGCCTCATTATACCCCGAACGCAGCCCCGGCGAGAGGCGTGTGTGTGCGAGGGGCCGGGGTGGGGGGGGGGGAAGGGGAAAGGGGGGGGGATGTGTGGAAACAGCACCTGAATTATTCAGAAAATAAAATTAAATTGAAGAAACTGGAAGCCCGAGGTGGCGGGAGGGGAGGGGGAGGGAGGGATGCTGCGACCCCGCGGCCTAACGCGGAGCGGGGGGTCCCCGCAGAGCTGCCCGCAGCGCAGGGGCTGCTCCGCCACCACCCCGCTCTTTTAGTTTTTCCCTTCCTTTTTGACGCTTTATTATTTTTATTTATATATATAATTTTTTTTCTCCACCTTTTTAGCCAGAGAGGAGCTGATCGCCACCCCCTTGCCCCACGTTCCGCTGGGGCCCTTCACCACCCTGCCCTCCTCCCATCCCTTCTCCTCCATCCCCTTCTCTTTGCAGCCAGAGGCCAACCTGCCCCGCATCCCTCCATCCCCGTGGCCGGCCCAGTGCTCCCAGCAGGTGCCTTGCACTGGGCAAGGAAGGGCCTTACTGGAGGGGACGGTCCCCCACCCCACAGGGCGGCTGCAGAGCTGTGCCCGGGCTGGGGGGCCCTTTGGTGATGGCGTGGGGGGGTTCATCTCTCTTTACAGCTCTACCCGCAGACCCTCACCTATGGGACGGTGCCCGTGGGAGCGTTGATGGTGGCTCGGGGTCCCTGGGACGCCTTTTTGCACCCACCCCCAGGGTGCTGCAGGTATTTCGGGGCAGCCCTCCCTGGGCTCGCATCCCAGCTGGTGCGGATGCCGCAAGGAGCCCGTCGGGTCGTGCCGTGCCAATAAAGCTCTTTCGCTGCGGGCTCCCGCATCTTCTCCTTTGTTCGTGGAGGTTTCTCACCCGTCTCTTCCAGCGGCGGAGGCAGGACACCCCCCTCCCCGCCCCATGAAGGACCCGCACTCAGCACCAGGTGGGGGATGAATATTAAATTCCACCCCAAAATAAAAACCTCAACCTTTCAATTTGGCAGCCCACAGTCGCCTGCTCAACCCTGGGCGGGCGCCTCCACATCCTGGACCTCCAGGAGAGTCTGAACTGCTAGAGGGCTCCTGTTTAATGAATAAAAGGGCGGAAAAGAAAGAGATTTGGGGTCGGTTCTATTTGGGATCACCTCCATCCCTGCAGACAGATCCCTGCCCCGCCGCACTATGTGCTGAGCATCCCTCTGCAGCGCCGCCGGCCCCAGCAGCACACGGCCCTCACTCGGAGAGCCAGCGAAACGGCTTTTCCATTAATGAGCTGCAGCATGGGAGAGAGAAAGAAGATCTAAATAACCCCAAATAAATAAACAACCCGTTTATTTCTTGCAAAATGGCTGGGAATAAGAGACGCCATCACCTCGCACCTGAAGGCGGGAGGCCTGGTACCCTGCCTGGGCCCAGCCGCCTCCCTTGGGCTCAGCTCAGGGGGATGGAGAGGAGGGGGCAGGAGGCTTTTATTAATATTAATCCCAAGAAATATTGCTATGCCCTGAATAAATCAGGCCGGGGGTTTCTCAAAGACCTTTGCCCCCTTGAGATGAGCTGCAGCACGGCCCCTCCTTTTCTGGGTGGACACTGTGGGTAGGGAAATGGTGCTGGGGGGTGGACAGATGCGTTTGATTTTTTTTGCTGAGGGGTGGAGGAGTAGGTGGCACAATTTTATTCCAAGCACGTCAGCTCTCCCCCCGCTCCCCGTCCCCTCCTTCCTCCACCCGCAGTCCGATGTA
Organism: Phalacrocorax carbo; assembly: GCF_963921805.1. Lineage (NCBI taxonomy): Eukaryota > Metazoa > Chordata > Aves > Suliformes > Phalacrocoracidae > Phalacrocorax > Phalacrocorax carbo. The sequence goes on from NC_087515.1 coordinate 126,928,980, forward strand.
AACATAACGGCTAGAAACCTGCCAGGCTCCATCCCCAGTTGGATTATAGGGGGGGGGATTTAAGCAGCTTGTGCGAACGTTTGATTAACACAACGATGCCCCCAAATAACCTTCAGGCGTCTGGCCTCAAGGTCGCGCGCTGGAAGGGGCCGGCGAGGCTGGGGAGAGGGACCCTGGGGTACCTACGATGGGGGGAGAGGAAAGGGATGGATGGAGCGGAGAAGCGGGGCACGCAGATCCTTCCATCTGCGATTTTATGCCGTTTTTATTTCTCCCTGCCCACGCCCACCCCCTGACCAATTCGCTCACGACTGCGGCGCTGGTTTGACTCGAGATGCTCTGGCTCTGGTGGGGAAGCGGAAAGGAAGATGTGGGAAATTCCTCTATTTCCCTCATTTCCCAGCTGTCTATCGAGTCCCAGCACCGTCCAGCTCTGCTGTTCACCCAGCCCATGAAGGGTGATGGTCTCCATGGGGCAAGGTCTTTTCCTCCACATCCCCGCAGCATCCAGCTCCTTTTTTCGGTTTATTTTTATGCCGCGTACCTCCTTGAACTGCAAACCAACACATCTCCTAGCAGCAGCAGTCAAAGTGGGTGTTTTATTGGGAAATCTAATCAGGATTCGAGGGGAAAATCCTTTCTTAATGTCTTGGCTAATCAACGAGCTCAATTAAATTGCTTAGGCTATAAAAAGGACCAAGAGTCCCATATTTCTTTTCCTCTCCGCTCTTCCTGGACAGCACCATCATCTCTGCATACCACTCCACCGTCTTCAAAGCCCCAACAAGCCTCAATGACACAGAACTCACATGTCATTCCCCGAGATCCCCCCCCTTCCCCGCCTCCCCCCAGCAACAGAGTCACAAATCATCTCAAATGCTCTAAATTTAGACCACTGGCGAGACCACAAACAGGGATTTCGGTGACATCACTGCTGGGAATTAAGGGGTCAAATAGGGAAGCTGAACACGGCGCTCTAAGGAGCGGGGACGGCCCTTTAATGATGCTCCTGCACACCGGGGCCATCCCATTTCTCTTATTAAGACATCTCGAAGCAGCCCCTCAAAATGTATTTTTCCCATCACCCAAAATGCCCAGAATCAGACCAGTATTAAATTAATTCCAATCAGGAGCTGCGCCAAAGGACCGTGGAAACCCAACAGATCAGCACTGCCGAGATGCTCGGTGTGACCAACGCTCGGAGCCACCAAACGAGCGACGCCGATGAGCTTTGCCCGGCGCAGGGGCTGGGAGGAGAGGCGACTCGCGTCTCCTGCCGCCGCGGAGCTGGAAGGCAGATCCAGCCTTTGCTCCGCGGCTGGTGATGATGGAGGATACGCCGTTACCATGGCACTTGCACGGCTGTGCGTGCCTACGGTCCCAAGTCATGCTGCGATCACGAGGTGGTGATGCTACGATGATATCCTGGTACCTACAGCGCTTTCTGCACGCTTTGCTCTGCAACCAAGGGTCAGAGCTCAAAAACACTGCACGTAGGGGAAAGGGAGCCAGGGCTGAGTCCCATGGTGGGAATGGGGCTGCTCTGAAGCGAGAGGTCCCATATGCCAGGGGATGAGTAAAGAAGAGGGATTCCCATGGTTCCTATTGCGCTGCAGTTGGAGGGGCAGATCCTGACCTCCTCAACAAGATCGGATGGGTTGGAGGGCAAGAGTTCGGTAAGAGGGGCTCAAAAGGCACAGAGCATTAAGAAAATATCCAGACCCTCATCCAAAGGTTTAGCAGTGACGTGATACACAGTGAAATCACAGTTCTTTCACCACTACCAATGTCAGGAAAGATTTGAATGGCATCACCCACTCCTTCTGTGAACTAACACATCGTGATACATAAACACACCTATACTGGCCCCAGAAACCCTGATCCCTAAAATGTCCATTATATCATCCAGTGGAAACATCCTGATTTTAGGACATGAGCCTGTCCCAGCCCTAAAAGCCACGTTAGCAGGAGCCTGGAGGATTCCTGCCCCACAGCAAGGACATGGTGTTTTCAAGCCAGAAGGCTGCGATTGCGTCATTCTTAGGGTGTTTTGGGACTATCTCAGCCAAAGTGCAAGACAGCAACAGGATAAAAGGCCCCAGTGGTTGGTCACTGGAGGTGGCCAGCACCACAACCTCTCCCCATACCTAAGGCAAGCTCTGAGCAGCTCTGGCTGAGGGATTTATCCCCCTCTTGCTGCCTCTCCTGAGGGTACTCAGGGAGCAGGGCACAGGCTGGAGGCTCAGTGGAAGATGATCCTTCTACCCCTTGAGATATTTTAAGCAGGGTCTGGTCCTCAGCAAATGCTTTCCAAGTGTCCCAACCTCTCTTCAGCAGCCATTAGGCTAGGGAGATAGAGGAGGTGCAGAGGTGGGATTCATCCTACCAAATCTCAGCTGCCTCTCATGCCTCTGAATCCCACTGTGTGAATGCCCATCGCTGGTGGACAGCTGTCCCTCGTCTCCAAGACAAACCACCCTCTGGAGGTGCCTGTGTCTCTCCCCATCCAGGAGACAGTCCAACAGGCAAGTGGAGGCTATCCATGTGCTGTTCAGATGGCTGAAATGAAGAGATGTTTCCCCGCCCCACCCTATGAATACGACAAGAGTTTGGGCAAGCGATAGGGGCCAAGGGGCCTGGCACTGCCAAGATGAGATGCTCCCAGCACGGATTACTGCTGGGGGCGAGGGGGGCATAACCTCTTGTAAAGTCCAGCGACATCCGAGACAGGCTGATATGATGCTTTTGGGGACCTGCTGCCCACAGCACCTCCATCCTCTGGTGGCTGGTGACCCTTCGCAGCCCTGCCACTTGTGCCATGGGTTTTCAGCAGCACAAAAAGGCTGGAAAATGCTGCCTTTGCCCTTCGTGTTTCACGTTCACCTTGCCCCAGTGGTGACAAATAAAAAATAAGCCAACAAACGGATCTCCCCTTCGGCATCGCTTCCTCCTACAGCCACAAAATACGACGTGGTGGGAGAGAAGGAAGAGGTTGGGGATGGAGAGACAGCAGCTATCAATGCCTAAATCTGATATAAATTGCTTTGGCCATGGCAGCGTACAAGGGTTTCTCCATCACCGATACACACAGCGACGATTTTATGAATGTTTGCTTATTTGGATGGAGGCTTTTTATGTTAAACCAAGATGGGCTGAAGTGTTTCCACGTGGCACCAGGTGTAGAGATGAGCTAATGCAAAGCTCAGTCATTTCCCTGCTAACACGGGTCTTCCTCTGCAGTTGTCGTCGCGCTGATAATATCTTATATAGGGAAAGACAAAAGTAACGCGTATGCATGTGTAATTTTCAATGTCAATGTGTTCAACTGTGAGTTGGAATCATAAAAGTTATTTCATTTATTACAATCATACATAAAGCCTCTTAGAGCTGCAGACTTGGAATAGGCAATTATGCCCATAGGTTAATAACATACAGTGATTTGACTGACAACTGGAATTATATTTAAACACGGCGGAGTGGCAGGCTAAAGGCACTTTATTAAAAGTGTGGCTGGGGATTTGTTCAAAATACCAGTCACATACCTTTCCTGGTAAAATATTTATAGATAGCACTATATCGTGGCCTATTATATTGTGTTTTCTTCTCCTTTCCCCTACTATGAGTTCTGCTGGAATTCAGCTGGTCAGATTTTCCTGGAGAGAAACGCCCCGGGTTGCTTAGCATGGGTTGATGTGATGGGATGTGATACGCAGAGGGAAGGGGCCATATAGCAGTGATTATCTCTGTACCTACGAGGGACCTGAATTTACCTCTCCATCCTCTCTCTGTATGCACTCCCCAGTGCAGCATCCTCTTAACGCTGCCCTCGTTAGCATAGAGCTAATGATCCCAATAGCGCAGACAAAAGCAGGATTCGGTTACCAAGACAGTCAGTAAAATAAATGTTGTTTGATTCAGGAGGTGCTGTGGGTTTTTCTTATTCTGCTCAAAGGAAAGTTTGCCTTCGTGAGGTTAGTTTAGGTGTGGGGTGGAACGCCTGCAGCTGGGTGGACGCTCTGCTCCTGGGGGGTTTTAATACCAGGTTAGAAAAATGTGTGTTGGGAATGACATAGGGAAATGCTTGGTCCTGCCTTGGGACAAGGGGGTGAGTTAGAGCTCAGTATTCCCTAACATTCTTGGAGAAAACGTTAAATGACTTTCAAAAATACCTAAGGACCAGCAAAGCTTCTGGGGCTGGACCAAGTGGCATCCAAAGGTCTCGTTCCAACCTACATTGGTCCATGAGTCCAGCTGACTTGTGATTTAGGATTAAAATCCCAAACACCCTTTGTGTACCATCGCCATCACTGGCAGCCAACAGAAAAGACAGGCTACATCTGAAATGCCCATAAAATTAACTCTTAATTCCCTTTTCTTGCTTTCTTGCCTCATTTGCACCGTGTTGAAAAGATCTATATAACAAGAACGGGCTTGCAGCATAGTCCACACCAGCAGCCATCCATGGGCCAGGGGTTAAAACCCACTGATCCAGATGTGCTGTATTTTATTCAAGGATTTCTCTTTAAACTTAGCAAGACAAAAGTCAGCAGAGAACAAAGGGCAATACAGTCTCTGGAGAGGTAAAAGGGACAGTCCTTGTTTTTAATCCGCTGAGGTCAGATGGTGCAAGTAGACCTTCAAGCTGCTGGCCAAA